>NW_006408531.1:3917951-3940168 GCF_000296735.1 Chrysochloris asiatica | reverse complement strand
TGACACGCTTGAGTCCATCGATGATGCTGCCACTTGGTGGTTGGTGGGTCTGATAGAGACATGTGGGACCCTTGAAACTGTGGTTCTTAGATGTCCTTTAAGCCTGGAACTGAATTCTCCCCCAGGATCAACTTTCAGTCAAATAATAGACAGGATGTGAAGTAAATGAAGTCCTGGTGTGGTGCTGTAGGATAAGCACTGGACTGCTAACCATAAGGCCAGAAATGTATACCCACTAGTTCCACCTTGGAAACCCTCTAAAGGATCACTATGGGTCAGAAATGAGTCAACAGCACTTAACAACAACAACATGAAGCAATGATGATACCGAGGAGGAACGTACTCCTCAGTACAGTCAAGTGTATCAAAAGGGTAAGATCTGCCCCCATACCATGCTCAGTAGGCAGGAAGGGGCAGGACAAAGGGGCAAATGGAAGTGGGCAACCCAGAGAGTGCTGTCACATTGAGGAGGCTGCAATCAATGTCATGAGGAAAGTATCATTGTTGGGTGTATAAATTGCTGGATAGAAAATGAATTTGCTCTGTGAACTTTTATCCAAACTACAACAAAAACTTAAAAAAAAAAATTAAAAATTGAAACCAAACTAAATAGCCAATAATAGGTAAGTGAAAAACAAAAGATAGACGGTTGTCACCAAGACTGTGGTGATAGTTAATTGCAGAAGAAGTCAGAATTTTTTTGACCTAAAGTCTTATTGGGCTGATTGGCATCTTCAACAACTAGGTTATTCAGTGGACATCTTGCGACGAATTCATTCTGTAGTCCTAAGGTTTTGATGTTGTTGTTGTGTGTGCCGTCGAGTTGGGTCTGACTCATAGCGACCCTGTGTAGGAGCAGCTGGTGACCCTGTGGCTCCTAGTCCAATGCTGATCCTACAGCACCACACCAGAAGTCCTCTGTAAAGATTACAGTCTTGGAAATCCTACGAGGCTGTTCTACTTTGTCTTGTAGTATCATGGTGAGTCAGTGACTCAGTGGCAACAAATCTATGAGCAGAACTCCTTTTGGATCGCTGCCTTATCCCATTCCTCATTCAGATATCACTCAGAGTTGGCCCAAGAGCCGTACTGACTTGGATAGTGATGGAGACTGTACCAGCCGTCAGGATTCTGAATGATGCTTAGAAGTGCCCAAGTATTAAACGCTGTTGCATTTGATACTATTTGGGGGTGGGGTCCATGGGAGGGGCCCACAGGTGAGAAGGGTAAATTTGAGAGTATGTGTTAACCTAAAATGGATGACTTCTCTCAAATTGGCATTGACTACTGTATGTGTATAGCATGCTGCTGTAGCTCTGTGGGTTAATGCGCTGGACTACAAAATTGGTTTGAACCGCAAGGTCGGTGGTTCAAGCTCACCAACTGCTCCTTGGAAACACTGTACAGGGTTCCTAAGGGTTGGAACTGAGTCAACAGCACTTAGCAACAACAACAACATTGTGTGTGTAAGAAGACCTGGAAGTGTAGTGGATTACAAGCTGGGCAGCTAATTGCAAGGTTAATAGTTCGAATCTATGAGTCTCTCCGTGGGAGAAAGATGACGCTTTTGGTGGCATATAACCACCATAGTGTATTTGAAGTCCTCGTATGGTGCTATGGGATAAGCATTGGACAGTTGGCAATTCAAACCCACCAGCTGTTCCTCAGGAACCCTATACAGGGTCAGTATGAATCAGAACCAACTCAATGGCACTTAACAACAATAACAATATTGTGTGTTTAAAAAAAACCTAAAAACAAAAACAAGTCTCAACTCTCCTAACCTTTGTGTGACTTAGAAACTGTAGTAGAGTCATTTTGACATGCTGTTGTACAGTCAGTTTATATTTTAGCATTAGGAGGCTGGATTTGTCATTAGGTGGTGTTGAGTCTATTCTGACTCATAGCTACCTTATATACAATGGAACGAAACACTGTATGGTCCTGCACCATCCTCACGTTTGTTCCTGTGTTTGAACGTGAATTACCATAAGTATACATTTTTTTATTTCAAAAATTCAGACTACAAGTTCAATTGTGAAACTTTTACTTTGTTTCAGATTTGGATACAGATTTGGATACAAGCCATCGCTGGTCAAAAGCTTCTACTCTCTGTAGCTCATGATTGAAATGAAATAATTATCTTTTACTAAGAGTTCCTGTGAAAACTGTCTAAAATATATTTACAGTAACACTCTTGCAAAGTGTTATTCTTTTTTTGTTATTAGAGATTTAGAATCTTTAATGCCTAAGCTTTGTACAGCTGTAAAAACAAGCAACCTGTCAGTCCTCAGTAATGTTCTGAAACAACTCACTTACTCTCATTTGCTCATTTCACTTTTAATTTTGTGTTTTAAAATAAATGGAATAAATCTCATTACCTAGCTCCTTGGAAAGTTTTAGGTATTGTCTAAATTCGTAAGAGTAATTTTCATGAAAATTTTCCTTCTCAAAATTTCAATGTGAAGATCATTGTGCCCTCTCTAACAAACTTGGATTACAGAATCACAGTATTGTCTGAGTGGCCACAATCTGATTCCATATTCAGTGGAACAAGTCTACCAGAATATAAACTGGGAATCCCAGATTACATGTGTATAAGAGAAGATGGCTATGTGGCAGTGACTATTCATATCTTCTTTTGGTATGAGTGCCATCTCAAAGGAATTAGAGATCATTGTTAAAAACTGAAATGCAGGTACAAGTAATCATATATTGCTTATTCCCAAATAATTTCTTTTCCTAGAATTGGAAATACGTAAGAAAACCCAAGTTCATCAGGAAAGTTCAAGTTCATAAATGGAACATTGGTGTAGTGGGCAGAATGGACTCCAAAGATGTTCATGTTGTAATCCCTGTAGCTTGTGAATATATTAGGTTCCTAATTGTTTTTGCTGATTGCAAAAAAAAATCAAGTCGGCTCCTACTCATAGCAACCCTGTATAAGGTTTCCAAGGAGCAACTGGTGGGTTTCAACTGCCAACCTTGTGACTCGAGTCCAGTGCTGATCCTGGAGCACTACACCAGGAGTCTTATTGTTGCTGTTGTTGTTAGGTGCCATCGAGTCGGTACTGACCAATAGCCACCTTATGCCCAGCAGAACGAAACACTGCCCAATCCTGGGCCAACTTCACTACTGTTGTCACGCTTGAGTCCATCGATGCTGCCACTTGGCCATTCCATCTTGTTGGGGGTTTTCCTCTTTTTCTTTGACCCTCCACCTTACCAAACATGATATCCTCCTTCTCCAGTGACTGCTCCATCCAGATAATATGTCCGAAGTATGAGAGATGAAGATTGGCCATCCTGGCCTTCAAGGAGCACTCTGGCTGCACTTCTTCCAACACAGATCTGCTTGTTCTTTTGGCAGCCTATGGCACTTTGAATATTCTCCTCTAACACCATAATTCAAAAGCATCAATTCTTCTACGATCTTCCTTATTCACTGTCCAGCTTTCACATGGATATGAGGTTATTGGAAATACCATGGCTTGGGTCAGGCGCACCTTAGTCTTCAAGCTGACATCTTTGCTCTTCAACACTTTAAAAAACGTCTTGTGCAGCAGATTTGCCTAATGCAATATGTCCTTTGTTTTCTTGACTGCTGCTTCCATGAGTGTTGATAGTTGATCCAAGAAGAATGAAGTCCTTGATAACTTCAGTCTTTTCTCTGTTGATAAAAATGTTGTTTATTGGTTCAGTGGTGAGGATTTTTGTTTTCTTTACATTGAGATATAATCCATGCCGAAGACTGCTCTTTGATCTTCATCAGTAACTGTTTTACATCCTCTTCACTTTCAGCAAGCAAGGTTGTATCATCTGCATATCGCAGGTTGTTAATGAGTCTTCCTCCAATCCTGATGCCACGTTTTTCTTCATATAACCCATATAAATGGAGTCCTGGTGTGGCGCTGTGGGTTAATGCACCAGACTGCAAAGCCGTTTGAACTGCAAGGTTGGCAGTTCAAGCTCACCATCTGCTCCTCGGAAACACTATACAGGGTCACTATGGGTCGGAACCAACTCGACGGCACTTAACAACAACAACAACAACAACAACATGACCTTAAAATAGTGAGATTATCCTATTACCCAGGTGAATCCTATGTAATCACAAGGGTCTCTACAAGTGGAAGAGAAGGGCAGGAAAGGAGAGTCATTTGGAAGAAGATACGGTGGGAAGAAAGATACTGTTGGCTTTCAGGATGGAGGAAAAGGGGCCATGAGCCCAGAATGTGGGCAGCTTCTAGAAGCTGGAAAGTACAAGGAAACAGATTCTTCTCTATAACCTCCAGTAAGAAACGGACCCCTGCCAACACCTTGATTTTAGTGTAGTGAGACCCATTTTGAAGTTCTGGACTCTATAACTGTTAGATAATAAATTTGTATTGTTTAGGCCTCTGAGTTTGTTGTAAATTGTTATAGCTGGAACTGAAAATGAATACATTTGGTTTGGATGCCTCTGACCTAGAAAAAAGTTATTTTTGAACTATTGGATATATGTGAAATAAATGCAGTGATTTAACTAGATATTTATGTATGTTAAGTAACTGAGTAGTTTTATCTTTAACTAAGATAGAGATTTTACCCATTTACTTCTTCTTCCTAGTCTGTCTTCGTCTGATAGCTCATCTGTAGCTTGTCCAACATGGGTGACCCTGTTGGTATTTAAAATACCGGTAGCATAGCTTTCAGAATCAGAACAACTCAGAAGCCACCACATTATGACAAACTGACAGATGAGTGGTGATAATTACATGATGTTGTTGTTGTTAAGTGCCATTGAGTCGATTCTGACCCATAGCAACCCTGTATAGGGTTTCCAAGGAGCAGCTGGTGAGCTTGAACTGCCGACCTTGCAGTTTAAACAGCTTTGCAGTCTGGCGCATTAACCCACAGTGCCACACCAGGACTCTTACTTTTTCTTCAAAAACAAATGTGGACATGTTTGAAAAAGATGTCTTTGAGAAACTGGTGTAGACCAAAGAACAAGTTTCGTGTTGCTCAAAGCACAATATGTAAACAGAATTTTTTAACCAGCCTCTAGTGTTGGAGAAATTTCAGTGAAAGGGGCTTTGATTACAAAGTTAAAAATAAAAATACATATTCACCTAGTGTTTAGAATAGTAACCATATTTATTGTTTAATTCCACCAAAATTGCCACATTTTTTTTTTTTTTTTTTGTCCATCTAGAGACTTTTATTCAGGGTGAGGAAGGTAACCTCTGCTGGAGAGAGAAGGCAGGAGGCAGAAGGGAAGCGAGGAAGAGGAAGAAGAAGAAGAGCAGAGAGAGAAGAGGGCAGAAGTAAGAGGAAGAGGAGAAGAGTCAACTGGAAGGGAGGGGACTTATATAGGTTCAACAGGAAGGGAGTGGTCATTGCTGGGGTGATTTAGCTCTGGCCTGTCAAAAGCCATGTTGTCCTTTAAACTATGTGCCTTGTAGCTTAAGGTGGGGAAACAGACAAAATGGAGTTGGAGGGAGGGCAGAGGAAAGATCCAGAAGGTATTGTAACATTGTAACATTTCCCCTTCTTTGGTTAAATAAGAAAAATGAATGGCTGTCTCTATGATCCATGCCCATGGGAGAAGGGACGAAAGTCATTTTTCTGTAGCTACTTCCTGCTGGCATTGGGGCGACGAGGCTGTCTTTGGTCTTTGACCACAGTCGGCGATGGCTTTGTCGTTGTTGGTGGTATTGTCAGTAGCCATTGGGCTTTTCAATGGGATGCCAAGAAGCGATGGGACCAGGTCAGCAGCTGGACTGGGTTTAGGCCCGCAGTTCTAGGTCTTCGGAAGCTGCGATCTAACAAAACGAAGAACACAAGGGGCAACTGCCAGCAAAGTACCCGAGCCAGAGAGCTGAAGAATTAACTCTTGCAGGTGATGGATGCTGAGAAGGCGTCAGGGAAGATGATCGCGGACCCTGGGAGGGCATGTTGAAATGAGCGGGTTAGGGCGCCGGGAGAATTGGGGTCCTGATCCTTCCAATGTTAAATCAGGGGCCTCAACCATCCCGCTTCTGACACCAATGAAAGGGAAAAAACAACCCCGGCGCCACTCATCAACCACATCTCACAACAAAAGGCCCATCTAGAGACTTTTATTCAGGGTGAGGAAGGTAACCTCTGCCGGAGAGAGAAGGCAGGAGGCAGAAGGGAAGAGAGGAAGAGGAAGAAGAAGAAGAGCAGAGATAGAAGAGGGCAGAAATAAGAGGAAGAGGAGAAGAGCGCCACATTTGTTTTTGATGAAAAAGTGAGAGTCCTGGTGTGGCGCTGTGGGTTAATGCACCAGACTGCAAAGCCATTTGAACTGCAAGGTCGGTGGTTCAAGCTCACCAACTGCTCCTTGAAAACCCTATACAGGATCACTATGGGACGGAACTGACTCGGCAGCACTTCACAACAACAACAACAACATCAAAGAACTAAAAACATCATCTAAAAACTTTTTCTACCATTTGTCTGTCAGTTTGTCGTACTGTGGTAGCTTGTGAGTTGCTGTGATTCCGGAAGCTTTGCCACGGGTATTTTAAATACCAGCAGGGTCACCCATGGTGGGCAGGTTTCAGATGAGCTTCCAGATGAAGACAGACTAGGAAGAAGGAGTGACAAACTACTTCCAAATATTTAGTAACAGAAAACCTTATGAATAGTAGAGAAACAATGTCAGATATAGTGCCAGAAAATGAGTACCTCAGGTTGGAAGGCACTCAAAATGCAACTGGGTAAGAACTGCCTCCTCAAAGTACAGTTGACTCTGATGATGCAAATGGAGCAAACTCCGTGGTAGAAGAGCCCGAGGGACCTTCATTTGCTGGTGGGGCACAACTCAAAATGAAGAGAAAGAGCTGTAAACATCAATTAATATTTGGAAATATAAATCTAAGAAGGAAGTATAAATCTAGCAAAATTGGAAATTGTCAAAGATCAAATGGAATGCATAACCATCAGTATCTTGGGCATTAGTTAGCTGAAATGGATTGGAATTAACCATTTTGAATATGACAACCACATGGCTTACAATGCTGAATGACAAATTGAAGAGGAATGGTGTTGCATTCATTGTCAAAAAGAACATATCAACATCTTTCATGAGGTACACGCTGTCTGTGATAGCATAATATCCATGCACCTACAGGGAAGATGAGTTAATACCACTATTATTCAAATTTATGCACCAACCACTAAAGCCAATGAGGAAGAAATAGGAGAATTCTACTAATTTTTTCAATCTGAAATTGATCAAACATGCAATCAAGATATATTGATAATCATTAGCAGTTAGAATGCAAAGGAAACAAAGAGGAAGGATCAGCAGTTGTAAAATATGGCCTTGGTGATAGAAATTATGCTGGAGATCCCATGAGAGAATTCTGCAAAACCAATGATTTGTTCATTTTAAATACCTTGCTTAAACAGCATAAGACATGACTGTACACCTGGCCCTCACCCGATGAAATACACAGTTATCCAATTGACTATATCTGTGGAAAGAGATGGTGGAAAAGCTCTACATCATCAGCCAAAATATGGCCAGGAGCAGATTGTAGAACAGACCATCGATTGCTCATATGCAAATTCAGACTGAAGCTGAAGAAAATGAAAACAAGTCTATGAGAGCCCAAATATGACCTTGAATATGTTTCACTTGAATTTAGAGATAATCTAAAGAACAGATTTGATACATTAGACACTAAAGACCAAAGACCAGAAGAGTTGTGGGAAGACATTAGGAACATCATACAGAATCAAGCCAAAAAGTCATGAAGAAGGAAGACAAGAAAGAAGGAAAAGATCAAAATGGATGTCAGAAGAGACTCTGAAACTTGCTCTCTAGTGTAGCGATGCTAAAGCAAACAGAAGAAATGAGGTAAAATAGTTGAACAGAAAATTTCAAAGGTCAGCTCGAGAAGACAAAGTCAAATATTAAAACAAAATGTTCAAAGGTCTGGAGTTTTTTGGGGAAAACTAAAAGGGAAGAACATGCTCAGTATTTCTCAAGTGGGGGAAACTGAAGAAAAAATTCAAACCTCTTCTTTCGTTATTGAAGGATTCTCTGGGCAAATTATTGAATGATGCAGAAAGCATCAAAAAGAAAATGAAAGGAATACACAGTCATTGTACCTAAAGGAAATGGTTAACGTTCAACCATTTCAAGAGGTAGCATATGATCAAGAGTCAATGATACTGAAGGAAGACGTCTAAGGTTCGTTGAAGGAATTGGCAAAGAATAAGCCACCAGGATTTGATGGAATTAAAACGGAAATCATTCAAGAACATGAGGTGGCACTGGAGGCACTCACTTGTCTATGCCAAGAAATTTGGAAGACAACTATCTGGCCGACTGATTGGAAGAGATCTGTATTTGTCCCCTTTCCAAAGAGAGGTGACCCAATGGAATGCAGGAAGTCATCGGACAATATCTTTGATATTTTATGCAAGTAAAGTTTTACTAAAGGTAATAACAGAAATGGCTGCAACCATACATTGACAGAGAACTTCCAGAGGTTCAAGCCAGGTTCAGAAGAGGACACGAAATGAGGAATATCATTGCTGAAAGCAGAGAATACAAGAAAGATGTTTACCTGTGCTTTATTGACTATGCAAAGGCTTTTGATTGTGTGGATCATGACAAGTTATGGATAACAATACGAAGTATGAATATTCCAAATACTTAATTGAGCTCATGAGGAAACTGTACATAGACCAAGAGGCAGTTGTTCAAACAGAACATGGGAACACTGAATGGTTTGAAATTAAGAAACGTGTGTGACAGGGTTGTATTTTTTCACCATGCTTATTCAACTTGTGTGCTTAGCAAATAATCCGAGAAGCTGAGTTATATGAAGGTAAACGTGGCATCAGGATTGGAGAAAGACTCATTAACAACCTGCGATATGCAGATGATACAACCTTGCTTGCTGAAAGTGAAGAGGACTTAAAACATTTACTGATGAGGATCAAAGAGCTCAGCCTTCGATGTGGATTACATCTCTATGTCAAGAAAACAAAAATCCTCACCACTGGACCAATAAACAACATTCTTATCAACAGAGAAAAGATTGAAATTGTCAAGGACTTCATTCTTCTTGGATCAACTATTAACATTTATGGAAGCAGCAGTAAAGTAATGAAATGTTACGCAAATCTGCTGCACAAGACCTTTTTAAAGTGTTGAAGAGCAAAGATGTCAGCTTGATAACAAAGATGTGCATGACACAAGCCATGGTATTTTCAGTTAACTCATATACATGCAAAAGCTGGACAGTAAATAAGGAAGACCATAGAAGAATGGATGCTTTTGAGTTATGGTGTTGGAGGAGAATATTGAAAGTGCCATGATCTGACAAAAGAAACAACAGATCTGTGTTGGAAGAAGTGCAGCCAGAGTGCTCCTTGGAGGCCAGGGTGGCCAAACTTCGTCTCTCATACTTCAGATATATTGTCAGGAGGGACCAGTCGCTGGAACAGGATATCATGTTTGGTAAGGTGGAGGGTCAGAGAAAAAGAGGAAGACCCCCAGCAAGATAGATTGTCAAAAGTGTCAGAATCAATGGGCTCAAGCATAGCAACAATTGTGAGGTTGGCTCAGGACCGGGCAGTGTTTCGTTCTGTTGTTCATAGGGTCGCTACAAGTCGGTACCGATTCGATGGCACCTAACAACAATAAATGGTTTAAAATAATGAAAGTTGTGAACCAAGATTATAATATTTCTCCATACTTATGCAATTTATATGCTGAGCAAATAATCCAAGCGTATGGATTATATGGAGAAGAATGTGTCATCAGAGTGGGAGGAAGACTCATTAACAATCTTTCATATGTAGATGATACAATCTTGCTTGCTAAAAATGAAGAAGACTTAAAATACTTACTAATGAAGATTAAAGACCACAGCCTTTGGTATAGGTTGCACCTCAATGTAATGAAAAAAAAATTATTTTAGCTGGACTAATATGATGAGTGGAGAAAAGATTGAAGTTGTCAAAGACTTCAGCTTACTGGGATCCACTATCAACACTTATGGAAGCAGCAGTCAAGAAACCAAATGCTGTTTTGCACTAGACAAATCTGCTGCACAAGACCTCTTCAAAGTGCTCAAGAGTAAAGATGTCAGTTTGAGGGCTAAAGTGCACCTGACCGAAGCCATAGTATTTTCAATAGTTTCATATACGTGTAAAACTTGGACAGTGAATAAGAAAGACTGTTAAATAATTGATGCAACTGAGTTATGGTATTGGAGAAAAGTATTAAAAGTACCCTGGACTGCCAGAAAAGCAAACAAACCTGTGTTGGAAGAAGTAGTCAGAATGGACCTTATCTCTCATACTTTGTACATATTATTGAGAGGGACTGTCTCTGGAGGAGATCATGCCTTGCAAAGCAGAGGGTCAATAAAAAAGAGGAAGACCCCCAATGAGATGAATGTGCATAGTGGCAGCAGCAGTAGGCTCAAGGGTAACAATAGTTGTGAGGATGGTTCAAGACCAGAGAGTATTTCCGTTGTGCACATTTGGTTCCTGACTTCGTTTTGAATGATGATATTGAGCTTTTCCATCATCTTATCCTACAGATGTAGTCAGTTTGATGCCTGTGTGTTCCTTATAGTGAAGTCCATGTATGTAGTAGCTGTTTGTGTTGAAAAAAGGCATTTGCAATGAATAAGTAACTGTTTTTGTAATATTCTATCATGAGCTCTACAGCAGAATTGTTTCTATCACCAAGGCCACATTTTCCAACTATTGGTCCTTCCTCTTTGTTTTCAACTTTCATGTTACAGTCACTAGTAATTGCCAATGTATCTTGATTGCATGCTTGATGCATTTCAGACTGAAGATGTCAACAACTGTTAAGTGCCATTCTGCCTCATAGTGACCCTGTATAGAGTTTCGAAGGCTGCGGATCTTTAGAGGAGCAGAAAATCGTATCTTTTCCCCTGTAACTGTCTAGTGAGCTCCAACCAATAATCTGTGGCTAGCTGTGAAGTGCTTATCCTACAGAGCCACCACATTCCCTGAAGAAGTTGGTAGAATTCATGGATTTCATCATCACTGGCTTTAGTGGTTGGTACGTAAATTTGAGTAATAGTGATATTACGTGATCTTCCTTCTAGGCACATGGATATAGTCCTATCACAGATAGCATTGCATTTAAAAATAGATCATGAAATTCCCCTTTGACTATGATGTGACACCATTCCTCTTCAATTTGTCAGAAATTGAAGTATAGAAAACTATATGATTGTCTGATTCAAAATGGCCAATAATTGTTCATTTCAGCTCACTAATGTCAAGGATGTTGATCTTTATGTATTCCATTTCATTCTTGACAGCTTCCAATTTTCATATATCCGTACTTTGTACATTCCATGTTCCGATTATTAATGAATGTTTGCAGCTGTTTCTTCTTATTTTGAGTTGTAGTCTATCAATAAATGAAGACCCCTAAAACTTTGCTCCATTCACAACATTAAGGTCAACTCTGCTTTGAGGAGGCAGTTCTTCCCCACCGGTATTTTGAATTTCTTCTAACCTGTGTAGCTTATCTTCTGGTACTGGATCAGACAAGTCTTACGCTATTCATAAGACTTCCACTGGCTAAACATTTAGAAGTGGCCTTCCTCTCCTTCATTTTAGTCTATCGTAGTTTGGAAGCTGTACTGAAAACTGTCCACCTTGGGTGATTCTGCTATAGCTGTTTTCAAATGATCTTCAGCAAAATTTTACTTACAGGTGATAATGATATTATTCAGTGATTTCTGCATTCCATTAGGTTATCTTTTTTTTGGAATGGGCACAAATAGGATCTCTTCCAATTGGTTGGCTAAGTAGCTCTCTTCTAAATTGCTGGGACTAGAGGACTACAAACTACTGGTGGCATGGTTTCCAGCCTCACAACAAGACACAAGATACCGTGGCACAACAAACAGACAGGCGAGTGGTAGATTTTCCAAGTTGATTTATCATTCAGATCCTTATGATAAAGGACATGGGTACCATAGTACGTAGCAGATTATGTGGAAATATTCTCATATTAGTTGTTTCTTATGTCATGATTTTATGATAGCCAAAGGCATATTCTTATATTTTTCCTTGTAGTGATTTAAGGAAATATAATCTAAGTACATTTTTGTTACCTAAATCCCTATTGCAAAAGAGGTTTAGAAAATCACTTAGTGAGCAGAATACATAAGGACTTAAATGTGGAAAAGCTTTGACTGTTCAGAGAGCAGGAAATGGTCAAGTATACCTGGAGGATACATATTTTGTTTTGAGGCATGCTAAGAATTTTAGACAGTAAAAAAAATTAAAGAGGCCTAACAAGCTGCATAAGAGCATTCAGCTTCCCATTTAAGTTTGCCTTATACCTGTGTATATACTTATAACAAATTCTTGGCTGTAGTACAAGACTTAATTTTAAGTAGGAAATAAAATGTCTTGAGAAGAGGTTCCAATTGTTCTTATGTAAATATGGTACTGAATTCTGCTAGTCTAGACTGGTGAGTGCCGGGTGAAGTCTAGTCAGTTACTCATTGAGTATTGAGTGAATACAATTCGTTTTTAATTGTTTTGTTTTGTATTTTCTATAAAGAGGGTGAAATTGAACTCCCCCCCCCCTTTGATAGAATCAGTGTGGGCTCTAAAATGTACACATAACTTCAAGGATGAAATAATGCTTTTTCCTAAACTAGGAGAAGAGTTATGAGTATAATGCTTTGCATAGAATCCTCTTTGTCTTCTTTTAGAGTGTTTCTCTTGGATCAAAAATCAGTGAGGGTCCTGGTTTTGTCAGAGTGGAGGGAAATAGCTGAAGATATAATCATCCATTCCCTTTTCTAGTTGCAAATGTTATTGAAATTACAGAAAGTCATCTGACCACTAGTTGAGGTCACCTCTTTTCCCATCCTTGCCATTCTCCCATGTCTGGTATAACATTTAGTAAAATTGATAGGTGCATTTAGGGTTTTCATTTGTTTCTTTGTGTTTGCCTGAAATATATGTTTCTGTGTAAGTGTGAACAGTAGTACAATTTTCCGTATTGAATCAGATATTCCTGGGCTCTAACCACAGTTGGACAAACCTCACTGTTTCAGATTCCATAACAACATAACTTTCTCTTTTGCAGCGTGTGGCTAGACAGCTAAAGGGCCATCTTTCACCTGCAGTACACTCTTGTCAGAATACATGAGAACAGAGATCTCTTTGAAAGGGGAGACTGACCCCTTGGACAAATCTATAGTAGAATGAAGCAAGATATGCGATGCAACTTTGATAGGCTTGATCATGACATGTGAATCAAGAACTGTCAGAGAAAAGTGCTTGAATGTATAAAACATGCTTCCATTTGCAATCTTAAGAAAATGGAGATGGGTTCATTATATATGCTAATTCAGTAACTTTGAAAGTTAGAAGTCTAGAATGGTCTTCTTGTTATTAAGTGCCCTTGAGTCCGTTCTGACCCATAGCAACCTTGTATAGGGTTTCCAAGGAGCAACTTGTGAGTTTGAGCCACCGACCTTGCTGTTCAAACTGACCTTGTGGCCGAGTACTTACCCTATAGCACCACACCAAGAGTAATCCCCTTCCTGTTGATTTATATGTAGATTATTACAGACTATTTTAATTTAAAAATGTGATTTCAAAAGAGATACGTAATCATTGTAGAAAAATTGTAAAATACAGAAATTATAGAAAAGAAAATGTATCTTCCCTGAATGCTCCATAATTTTTCATGCATTTTAGTGCATCGAGAAAGGATTTATTGCATAACTTTATATATGTACAGACACACACAGACTAGTTATGTATGAGTCTGTTTGTTAAGTGCTTTATAGGGTTTCTAAGGAGCTGCTGGTGGGTTTGAACTGCTGACCTTGTGGTTAGCAGTCCAGTGGTGACCCTACAGTGCCATACCAGGTGAGAGTGTATACATAGATAGACATATTTTAGAGAAAAATTATATTAATTAAAAATTATATTTAAATTACAGAGAAAATAGTTTCACTCAGTGATACCAAAATTAGTATTTGGATGTTTATGTGCTCCATTAAATACATATTTTTAGTACATACATATTGTTGTTGTCAAGTGCTGTTGAGTCGATTCCGACCTATAGCGACCCTGTATAGGGTTTCCAAGGAGTAACTGGTGAGCTTGAACCACCGACCTTGCAATACAAACGGCTTTGCAGTCTGGCGCATTAACCCACAGCGCCACACCACACATACATATTAGTTGCCGTGAAGTCAGTTCTGCTTCATGGTGACCCTAGGTGTTTCAGAGTAGAACTGTGCTCCAGAGTGTGTTCAGGGCTGGAAATCTCCAGGTCCTTCTTCAAGATGCCTCTGAGGGTGTTCAACCTGTCAGCCTCTTAGTTATCCTCATGCTCCCCTGGTGACCAGAGGTGTGTCCAGCTCCTACCTTGAGCTATGTAGTTGGGAGCTGTGCCAGTGTGAGTTGGGGCCTGGCTTTACCACTTTGGTGTGTGGATTCAGGTTGACTCGGCTCCAAACCTAAAAAGTTTGCAGAGCCACCAGACCGGCATTTAACCAGTCACCTTGCCCCCAGATTCCATGTGGTCCTAATAGACACTGAAACCGGCTCCATCAAGGGCTTTCCAGAACTACTTCTGCATGACACTGAGGCCAATAGGAATTCCTTTTAGGGCCAAGAACTCTGCTGTCCCATCCCTTCCACAACTACCTAGTGAACTCCTAGAGTTGCAGGAGCCTACCAGAAATTTCTCCCCTCCACCAACTGCACTGTTTGTTTTTACAAATGCAACAACCCCACAGTGCCCTGGAAACAGCAGACAATTTTAGCTCACACAAAGAAACAAGAGAGAATGGCACAAACAAATGACCAAGATGCAGAAATAGACAACATTTCTGAAAAAAAAATTGGTAATGGAACTAAGTGAAAATTAATTCAAAAGAGTACTTTGGTGCCTTCAACAGATTGACAGAAAGATCAAGCAAAGCAAGAAGACAGTAAAAACTTTTTAAAAATTCAGGGAAATGCTACAAGAATAAGCAGACAAAATAAGTGCAAATTTTGAAACAATACAAAACCTTCAATTAGAAATCCAGAAGATTAATGCTAAGATTTCATAAATGGACAATACATTGAAAGGGCAAAGGGGAAGATTTGAAGCAGTGGATACTCAAATTAGTAAACTAGAAGATAAATCTCTGAATACTAGTATACTAGAAGAAAAAATCATAAAAAAGAATGAAAAACTCAGAAGATAGTCTAATGTTTATGTGGGACATCATGAAGAGGAACTTATGGGTAATTGGAATTCTAGGACAGGAAGAGACAATAAAAAGCACAAAGAAAATTATGGAAGAAAACTTCCCTAACAACATGAAAATAGAGAAGATAAGCATACAAAAAGCTGAACGAACCACAAGCAGGATAAATCCCAAAAGAAAATCACAAAGACATATCATAATCAAGCTTAACACAATCCAATACAAGGAAAATCCTGGAAGCAGCTCAAGAAAACTGAAAAGTTACCTATAAAGGAAAGCCAATAAGACATAGCTCTGATTTCTTAGCAGAAACCATCCTGGCAAGAAGACAAAGGGATGACATACACAAAACTTGAAAAAAAAGAAAAAAAAGCCAACCATCATGTACCCAGCAAAACTGTCCTTTAAATAAGATGGTGAAATCAGGATATTTTGTGGTAAACAGAAATTAAAGGAATTTGTAATGACTAGACCAACTTTATAAAAAATGCTATAATAAAGGGTGTTCTTTGGACTGAGCACCAACAATATCAGACAATAACCTGAAATGATCATACATGACAACACCACCCAGAACTCAATACAGGTATAGGAGTATGTAGAGGAATGCTGGTGTGGCGCTGTGGGGTAAAGCACTGGACTGCAAGTTTGGTTTGAACCATAAGGTCAGCAGTTCTAACTCACCAGTGACTCCTTGGAAACCACATACAGGGTCCCTATGAGTCAAAACTGACTTGACAGTGCTTAGTAGCAACAACAGAAACAAACCTACAAGACTGAGAATAGGGAACCAGAGATAGCAATGTATGATGACATCAACTACAAAGCAAAAAGAAAGAATAGTGTAGATATAGAACTCCCACAGGGCAAGGAAGTCAAGTCAATTTCTTGATAAAACAGACTGTTTTAAGCAGAGAAAATTTTAATAAATAACAGGAAAACATCAAAGAAAAATAAACCAGTACATCAAAATAAAAAAGAAGGATATTGGAAAGATTTAGTAAACATTAACACAACAGAAAATAAAATGAAAAGAAAACAAACAAAATAAACTCAGCATAGAAAATTATGTGGAACAAGGAATCCAGCAGCGCCACACAAAAGCTACACAGGAAAATGACAACAATGAGACAGCAATGAAGTTGTGAGCTATGTCTGACCATGTTCAATAGCCTCCTGTGGACCCAGTTGGAGACCTGGATGGCCAGCAGTAGAGCAAGACCCAGGGACTTCTGTGTCCACAGGCAGTGACATGGCCACAGAAGACTAGAGTGGAGAGTGAAGCATGCAGCTGATGTGAAGTGAGGGGAGATGCACAAGAACACCCATACTTGAAGATAGTACCCACTTGACCTAATATCAGTGGCTGGATAATCAGAATTCGACTAGAAGAGGAAACAAAAGAGTAACCACTACAATTTGATGAACTTTACCTATACTTATGGATGTGTTGTTGTTGTTAAGTGCCGTCGAGTCGGTTCCGACCCATAGCGACCCTGTACAGGGTTTCCGAGGGTGTAAATCTTTACGGGAGTAGAAAGCCTCATCTTTCTCCCGCGGAGCGGCTGGTAGTTTCGAACCGCTGACCTTAAGGTTCGCAGCCCGATTCGTAACCACTACGCTACCAGAGCTCAAAAAAGGGAACAAATCTTTACAGCGAGGATCACTCCCATCCCCTCGGTACACAGGGTTGTCAGGGGTGGGCAACTTAGACATTGGATACCCAAAATGGGGGACTACAAAGGCAAGAAGTGACTGGCTTACAAGCTTTCAAGAGGGAGCCGAGTTCTAGATGGGGTGAGGGAAGATAGAATCTCCACTGAATGGTTTCTAATCTGTTGGGATGGGGCTAATGAAAGGAGATGGGGATAAGACTCCTCTGCGGTACAATAGTGAATAATTGCTATCAGGACTGACTGTGAGGGTCAGAAATGTAAAGGAGATGTTTTATAAAAAAGGAAGGGAGTGATTGATTTTGCAGTCCAGAAGCAGAGGTCCCTGGGATCATCAAGTGAGAAGAGTGGAGTGCGGGACCCTACCCAGAGAAGCAGTGAGGCCAGAAATAGAGGCCGAGATGATGACGTGGACAGGTGGAGTGGCTGGGAACACTAGACTCAAGGAGGAAGAGGGTCTCTGTGCTGATGGTCCGGGAGCAGGCCTATGGGGTGTACCATTTGGTTGTTTGATGATGCATGGAGGGGATTGTAATCATTGCAATGAAATGGGATGAATGTAAAACTGATGTTTTCCAATGCAAACCCACAAAATTCACAATAAAAACTTTTAAAAAAAAATGACAACAATGAATTCATTTTGCTGTTGTTGCCTGCCAAGTGCTGTCAAATCGGTTCCAACTCTTAGACACTCTGCATAGGGTTTCCGAGGAGCAAATGGTGAGTTTGAACTGCAACCTTACAGTTCAAACCAACCTTGTTTGTGGTCCAGTGCGTATCTACAGCACCAAGCTAGGACTCCAATTACTTCACCCTTATCAATAATTACACTGGATGTAAATCTATTAAATGTACCAGTCAAGAGACATAGAGAGCCAAATGTGTGAGAAAACAGGATCCTTCAATGTGCTGTACAGAAGAGACATTATCAAAAAAGATGAAGACAGCTTAAATGCCCATCAACAGAAGAATGGTTAAATAAACTTTGGTGCATGCACACAATGGAGTACGACAAAATGTTGAAGAATAATGATGAGTCTGTGAAACACTTCACAACATGGTCGGACCTAGAGGACATTGTGTTGAATGAAACTTGTCAATCACAAAAGGACAAACATTGTATGAGACTAGTATTGTAAAAAGTTTAAAAAATGGTTTTCTTGATAAATCAAACAATCTCTGAAGGTATAGGGGTGGAGGGAGGGAAAATTATTCATGGTCTAGAAGGTAAACACATGTTAACATGGGTGACAGGGCAGGCGGTGTACAAGAGGGAGGTTAATAGAGGCAAGATGAAGGTAGCAGGAGACACAGGGAGGAATGCAATCATTGAAGTGAATAGAGGTGAATGCTGTTACCTGTTGGTACATGGAGGGGAGTATAGGCATGTCATAAAGCAAAATATATGATTTGTTCAACATTAAACTGATGATCTGCTCTGTAAATCTTCACTCAATTCACAATAAAAAGTTTAAAAAAATAAAGAAATACCGAAAGAAAACTCATTGGAAGTGAGAATGGTGAGACTTCATCTTAATGTATTTTGAACATGTTCAGAGGAACATGTTGTCCTGAAGAAGGCCATCATGCTTAGTAAAGCAGAAGTTAGTGAAAAAGAGGAAGACCCTCAATGAGATGGATTGACAACCTGGCTGCAGCAGTGGACTCAGATCTATGAATGACTTTGATGAGGCTCAGTACTAGGCAGTATTTCGTTCCTTTATACATGGCTGTTAAGTGCCATCCAGTCGGTGAAACTCATAGCGACCCTGTGTAGGTTTCCAAGGAGTGGTAGCTGTTGAGTTGGAACCACCCACCTTGCGGTTAGCAATCCAGTGCCTATCCTACAGTGCCACATCAGGATTCTTCTGTTATACAGAGGGATGCTATAAATCAGAACTGACTCAACTGAACTTAACAACAACAATTATAATATTAAAGTAAATTAGCTTTTTAGTGTTTGAAAAAATTCAATTGATAATTTTATGATGATCATTTGAGATTGACATGTAATTGTGAGAAATAATATCAATTCTGTCTATACTTCTGTTATTCCTCCCAATGATTGTCGTTGTTATTAAGTGCTGTTGAGTCAGTTCCAACTCCTAGTAACCCTGCATAGGGTTTCTAAGGAACAGCTCTTGAGTTTGAACCACTGACTTAGTGGTTGAGTGCTCATCCTATAGTTCCACACTAGGACTCCCTTCCAATGATAACATCTTGCAAAACTGTAGCATAATATCACAAGCAAGATATCTTGGTTGGTAATCAAGATCTAGGACAGTCCCATCAACATAAGGTTCCATTGCAATGCCTTTTTTTTAAAAAAAAACAAACACATCTATTTTATTCCTGGAATCCTGGTGTGGCTCTTTAGGATAAGCACTGAACCTCTAACCACAGGTTGGCAGTTCAGACCCACCAGCTGCTTCTGAAACCTGAAACAGGTTTACTATGAATTGAAGCAAATCTGATGGCATTGCAAAGCAACGATCTGATCTTCTCCCCACCCACCAACCTTGCTGATCCTTGCCAACCATTTGTTTGTTTCCTACTTCTATGGTTTTGCCATTTCAAAAGTGCTATGAAAAATGGAATCATTTTTTGTTTTTGTTTTTCACCTAGCATAATTTTCTGGAAGATTATCCAAGTTGTTGTGGTTTTCAATTGTTTGTTTCTTTTTATTGCTGAGTAGTATTCCACAGTATGCATGCACGAAAGTTTTTTTAACCATTCACCCATTAAAGACCATCTGGATTGTTTAAGGTTCTTACAAATAGAGCTTTTAAGAACATTCATGTACAATTTTTGTGTGTGTGTGCATGAATATAAAATTTCATTTCTCTGATACAAATATCTAAGAGGGTCATTGCTGGATTTTGTGGTAGTTCCATTTTCCATTTTAGAACCTGCCAAACTGTTTTCTCGAGTTGCTGCACCATTTCATATTTCCATTAGAAATATATTAGTAATGTAGTTTCTCCCCATTCTTGCCATTAATTAATGCTGTCACCATTTAGTATTTTACCCATTTTAACTGGCGTGAGTGATATCTGATTATGGTTGTAATTTGCATTTTTCTAATGGCTGATATTGGACATCTTTGCTTGTGATTCTTTCCCGTTTGTATAGCCTTGTTAGATTTTGTTAGTTTGTTTTCTAGTTGTTTTATGATAGTATATAATTACAACTTTATATCTACATATATGTATATCGGCTTTGATTCCTATGATTTTACTTATTTATTGGTTTGTTGTAGATGCATGCATATTCTTTTCATGCATATAATCATGTCATGTGATAATAGGGACATCCTTCCCACCCCACCCCTGCCTTTCCTTTCTAGTCTGTTGTTGTTGTTGTTAAGTACTGTTGAGTGTTGACTCATTGAACTCCTTACACACTTTTTTCCTTCCTTTTTTTCCATTGGTTAAGAGTTCCAGTGCAATATTGAATAGAAATCGTGTGGTAGTGAATTTATTTAATGTCTCTTCCATCCACCATGTTGATGGCATACTGTCAAGTCAGTTCCAACTCATAGAGACCCTGTACAGGTCTCCGAGGCTGTAAATCTTTAGGGAGCAGAAAACCTCCTCTTTCTCCTATGGAGTGGCTGGGAGATTCGAGCTGCTGACTTTGTGGTTAGCAGCCTTACTCATAATCCACTATGCTACCATGGCTCCTTCTTCTAACCAAACTTCCTCCAAACAATTTTGTTTTTCTGATGCGTCTGTGTAAGAGAAAGTGGGAGAATATATACTAGTGTTACTCGGCTGGGATTGCTAACAGAAATAATTATGATTGTAAAAACTTGGAACTTTAATGTGGGGTTAAAATTGGCCATCTCAGAAATAGGAGATGGAGTTATCTTGGTTCCATCAAAGAATAAGAACCAGGAATGGAGTGCATCCTTTGGACTCTGAGATCGCTGCATATTGAATCTCTTCAACCCAGAGACAGAAAGCTGTGGCACCAGAGGAGAGGCTGAGGAGGAGCAACAGGAGAACCCAAACACAGAGCAGGAGACAGAGGAGTGGCCTTCCCAGCCCATGGAACAAGGAGGCTTGTTTGCAGAGTGAGGTGCCTCCAGTATTTAATCAGGGGACCGAGAAAGCAGAATGCCTTCAGGCTGAGGTTTATGGTGGAGTCGTGCATCCTGTGGGTATTTATCACCAGCCCTAAAAAAGCTTTGTGATATTGGCTGAGCAGAAACAGGCCTTCCTATGGGCAAGGCTGAGAAGAGGCTGTCCTAACTAGAAGAACTGTGACCTGAACATTTCTGCCCCTGAATTGTAGCATGTTAGCTTCCCTAATACACCCAGAACTGTATGTTGTCTGAATCCTCTGTGACCATTTCAAAGAATGATTGAACCCAGTTGAGTAGAGTGTGCACTGGGAAGAGTGGTTGATGACTTTTTTGTTTTGTGACTAGTGGATAGCCTTGTCTTGTAGCTATCTTTGCAGAAAACATTCAGCCTTTTGCAACCAAGTTTGATGTTAGCTTTAGGAAATTTTTTTTTAAATATATATATCTGTAGGATACACACTGGATTACTATCCATAATGTTGGCAGTTCAAACTCACCAGCTGCTGCAGAGAAGAAAGATGAGGCTGTCTGCTACCATAAATAGTCTTGGAAATACTATCTAGGGTTGCTATGAGTCAGAATCGATTAGATGGTAGTGGTTTTTGTTTCATTTTGTTGGTTTCACTTTTTCTTTTATTCCTTGTTTGCTGAGAAGTGTGGTTTTAGTTTTTAATGTCATGAATGGTGTTGAATTTGATCAGATGATTCTGTTCATCTATTGATATGTTCATGTGATTTTTGCATTTCTGGGGTGAATGCTATTTGATTATGATGTATTATCCTTTTTATATATTATGGGTTTGATTTTTTGGTATTTATTGAGTTCTTTTGCTTTTTTTGTTCATGAGGAATATTTGTCTGAATTTCTTTTTTTCTTCTTTGGCGTTTATATTAGGGTAATGTTAGTCTCATTGCTTTTAAATGTTCTGGAAGACATTGAATAAAACAGGTATTATTTCTTTCTGAAATATTTGGTAGACTATATCAGTAAAACTATGGAGCCTAGAGTTTTCTTTGTTGGACAGTTTCAACCACAAATTCAGTTTGGCTGAATTCAAGATAAGGGACTATTCAGACTATTTTGGGTTGATTTTTTGTAGTTTGTCTCTCTCAGCATTCCTTACTTCCATCTGTAGAGGATGCGGTGATGACTACCTTCCCTTCTTGGTATTTATGGTTTTGCTGTTACCTCTTTTTTATTTT
>NW_006408531.1:3913144-3917851 GCF_000296735.1 Chrysochloris asiatica | reverse complement strand
TTTAATAAACTAGTTTCTTGATATGAAAGCCTAGGATATTGAGTTGAGCTTCTTTTCTTTGCAAATCAGCATTTAATGTTAGAAATTTCCTGCTAAGTTCCAATTTAACTATCTCACAAATTCAATACATTGTACTTTCACTTTTATTCCTTTCAAAGTTTTTGGTGGTTTTTTTTTTTTTTTAATATTTCTCTTTGAGTTTTTCTTATTTACAGAGGGCTATTTAGAAGTGTGTTGTTTAATATATATGATATATATGACTTATCTTTGTTTTTTAATCCTAGTTTCATTGAATTATGGTCAGAGATCATTCATTGCATGATTTTAGATTATTGACATTTGGTAAATATGGTTATTATGGATCATAATATAGACTGTCTTGTTTATTAGCCATGTGTATTTGAAAAGAATATGTATTCTTTTTGGTTGAGTGCAGTGGTGCTTAAATGTCAATTATGTAAAATTGGTTGAGAATGTTGTTCAAGTCCTCTATATCCTTGCTGATTTTCTGCTACTAGGTCTCTTGTTTTTGGAGTCTGGTGTGGCGCTATAGGATAATCACTGAAACACAAGGTCAGTTTGATCTGCAAGGTCATCAGTTCAAACTCACTAGCTGTTCCTTGTCAACCCTATACACGGTCACTATGAGTTGGAACCGATTCCGTGCACATAACAACAACAACAGATCTCATATTGGAGTTCTAGTGCAGGGCTGAAGAATAAGCAGCTGTTCCGCAAGAGAAAGATGAGGCTTTTTGCTCCCATAAAGGTTTACAGCCTCAGAAACCCTGTACAGGGTCGCTATGAGTCGGAACTGACTCCACGGCACATAACAGCAACAACAACAACAACAGCAATGAGGAAGTCATCTGAACAGAACAAGGGGATCCTGAATGGATTGGAATTGGGAAGAATGTGGTCAAGGTTGTATCCTTTCACCGTATTTACTCAATCTTGGAGTAAATAGCTTATTCAATTCTCAGAGCAATTCATCTGAAAAACTGGGCTATATGAAGAAGAATGTGGCTTCAGGATTGGGGAAAAATTCATTCACAATCTGCAATATACAGATGACGTAATCTTGTCTACTGGTAGTGAAGAGAACTTGAAGCACTGATGAAGAGCAATGACCACAGCCTTCAGTATAGATTATGCCTACATATAAAGAAAACAGAAATCCTTACAACTGTATCAATAAGCAATGCCATGATAAATGGACAGCTATCAAGGATTTAATTTTACTTGGATCCACAATCAATACCCAGGGAAGCAGCAGTCAAGAAATCAAATGACGTATTGCATTGGAGAGATCTGCTGTAACAGACCTCTGATCAACGGTGAAGAGCAATGATGTCACTTGGAGAAATAAGGTGCACCTGATCTCTGGTAGCATAGTGGTTACGAATCAGGCTGTGAGCCGCAAGGTCAGCAGTTCGAAACTACCAGCCATTCCGCAGAAGAAACATGAGGCAGTCTGCTCCTGTAAAGATTTACAGCCTTGGAAACCCTGTGTAGGGTTGCTATGAGTCGGAACCGACTCCACGGCAAACAACAACAACAACAACAGATCTAAGTCATGGTCTTTTCAGTCACCTCTTTTCTGCATGTGAAAGCTGAACTATGAATAAGGAAGACCAAAGAAGTATTTGACTTATGGTCTCGGTGAAGAATATTGAATTTGTGCCATGAACTGTCAGAAATATGGAAAAACAAAATCTGTCTTGGAAGAAGTACAGCCGGATGCTCAGTAGAGGTGAGGACGGTGAGAGACTGTCTCACACACTCAGGTTATCCCTGGAGAAGGATAGTCTGTTTGGAACAGCAGTCAGCATAAAAGAGGAAACCTTCAGTGTGATGGCCTGCACAGTACAGTGTCTGTACTAATGGACCCAAATTTGACACTGCTTAAGAAGATGGCCGTAAAGATTTACACCCTCGGAAACCCTGTACAGGGTCGCTATGGGTCGGACCCGACTCAACGGCACTTAACAACAACAACAACAACAAAGAAGATGGCGCAGGACCAGGCAGTATTTCATTCTGATGTACGTAGGGTTTCTTTGAGTCAGAACTGACTTGATGGCACCTAATAAGAACAGCAAATATTCTTTAATATGCATATGTCTTGAATTGTGTTCCCTCAAAGTATGTGTCAATTTAACCATGGTTCCAATTACTGTGTGGCTGTCCTGTAATTTGTAATCTGACATGATTAACCTGCATTTTGTTATTCATGTTGTAAAGCCTTACTTCTGTAGATTAAGGAGACAGCCTTACCCTGTAGATTAGGTGACTTGTATTTTGAGTTACAGTCTTATGAGAGGGGGTGACTCAAGTCTCTCTGTTACTTAAGTTACCACCATTACTCAAGTACCCACGTCACCCCTTACTCAAGTCACCTCCCTTATGTCACAACCTTGCTTGAGGCACACTTTTTATATGACAAGAGATACAAGTAGAGAGAAATGAGCAGAGAGAAGAAAGTTCTGACTGCTACAAAGGAAGAAGAGGTAGGAATAGAACATATTTTAGATTCAAGTTCCCTGTGCTGAGAAACTCTTAGACCCAGGGGAAGATTGATGCCAAGACACATACAGATTTGCAAGGAATGTCAGGCCCACAGATGCTGAAAAGAGATAATCCCCTTCCCCTAGAGCTGT
Organism: Chrysochloris asiatica; assembly: GCF_000296735.1. Classification (NCBI taxonomy): domain Eukaryota; kingdom Metazoa; phylum Chordata; class Mammalia; order Afrosoricida; family Chrysochloridae; genus Chrysochloris; species Chrysochloris asiatica. Next base: position 3,915,191 of record NW_006408531.1, on the reverse strand, counting down.
CATCCTGAATTCAGACGTCTAGCCTATGAAATTGTGAGAAAATAGTTATAGAAAACCAAAGAATTGTTAAAACCATCTACTTGTATTTCTAATATAGCAGCACTAGATACCTCAGACAGCATGTTTATATTGATAGTTTTAGTGAATATCTGATACATACAGTTTTACACACATCTTTGGGTCAATATTTAGAAGCAGATTTGCTTTACTAAAATCTTAGGAGAGTATCTTAAGTGTAAATCAGTTTGCGCTCCCGCCAATATCTGAAGTACTGATTTTGCTTCTCTTGCTAACACTCTGATGGAAGAACAATGCCAGTGATCACTCAGCAGTCATAAACTTCACGATGCCCCATCCTGTATCTTAACTGCCTATCTTTCATCACACATCTCACAAATTTAAGGGCTAACTGTCCTTGAAGCTATGTTTATATCATACAGTGGTTTTCTCAGATTTGGTTTGGGCTCATAGACTCTTGAGCCAACCGTGTGTGTGTCTTCAGGTGCTTAGAACATCTTCATTAGAATAGAATGCTCATGGCTGAAGGGAGCAAGAATGGTTCTTTATGCACACTGGCCATGAGTCTGGTTGTGTATTGCATTCATCTCACATGAAAATGATAGTTTAGCTTAGTTGTGATTTATTTGGGCTAATTAAAAAATTCTGCATTAAGAGTTCGAGCAAAATCTGTTTGTTACAACACTACACATTCCTCTCTTTGTAACTACACATTTTTGTGACTTTAAAAAATATACTTGAGCATTAAGAGTGCACATGGACTGGCAAAATATCCTGTTCTAAAATACTAAGACCTGCTCTATGACAGAGGAAATCACTTCTGAATGACCCTGGGTCCTGGCAGGAAAGAGAGATTGCACACTCCAATCAGGTAATTTAAATGAGTTGACATTTAAGTTATAGGAACTGTTTACTACAAGGCTAGGGCAGCGTAGAGAAAAATCACAGGATCTAGTGCAGAACTTCTGGGCTAGAAATAGGAGCAGGTTACCACCCCTCGTCTTGGATGGTGACCTTTAGTGCTCATCCAAAATGAAACCTAGCTTGAATCTGTCAGTGAGGGAATGAACTAGCAAGTATGCCAACTTCCTTCTCCTTCCCCAATTCAATCTCCTGCCAGTACTCTTCCTTGGTAAAACCCTACCACAAGCCTATAGGTAAGAAAACCTCTTCAAATGCACAAAAAATTCCACTAAAACAAATACAGGAAAGCTTAATTGAAATAAAAGCCTCTACCACAAAGGAACTTAGAAATGTCTACCTAATTTGCAGCCAACTGTATTTGGTGAAAGTACTTATGTTTCAAAGGTTCTTTTTTTTTCACTTTAATTTTACTGTGAATTGAATGAAGGTTTATATAAAAGATCATCAGTCTAACTATAGTGTTTACAAAGGATAGGGTTCAGTGCTTAAATGTCTAAGCTTTGGATTGAAAAAAAACAACAACATTGTGGGTTTGAAGCTTTGTCCATCCTCTGACTAGGTTTCCGTGGACAAGTCACTTTTCTGCTTTGTGCCATAGTTTCTTCATCTGTAAATTCTGTAAATTGTGGATTATAAAAATACTTACAGATTTAAAAAAAAAAAAAAGAACAACTTAAAGGTAGAAATCCACAATAATGCTCTTGTTCTTACTTTATATGCCATGTAGGGAGGGGGAGGCGGGGAAACAACAAACTTAGAGCAAATCTATTTCTAGAATGAGAGAACATGCCCATGAAAGCCAGGGGATGGTAAATTATTTTCAAATATGCTCCTCAAAGATGTCAGCTTGAGGACTAAGGTTCACCTGACCCAAGGCTTCGTATTTTCAGTAACCTCATATGTATGTGAAAGCTGGACAGCGAATAAAGAAGATCATAGAAGAATTGATGCATTTGAGTTATGTTGTTGGAGGAGAATATTGAAAGTGCCATGGGCTGCCAAAAGAACCAACAGATCCGTGTTGGTAGACGTGCAACCAGAGTGCTCCTTGGAGGCCAAGATGGCCGAACTTTGTCTCTTATACTTTGGACATATTGTCAGGAGG
>NW_006408531.1:3905350-3906344 GCF_000296735.1 Chrysochloris asiatica | reverse complement strand
CTTGATGGTCCCAGGGACCTCTGCTCCTGGACTGCAAAGTCAATCACTCCCCTCCTTTTCTACAAAATGTCCACCTTTTAATTTCCAACACTCACAGTCAGTCTTGATAGTAATTATTAACTACTGAACCACAAGAGTCTTATCCCCATCTCCTTTCATCAGCCTTTGTCCAGACAAGTTGGAAACTACTCAGTGGAGATTCTACCTTCTCCTGCACACTCTGGAACTAGGCTCCCTCTTGAAAGCTTGTAAGCCAGTCACTTCTTGCCTTTGTAGCCCCCTTGCCCCCATTTTGGGTAGCCAATATCCAAGTTGCCTATCCCTGTCTACTCTTGTGTATAGAGGGGGTGGGAATGATCCTCAAAGATTTGTTCCCTCTTTTGAGCTACTGCATCCATAGGTGTAGGTCAAGTTTATCAAATTGTGTCAGATTACTTTTTATTTTTCCTCTTCTTTCTTCTTCTAGTTGAGCTCTGATCATCCAGTCATTGAAGCCAGGTCGAGTGGGTATTATCCACAAGTGTGGGTGTTCTTATGCATATGCCCTCTCTTCTTATCACCTGGATTCTTCACTCTCCACTCGAATCCTGTGTGGCTATGTCACTGACTTTGGGCCGAAGAGCCCCCAGGTTTTGCCACAATGCTGGCCAACCAGGTCTCCACCCGGGTTCACAGGAGTCTATTGAACGTTGTAGGGTTTAGCTCACAGCTTCATTGCGGTGTTTCCTACACTTCCCCTTATCGGTGACGAACATGGTCACCAATCAGAGTGTGTATTCTCATTGAGTCTTAGTCTTGGAAGGGGGTTTGCCCTGACCATTTGCCTTGATGTCTCCTGGGCGAGCAACTTGCTTGTTCTTGTAGTAATCAGTTGGACTGCCTATATTGTTTGTATTTTTCCTGTCAGTCTTTCTTTCAATAACTATCTTCTGTTCTTCTAGCCATTCCAGGCTGATCTGCTTGTCCTTTCAAGTGGAAATTTCCTACCTCAGAA
>NW_006408531.1:3901265-3904200 GCF_000296735.1 Chrysochloris asiatica | reverse complement strand
ACCAGTCACTGGAGAAGGATATCATGTTTGGTAAGGTGGAGGATCAGAAAAAAAGAGGAAGACCCCCAGCAACATGGATTGGTCAAGTGGCCTTAACAGTGGGCTCAAGTGTGGCAACAATTGTGAGGTTGGCCCAGGATTGGTCAGTGTTTCGTTCTGTTGTACATAGGATTGCTAAGAGTCAGTACCAACTTGATGGCACCTAACAACAACAACAACAACATGCTCCTCAATGTCTTCATATGGAGATAGAGCCTTGGTGCACAGTGGGTAAAGTGTTGCACTTCTAATCCAAAGGTTGCTGTTTCAAATTCACCAGCCACCCTGAAGGAGAAAGATGAGTCTTCCTACTGCCATAAAGAGTCACAGTCTCAAAAATTGAAGGGACAGTTCGACTCGGTCATATAGCGTCACTGAGTCAAAATCAAGCACTTCTGCTGTGGCGCTGTAGGATCAGCACTGGACTGCGAACCACAAGTCAGCGGTTCAGACCTATCAGCAGTTCCTTGGAAATCTCATACTGAGTCGCTATGAGTCAGAACCGATTTGACAGCACTTAACAACAACAACAACAAAACTGAGATGATGCCACTAAAGCGTTTTTCCAGTTTCTGATTCAGAGATAACATGTCTGGCAAGACTTTTCTGTTGTTGTTCCAAATGTGAGGTGTGATCTGAGAGGTGCACAACATGGTGGTGCCTAATTGGAGATTGCCACACCCAGAAGACAAGGGGCAAGACCTTACAAAGAAAGGGACTGACGGAATTCTACTGCATCCTGGGAAGTGTAATACATATAAATGAAGTGTTGTAGGTGGCTTGCAAACAGGAAGAGATCTATCAAGCAGCAGTCTACATATTTTGAGATGTGTAGTTTCCTCTTTTATGTCCATTGCTTCAGAGTAAGAGGACCAATTAATGAGTAGAGAAAAGATGTCTTCTCAATAGAGCAGAGGTTCATTGCATGGGAACCTACTAAATACAACTAACTGGGGCTAGAATTGTATTTGTAATCATGTTATTTAACTATAGGTCTGGGATTGGCACATCACCCATGTAAAAAAGCATTTCCCAGATGAATCTAGCTGTCCTCTTTGTTGAAAAAATGCTGGTTTTAGACAAATTTCTGATTGTTCCAAGTTGAGTAACTACAAAGGCAAAATATATACAACCTTTGATATATATTGCCAAATGAAAGAAAATGGGTGGATGGCATACTGAAAATTCAAATGAACGTACTAGTTAAAGTTATGTACAATAGGGAATAAACATTTTTAGAAAACAGCAGAGAATCCTGATTAGACTGGAAAGGAACATGGTCTCTAAGACACAGAACATGTTTGGAAGAGAGAAACTTACTTTGTTGGTATTCTGGTAGAGTTTCTAAGAGAGATTTTTGCTGTAGCAGTAATTTTAGACTCTACCACCTTCTGCCAACTCTTCGTGCCCCTTCATTTACTCTTTTTTTCCCCCTTAGAAGCTTAGATTTCATAGTGCAACTTTGTAAGGATATCCTTGCATATTCTCAACTGCCATACCTCTTCACCTGGAAAATCTATAATCTGTCTAAACCCAAGTACCTGCCTGCTCATGTCTGCATTTGAGCAGCTGAGCATGATTAAAGAAATCACAAAAGCATTTTGTTGGGTCTTGTTTGATATTTATGACCACAGATACCAAGCAGACTACCCAACAAATGTATTGAGTTCTCTTAGTTTAGTCTCCTTAAAAGTGACCATCTCCTTTTTTCCCCTCTGTTCTCAAACCTTGACATCCCCTCTCTCTCTCTCTCACTCCGAGAACACCTTCATATTGGCCAAAGTATATGATGATTTTGCTGCTTGTTTCAATTAGAAAACAACAGCAATCAGAAGAAACTGCCACATTCTCTCACCATCAAATTAACCCAAATCTACCTACCTAAACCTGAGCATGCACCTTCCCTTCCCTTGGGTCTGCTGGAGAAACTGTCTACTTCTGAGGCCAGCTGTTCCACATGCAGCCTGGACTCCATGACCTATGGCCTACTTGAGCTCCCCCCTCCTGAGAGTATCTCCTCTCCCTCCAATGTTACACAATTTTCTATTTCAATGACTTCATTTTTCCCAGACTGAAAACATACTATGATATCTCACAGCTAAAGCAAAGCAAAGCAAAATAAAATGTATCATAGTTTTGAATCTCTGTCCAGATACCACTCCATTTCACTTGTTTTATTTTCAGAAAAACTTCTTGAAAGATTTCTTGTATAATTTCCACTTCTTCTTTTTCATTCTCTCTCAAACCCATTCCACTTCTCTGAAGAAGCTTTGATCAGTGACATCAGTGACAACCACAACCACATTGTTAAATGGCCAGTTCTGAGTTTTCATTTAACATAATGTCTCAGGACTGTTTAGTCCATTAGGTCACTTTCTTTTTCTCCAAACACTTTCTTAAAACTTGGATTTGAGAGACTGTATTCTCCTGGCTATCCATCTCCTTTCTGACTGCTCTTATTTCCTTTGCAATTTTCTCTTCCTCTTCTTAACCTGCTGACATTGTGGTTAGCAGTCCAATGCTTAACCTACAACATCACACCAAGATTGCATATTCATTGTTATTGTTGTTAGGGTGCCGACCAGTTGGTTCTGACTCATAGTGACCTTATGCACAACAGAACGGAACACTGCCTGGTCCTGCCCCTTCCTCACAGTCATTAAGCTTGAGCCCATTGCTGGTGCCACAGTGCCATGCCAGCTTGTTGGGTGTCATCTTCTTTTTCTCTGAGCCCCCACTTTACCAAACATGATGTTCTTCTAATGGTAATATGTCAGAAGTATGAGAGACTAAGTCACATCATCCTGACTTTTAAGGATTATTCCAGATGCACTTTGTTTTTCTGGCAGTCTATGGCATTTTTGATATTCTTCTGCAACCCCATAATTCAAATGCA
>NW_006408531.1:3898149-3899325 GCF_000296735.1 Chrysochloris asiatica | reverse complement strand
AGAAGAGACACTGAAACTTGCTCTCCAGTGTAGAGATGCTAAAGCAAATGGAAGAAATGAGGAGGAACAAGAACAGAAAATTTCAAAGACCAGCTCGAGAAGACAGAGTCGAATATTACACTATACTGTGCAATGATCTGGAGTCAGAAAACCAAAACGGAAGAACATGTTCAGCATTCCTCAGGCTGGGGTAACTGAAGAAAAATTCAACCTTCAACTTTTGTTATTGAAGGATTCTCTGAGCAAATTATTGAATGATGCAGAAAGCGTAAAAAAAAGGTGGAAGGAATGCACAGAGACACTGTACCAAAAAGAAATGGTTGGATGTTCAACTGTTTCAAGAGGTAGCATATGATCAAGAAGAGCCAATAATACTGCAGAAGGAAGTCCAAGGTGCATTGAAGGAATTGGCAAACAACAAGGCACCAGGAATTGATGGAATAAAAATTGAAATCTTTCAAGGCAGTGAGGTGGCACTGGAGGCACTCACTTATCTATGCCAAGAAATTTGGAAGACAACTATCTGGCCGACTGATTGGAAGAGATCCGTATTTATGTCTATTCCAAAGAGAGGTGACCCAACTTTGATATCCCATGTGAGTAAAGTTTTACTAACTGTAATACAGAAATGGCTGTAAGTATACAATGACAGAGAACTTCCAGAGGTTCAAGCTGGATTCAGAAGAGGCTGTGGAACACGGGATATCATTGCTGATGTATGAGTATGCAAAGGCTTTCAATTGTGTGGATAATGAGAAGCTATGGACGACATTCCAAAATATGAGTATTCTTGAACACTTAATTGTGCTCATGAGGAATCTGTACATGGACCAAGAGGCAGTTGTTTGAACAGAACATTGGAAAACTGAATGTTTTAAAATTAAGAAAGGTGTGTGACAGGGTTGTATTCTTTTACATACTTATTCAACCTGTATGGTGAGCAAATAATCCAAAAAGCTGGGTTCTGTGAAGAAAAACATGGCATCGGAATTGGAGAAAGACTCATTAACAACCTGCGATATGTAGATGGTACAACCTTGCTTGCTGAAAGTGAAGAAGACTTAAAATATTTACTGATGAAGGTCAAAGACCACAGCCTTCAGTATGGATAGCATCTCAATATAAAGAAAACAAAAATCCTCACCACTGGACCAATAAACAACATTCTTTTATCAA
>NW_006408531.1:3871445-3894762 GCF_000296735.1 Chrysochloris asiatica | reverse complement strand
TCGTGAACATTTCTTCATATGTTTGTTGTCTGCTTGGATCTCCTCCACAGTGAAATGTCTGTTCATGTCTTGTGCCCACTTTTTAATTTGGTTATTTGTCTTTTTCTTGTAGAGGTGTTGTAGTTTCCTATATATTTTAGAAATGAGTCCCTTGTCTGATGGCATCATTGCAAAAGATATTTCCCATTCTGTGGGTTCCCTTTTTACTCTTCTGGTGAAGTCTTTGGATGCACATACATTTTTAATTTTTAGTATGTTCCACTCATCTATTTTGTCTAGTTTTGTGTGTGTGGTTTTCAAAATGTTTGGTAGTCTGTGTACTCCCTGAATTAGTGCCCTCACATTTGTCCCTATTTTTTCATTGATGGCCTTCATAATTCTGGGATTCACCAAGGCTGTAAATCTTTATGGGAGCAGAAAGCTTCATCTTTCTTATAGTACTGCGTAATTTGAATATGAAAGGAATTTTTATAAAGTTAATTATGGAATAAATGATAAACATTTGTCTATAGGTTATTACACACAGTTATGAAGTGAAGTTTACTAATACTGTTGTTTTAGCCCTGTGCTCCTTTCCCAGCTCATATGTCTTCTTCCTGTCTGTTGTTGTCAGTGCTATTGAGTTGGTTTTAACTAGTTGTGACCCTGTATAGGGTTTCTGAGGAGCTACTGGTGAGTTTCAATAGTCAACATTGTAGTTAGCAGTTCTATGCTTATCCTGCAGCACCACACCAGGACCACTGCCTGAGTTTTGTGTGTATTATCCACTGCCTTTTTTTTCTTCTTATTCTTCTTAATGTTATGTGCCCGTAAACAATACCGTCATATTGTGTTGTTTAGTTTTGCTTGATTAGAGCCCTCCTATGAGTGGTATCTTTACGGAGGCTTTCTTTATCCAAATAGAAATACCATGCTTAAGCGGGGTAAGCTTGACAGCCCAATGATCCAGCATGCTGCTGTTTACAGGTTTGTGTTTTTATTGCCATCAATACTATGTAATTTGGTCTTGCAACTGATTAGCCAATTAGGAATTGGAAGGGTGATATGTAAATGTTACTGCCTGACTGACAGAATGATTTATTAGAAGTATATTTGTGGAATTTCACCTGCTCTGTTGTTTGGGAGGCCCTAGGCCAAACTGAAACACTTGTGTTGTTTCCATGGCCAGCAGTAAGAAAATTCAGCTACATTTGAAGCCCACTCAAGTATAGTGTTGGTTCTTGTGTGCCTGTGGTGTCATACTAATTTCCAAATGTTACATTTTCTATAGCCTTGATTATCATTACTGAAACATTCAACATGCTTGGCTGTGCCTCATGGGTCCTAATGCCACCCACAGACCGCAGTTTGGGTTTTACCATTGCTACTGCTAGTATTTTTGGTTCTTCCAATATTAATGTTGCTATGAAATTTCTGCTGCTAACTGGATCTTCTGAATCCTTGGTTTACATGAAGTGGTCGTAACTTTGCTCCTAGAACATTATGTGTAGCTCATTGACCCAGATTGTTTAGTTTGGTCTGAAAGACAGTTGAATTTTGATTTCCATATTTTGTCTCAATGTGGTTTGGACAGAAAATGCTAAAGATTGTTTTTTAAAAAGAAAGCAGAAAAAGAAGGAACTGACATTTGGCCAGAATTTCATAAAACTAAAGAAGGATATATTTACTTTAGGAAATGATAGGAATCAATCTTAAGAAAAGATACTGATTACATCTTCCAAATTTTAAAAGGGTTCCCTGATAGTCTGATCTCTCTTTACTTACTTTGTTTTAAAGGGCAAGCAGTACATACAAAGGTTACCCCCGCCCACTTCCCATTAAAGATTTTATAAGGTGCTAATAGAATGGAATATCATTGTAGTCAGGGTTTATTTCTTTGCCTCCTAAATTAAACCTAGCTATAAACTGTAGCCGTTGTGTTTTCTATGACTTTTGTATGCTTGGTTTAGAAGTGACTAGGTTTTTATAACTCTGCCTGTACTGATGTTGTTGGGTGCCTTTGAGTTGACTCTGATTCACAGTGACCCCATGTAACAGTAGAATTAGAACTCTTCCCTAGTGTTTACTTGTTTGTAATTTTTATGGAAGTATATTGGTCAGGTCTTTGCCCCATGGAAGCACTGAGTGGATTCAGGCCACCAACCTTAGATTAGCAGCTGAGTGTTTAACTCTTTGTGCACCACAACACCTTATATATGGATAGTGTTGTTCAGTGCTGTCTAGGCAGTTCTAACTCAAAGCAAACCTGTGTAGGGTGTCTGAGAAGCGGTTGGTGAGTTTGAACTGCTGAACTGGTGATTTTCAGTCCAGTACTGGGCCTACAGTGCCACACCAGAAGTCCTATATTAATATTAAACTGTGTTAAATAACAGGCATGAATAACTTAATTAAAATGAGATGTTACATTGCTGACTTTCATTCTTTAGATTTCTAGTTTAAGAAAATGAAGTGAGAGGATGTGATAATGAGATGGCATATGGTGAGACAATGGTAGCCCACTGAACTCAATACTCTAAAAATTCCTGGAGACTGGGCTGGAGCTGAGAGTGGAGTGACCAGCTGGTCTTAAGGGAGGTGTACGTGAACTCCCAAACTTGTAGATAATACCCATTTGACCTAGTTTGGATGGCTACCTGACCTGAACTTGACCAGATGAAGATATATATTTTGTTTGTTTGTTTTGTATATGTACATCAAATATGTTTACTTTGTTCATTTGTGAAATATAAGCTGTAAAAGGGAAGCCACAGGGAGGAAGTAGGATAACTGTTGTCACAGGGAGGGGATCATTGAGCTGAAACAAAGCATATAATTTGTTGAACGTAAAGCTGATGATCTTCTCCGTAAACCTTCTTTCAATTCCCAATAAAAAGTTAAACAACAAAAAATTCCTGGAGAGCATATTCCATCATTTGAAGTACAAGTAGACTACAAAGCATAAATACATCAATAATTTACAATTTTATATAAATTGCTCTAATTGGGTCATCGTGTTTTTGTCCCGTCATCTTAGGTGAGTCCTGGTGTGGCACTGTAGAATAAGCATTGGACCGCATGGTCGGTTTGAACCTCAATGGCCGGGAATTCAAATCCACCAGCCACTCCTCGGAAACCCTAAACAGGGCTGCTATGAGTCAAACTGGCTTGCTAGCACTTAACAACAGCAGTTGACTTAATGAAGGGGCAGGTTGAAATGGACAGGGGAAGGAAGAGTGGATTTAATAATGAGCTTCTTATAAGAGTCATGGTGGGTTAGGTAAAGGTCTGGAGGACTTGAAGACTACTGGAGGCCAGTATGAAGTGTGGGACCCCCTGACGGGAGAGACAGAGTCTAGAACAGCTAGTCAGAAATGACTACCACAGGGCTCACCTGCTGTGATTCCTGAATTGATGTCTGAAGAAGCGTTTCAGACAGAAGAATGACTTAAAACATTCATGAGATGTGAAATGAAAATGTCATTAATTCCGGCATTCTTAGCTTATTTTTTTAAAAGTTAGTACTTACCAAGTGGGAGATTTTATTAATTGTTCATCGCTGCATTTGTTTTAATATTTTGAACCCAACATGCAAAAAGCCACCTTAATAAAGTAATAGTGGTTATTTTTTTTTTCGTTGTTAGCACCATCATGTACCTTTTCTTTTTGTTTTAGTTAACAGTTAACAGATAGTCAACAGATCTGTTATGGTTAGCACATCGTACTTAATTAGCTCACTTCACATCACAAAAGTGAGTTATGAGTTTTGTTTTTTCTTTCAAAACCCCAAACTAAACTAAAACAAAGAAACAAAGAAACCTTGAAGTATATTTTAAATTTGTTCCATTTTATCCCAAAGTCCTGAAAATATGTGTACATATTGTTGTTGAGTGCCATTGAGTCTGTTCCAGCAGTCATAGTGACCCTGTGTAGGGTTTCCGAAGAGCGGCTGGTGGATTTGAACTGCCAACCTTGTAATTAGCAGTCTAGTACTTATCCTGCTGTGCCACACCAGAATCCCAGTACGTATTAGTCATAAGTATACACCATACATATGTCTTAGAAAATTGATTTAGAGCACAGTCATCTCAAGAACATGTTACCAAATTACACATTGAAAATAGGCACTTAAGACAATGAAAAGTAAGTTATTTTTTTTAGTTGACTTGTTTACTCAACAAAAACTTTCTGAATACCGGCAATGTGCCAGACACTCTGGTAGGTTATGGTAATACAAAGACAAATACGACCCTGTCTTTTCCTTAAAATGTTGCTGTTGAATGGGGCCAAGGAATCCTGGTGTTGTGGTAGGTCAAAAGGGCTGCTCCCCTCAAGTTCACCAGCCACTCAGTTGTTTGCTCTCGTATTTATAATACTGGAAACGCCAAGGAACAGTTCTGCTCTGTCCTGTTGGATTCCTGTGAATCGGAATCAACATGATGGCAGTGGGTTAATGGGGTCACCGGATTCAAACACTTAGAAAACAGCACAGAAGTAGAGTGAAAGAGAGACTACAGATGGTTGTGGTAAAGCGCTGTCGAGTTGGTTCTAACTGGTAATTATAGGCTTTCCAATGAACACCACACCAAGACCAGATGATTAGGAATTAACTAAAATCTCCACCCTTAACGATCATTGTTGCTTTCTAAGGTAACATTTATTAGCTAGATTATATCCATCCCACATTAAAAACCGCACTGCTTGGTGAATGTTGTATTTACCCTTTCCGCTTTTCCCTAGAGATTACATGTTTGTATTTAGAAGTGGACTGGGTTTTAGCCCATTACGTGGCACTGTAGAATAAGCACTGGACTGCTAACCTCAAAGTAGACAGTTCAAACCCATTAGCCACTCCTTGGAAACACTACACAGGGTCGCTATGAGTCAGAACCAACTCAACAGCACTTAACAAGAACAACATGTAGCACTGCAGGATTTGCACTGTACTGTTAACTGTAAGGTTGGTGGTTCAAACCTAACAGCCGCTTCTCAGAAATCCTATTCAGGTTCACTGTGAGTTCGAGCCAATTCCAAGGCACCTAACAATAACAACAGTCTCATTTGTTGCATTGGCAGGATAGATGCAATAAATTAGAAGTTTTCTAAAATTAGGTACTAGCCACTTTCCTTTCTAATAAGTTCTAACCCCAACAAGGTTTTCTAAAGAGGAGTTATCTAGACCTTGGAAGGGTTCTAGTAGTCTTTAGACAAGATTCTTATTAGTAAGTGAGTGAAAGTACTTGCCACATCATTTTTTTTTTTTTAAACATTTGTGCTTTAGGTGAAAATTTACACAGCAAATTAGTTTTCCACTGAATCACTCATATACAAATTGTTCTGTGATGTTGGTTGCAACCCTGGCAATTTGTTGTCAACACTGTCATCGATTGAATTCCAGTACTTTGACAATTATGTAGTGATGTAAGCTGGCTGTTATTTACAGCTGACCCTTGAAAAACACAGGTTTGAACAGCAAGATGCCAATTTGATGTAAATTACAAGAAAGCATGCCGGATGATGCTAATCCTCTGTTTGTGAGCAGTTTGCCCAGTAAATTGTATACAGCAGTAAGCTGTGATCTCTGCCACCTCGCATTAGGCATATCTGTTGCACAAGACCTTTTAAAAGTGTTCTAGAGCAAAGATACAGATTTTGAGGGTTCAGGTTGAGTAGCCTCATGTGCATATTTAAGTTGGACAATGACTAAGGAAGAAGAATTGATGCATTTGAGGTCTAGTGTTTGAGAAGAGTATTAAGAGTATCATGGACTGTCAGAAGAACAAACAAATCTGTGCTAGAAAAAGTACAGCCTTAGAAGCCAGATGGCAAGATTTTGTCTCTTATACCTTAGACATACTATCAGGAGGGACCAATCCTTGGACAGGGACATCATGCTTGGTAAAGTGGAGGGTCTGTGAAAAAGAGGAAGACTCTTAACATAATGGATTGGCACAGTAGCAGCTTCAGTAGACTCAAACATAAGGATTGTGAGGATGTCGAGAGAACTGGGCAATGTTTTGTTCTTTTGTGCATAAGATTGCTATGAGTTGAAACTGACTGGACAGCACCTAACAACAGGGTGGGTTTCACTTTACAGTTAGCAGTCCTTTACGTCTCCTGCAGTGCCACACCAGGACTCCATATAATACCTAAAACATGCAAAACACGTGTTAAATGACTGTTTATGATACTAGAAAGGATTCCAGCCAACAGTAAGCTATTCTTAGTTAAGTTTTGGAGGAGTCAGATGTTAGACACCGACTTTTGACTGTGCAGAGTAGATGTCGGAGCCCCGACCTCTTTGTTGGACAAGAGTCAACTGCAATGACGTAGTCATTCCTCTATTTTCTAATCTGAATTATCTTCTGTTTTGTAACATGTTGTAAATCCTGACCTCTATGTATTGAAGCAGAATGCGGTTGTGCTCATGAGGATGTGGTGATCTTTGTTAGGTTAATGAGGCACTCAGTATTGGGTGTGATCAGCATCCTTGCTCAGGTCACAGCACTGATTGGCTGTAAGGGATGTGTCTGGGATGTGACCTGCATCATTTTTTCTCTTCATACAGCTAAAGGATAGAAAAGCTAGAGGAGAGGGAGGGACCTACCAAGAAAGACCTGGGTTCCTGCCCTGAGACCCTCTTAGACCCTGGGGAAGATGATACTAAGCACAGAGATCTCCAAGGGATGTTGAAAAGAGACAAGCTATCCTTAGAGCTGGTACCCAGAATTCAGAAACCCTATACAGAGTCGCTAGGGGTTGGAACTGATTCGGTGGCACTTAACAACAGCAACAACATGCAGGCCGTAGGCCAGATGTTCCTCACCCCTGATCTAGTTCTTCTTGTCTCAGAGTATAGGACATTGTGGTTCATGTGCACTGTTAGCTGTTTGGACTAACTGCTTCCTTGAGTCATTGGTTTTTCTCATTATCTTTCAGTCCAGATGGAAAGAAATGAGTAGTTGTATCTTAGATAGCCACTTGAAAAATTTTAAGCAAACTAAGATATAGACAATTAATTTTATGAACCATGTAATGCCAGTTGACCTAGTTGTTCCCTGAGACTCTGGCCCTTAGCCTTCTAGCCCAGTAGCTCTGTCTCTCATGCTGACTATAAGGTTATGCCTAAGAGGTTTCCATAACTGTCCCCTATGTACTCTATTATAAATATGAATACCATGCAGCAATAAAAATATGTAAGTAGAAGTATCCATGGCCATACTTATATACACATGTAGATATACTCTCCCTCACATATTTAGTATACAAATCTATCTATCGATCCACTAACAAATTATTGTTTGTTGTTACTCTTGCTGCAGAATTATTCTTGCATAATTTCCAGTCTTCCTTTGTCTTGGTCACATTGCTCTGACTTCCCTCGTATTGTGCATTGTCTTTCCAGTCATCGGAATTAGCACATATCTCTATCTAGACTCTTGATATGGTGCTGTCAGATCAGCACTGGACTGTTAACTACAAGGTCGGCAGTTCAAACCCACCAGCAGGTCCTTGGAAACCCTATACAGGGTCACTATGATATTCCATGGCACTTAACAACTTAACAACATCTAGACAGTGATTCACTCTCCCTCCTTCTGTCATCCCTGGTAACCATTAAAAAATGTTTCTTTCTGTGTGAAATCCTATTCTTGACTTTGTATAATCTTGTTGCTGTTAGGTGCCATCTCTTAGCAAAGGATTTCCAAGGAGCAGCTGGTAGGTTTGAATTGCCAACCTCATGGTTAGCAGTCAAGTGCTTATCGTACAGCACCACACCAGGACTCCTTTTATAGTAGTCTCATATAATATTTGTCTTGAGATTGAGTTAATTTCACTCCATATAATGTCCTTCAAGGTCCATTTGAAACACAAGGTTGGCAATTCACACTCACCAGCTGCTCCTTGAAACCCTATACAGGGTCACTATGAGTCGGAAGTGACTCGATGGCACTTGACAACAGCAATTTGCTTCAGATTCATTTATGTTGTGAGATGTTTCTTGGATTCATCACTGTTATTTATTGTTGCGTAGTATCCCACTGTATGTATATACTGCAGTTTGTTTATCCATTTATCTGTTGATGAGCATCAATAGATAGGTTGCTTCCATTTGTTTGCTGTTGTGAATAATGCAGCAATGAACATAGCATGCATATGTCTATTCATGTCACTGCTTTTTGTATTGTAGGGTGTATATCTAGGAATGGGATTGTTAGATTGTATGGTATTTCTATTTGTAACTCTTTAAGGAAGCATTCCCATAGTGGTTGCACCATTTTACAGTCCTACTGGCAGTGTAGACAAGTTTCAATCTCGTCAGTATTTCTTGTTTTCCATTTTTGATCAGTGTCATCATTGCCCTGGTGAGATGCTATCTCACTGAAGTTTTGGTTTGCAGCTCTCTAGTGACTAATGATCTTGAGCATCTTTTCATGTGTTTGTTAGCTACCTGAATGTCTTTGATGAAGTGTCTGTTTATGTGTTTGGCCCATTTCTTAATTGGATTGTTTAGACAAACAATCCAATTGTTGTTGAGGTTTTGAAGTTTTCTATAAATTTTAGGAACTAGACCCTTGACAGATATTTTGTAAAAAATTTTCCCTGTCTGTAGGTTTTCTTTTTATTCTTTTTGGTGAAGTCTTTGATGAGCATGAGTATTTAATTCTTGTTGTTGTTATCATTAAGAGCCATCGAGTCAGTACTAACTCATAGCAACCCTGTATAGGGTTTCCCAGGAGTGACTGGTGAGCTTCAACTGCCAGCTCTGTGGTCCAAAGTGACCTTGCAGTCCAGCACCTTAACCCACAGTACCAAACCAGAACTCTAGGAGGTCTCCATTATCTAGTTTACCTTCAGTTGTTTATGATCTGTTGTGTTTGTTAATCTATTTGTGCCATAAATTAAGGCTCTGATATTTGTCCCTATGATTTTTTTCCCCCGTGAACTTAATAGTTTTAGGTTTACAAGTTAGTTTTCTTGTATGTTGTGATGTATGGGGTCTCTTTCATTTTTCTGTCGATGGACATCTGTTGTTTCCCAGTACTGTTTGTTGAAGAGACTATCTTGTCCTTCCTTCTTCTTCTTCAATAATGTTTTAGATCACTGGGCCCTCTTATCTTTCCATATAAAGTTGGTGATCAGTTTTTCCGCTCTGTTAAAGAATTTTGGAATTTGGATCAGGATTACATTATATGTTTAGATTGCTATGGGGGGTAGATTTTATATATTCATAATTGTAAAATCTTTTGTATCCGTGAGCCTGGTATGTTTTTCCATTTAATAGGTCTCTTTTGGTCCATCAATATATTTTATCTTTTTTCTACCCAAATGGAAGGAATTGATAGTGTTTTTGCTTGATGTTACTGTTGCTGCTGGAGATGGTGGACAGTGGTTATTGTTTGTATCTTTATCAGCCACAGAAGCCATGGAAAAGCTCATGTTCTGGGTGACTCTTGGCCTCTGCTGGTGGCTGAAGAGCTACTGCCTCCTTTTTCTGGCAACAAATCCTGGGGCAGCTTATTTTCCTCTCCTTTGGCAGCTCCTTCCACCTACCATGTCCATTGATGAAGTAAGGGAAATCAGACTCCTCAACAATCTTGCTTTCTGTCTGACATAGAGACTAGTCTTCAGAACCTTTTTCAGCGTTTTACAGTTCATCATTCCATGGAAAGAACCACAGTACTAAATAGAAACATTGACAAGATGCACTGCTGACAGCTCCTTTATGTAAAGGTCTTTGCCTTGTATTATCACTCAGTCCCTTTACAAGCAGTATATGAAGGATCCTGGCCTCTATTTCATCCTGAGGGTGGAGCTACTTTATGACTTCATGTTAGTGGAAGTATTCTTATCTCCATGAGGATGCCATCTGTGTGGAAAGATAGTGGTCCTTCATCTCAACTGGACCCTTTGTAGTTGTAAAGACCTCTGAGTATGTGATACTTAATTCATTGAAGACCTGATAGTCTTTCCCAGGTACAAGCTATCCTGATTTTATTTTTTTTATTTATTTATTTTTATTGTTGAAACAGAGAAATCATAGAAGCTATAGAGTATCCTGAATGTGTCCTTGAGCTATAGTTAATAAATCTGGAATTAAACAAGTGGGATTTGTCTACCTTGGCAAAAATGGTATATTAGCAATTTAGCTCAGTTAAGATAGGATTCTCACCTTGCCTCACAACACAACTTATTGACAACATTTCTACCTTTTAAATAAAATTTTGTTGAAAATAAGTACAACATGACATAAACCATCAAGAACACAGTAAAATACTTAGAGCTTGGCCAAGCTGTGGAAGTGGTTCATGGAGCATCCCAGGCCACAAAGGTTAGCTGAAACAAAGGGATTTGGCTGACCACCCAGAGGACAAAGGACTGAGGCATTCTAAGGGAAAGGAAGAGTCCCACATGGCGGTTGAAAGGAAGGCACTTGTGAATAATGCTTCAATGGAGCTGCTGGTGGACCCAGGAGGGGTTAGCAAAAATGTTTGTTGTTAAGCGCAGTCGAGTTGTTTACCACTCATAGTGACTCTGTATATGGTTTCCAAGAAGTAGCTGGTAGGTTTGAGCCACTATGGTGGTTAGTAGTCCAGTGCTTATCCTACACTGCCACAATAGGACATCTGGAAAACAAACAAACAGGAAGTTCAGAAATCTGTTGTGTATTGTAGTTTTAATATCACTGACATCCTTAAGTCTGAAATAATTAGCCTCAGAGTCTGATAGCTGAAGTACCTTTCTCAAGCTGAATATAAACACTATAAAGTGTAGGTTTTACAAAGAAAAAAACATATTGAACAATATCTATATTTCTCCCACAGCTCCTGGAAAAATGTGCCCAGAAGCACAGCCTTATCTTGAATTGGCAATAAACCTGAAATGAACCATTTTATGTAAAAAATGTATTATTGAGTTCTGTGATACATTTTGGGAAACTTTGAGTAGTATGGGTTCTGACATAGGATTTGGCTTTGGAAATGAAGCCCAAGGCAAAGACCATCACACAGTTATGCGCGTTGGGAGTACACTAAGCTGACTTAGATTTCATTTTTAGCTCTGTGTGCAGTCAGCCTTCAAATGGGCAAATGATAACAACAGGGAACCGATCATTGGAACCGGAGAATAGGAATAGATTTTGCTAAGAAAGACAGGCTTTTCAACATGGATGCCCTGGAGTCTGGTGATTGGTTGTAGAGAGGTAGAGTTCCTTCTGTGCTCCCTTATGCTGTATTACCTGTTTTGGTGTCTCCCTCCTTCAATTTTCTTGGCTAACTTTGAGGTCAGGAACTAGCTGTGACTCCTCATTGCATAGAACAGTGCCCGACACACTTCTTGTTGTTGGCAAATCCTGTCAAGTCAGATCTGACTTTTAGTGACTCAGTATAGTGTTTCTGAGGAATAGCAGGTGAGTTAGAATTGTGGACTGTGCAGTTGGTAGTCCAGTGTTTATCCTACAGTGTCACACAGCACATATAGGGGCCCTTCTATATTGATTGAATAAATAAACGATGATTTCTGTCAATAAACAGTTAAGTATCTCTCAATTAGGAAGCCATATCCTATCCTTACAATTCTCACACTTATTCCAGCTTAATTATCTTGACCCTGTATTAGGCTCAGAATGGCTTCCCTTGACTACTCCTTCTCCCCAAACCCTACGACTGTTCCTCATTCAGTTATTTCTGAATCTAAAAATTTAAATATAACAATTTACATAGTGTCTATACATAAGGCATCCTGATGTGGCACTGAAGGATAATCACTAGACTGCTAACCACAAGGTCAGTAGTTCAAACCCACCAACTGCTCCTTAGAAACCCTTTACAGCGTCTCTGTGAATCAGAACTGACTTGAACTTACCAATAACACAGATGCGAGATTTAGATATCACTGTGCTAGTAAAGTCTTCATTTAGATTATTTGTATGTTGTTACTAGGTACCATTGAGTTGCGTTGACTCATTGCACAGCAGAATGAAACACTGCCCGCTCTGGAAGTGTCCTCACAATTCTTGCTATGCTGGAACTGGTTGTTGCAGTCACTGTATCGGACAGTCCACCCTTTGAGAGTCATCCTCTATAGTGCTTACCCTCTACTTTGCCAACCACGATGTTCTTCTTCAGGGACTGGACCCCCTGATAATATATCCAAAGTATGAGAGACGAAGTCTTGCTCTCCTTGGTGTGAAGGAACATTCTGGCTATACTTCTAAAACAAGATTTGTTTGTTCTTCTAGAAGTCTATGGTACTTTCAGAGCTTTGCACCAGCACCCTAATGCAAATGCATGAATTCTTCTCGCGGTTTCTTATACATTGTTCAGCTTTCACATGCATATGCGGCAGTTAAAAATGCCATTGGTTGGCTTACCTTTGTCCTCAAAGTGACATCTTTGTTTTTTAAAACTTTAAAGAGTTTTTTAGAATAGCCGCTTTGCTCAATGAACTATATACTTTGATTTCTTCATTGCTTATTCCATGAGCATTGATTGTGGAACCAAGTAAAACAAAAATAATTTTTATATCAAGCCTATAGCGAAGTGGTTACGAATTGGGCTGCGAGCTGCAAGGTCACCAGCTCAAAACTACCAGCTGCTCCGCAGGAGAAAGATGAGGCTTTCTGCTCCTGTAAAGATTTATAGCCTCAGAAGCCCTGTACAGGATCGTTATGGGTTGGAACCAACTCAGCGGCACTTAACAACAACAACATAGTTAAGATTGACTTGGGAAAGCATTCTTCTTTATTGATAATGCAAAAAGGAAGTGAAAGATGAATTTTAATATAAAGATGCTCACGTTTATATATGTTGCTGTAAAGTGCCTTCAAGTTGGTTTTAACTTATTACTATTGTGTATAGGGTTTCCAAGGAGTGGCTTATGGGTTTGAATTGCCAACCTCGCGGTTAGTAGTCCAGTGCTGGCCCTATAGTGCCACACCAGGATTCACCTTAGATATAAGTTTATCTACTCATATATAAGGGAGCTCTGGTAGCGTAGTGGTTACAAGTTGGGCTGCTAATCTCAAGGTCAACAGTTCAAAACTACCAGTGGTTCTGCAGAGGATAGATGAGGCTTTCTGCTCCTGTAAAGATTTACAGCCTTGGAAACCCTGTGCAAGGTTGCTATGATTCAGAACCGACTCCACGGCACATAACCACCACCACCATATATAAGGTGAGTCAGATTTGACAATTTAGAGTAAACAAAGAATGGACTTACAATGTGGTGCTGTAGGACCACTACTGCGCTGCAAACCACAAGGTCAGCAGTTCAAACCCACCGGCTGCTCCTTAGAAACTCTATGCATGGTCGCTTTGAGTCAGAACAGACTCAATAGCACATAACAGTAATATAATAAATAATTTAAGTGGGCAATTTTTTTTCAGACAGAGCAAAATAATAGCTATCCAAAACATATTAACATTGATGGAAATATGTACTATCTAGATTCTGAAAACTAGTTATATAAAATTATAGTGTTATATGTAAGTGTTGTTGTTCTTGTTAGGTGCCATCAGTCGGCACCAACTCATAGAAACCTTATGCACAGCAGAACGAAACGCTGCCCAATCCTGGGCCAACCTCACTACTGTTGCCATGCTTGAGTCCATCGATGCTGCCACTTGGCCAATCCATCTTGTTGGGGGTCTTCCTCTCTTTCTCTGACCCTCCACCCTACCAAATATGATATCCTTCTCCAGTGACTGGTCCCTCCTGACAATATGTCCGAAGTATAAGAGATGAAGTTTGGCCATCTTGGCCTCCAAGGAGCACTCTGGCTGCACGTCTTCCAAAATGGCTCTATTGGTCCTTTTGGCAGCCCATGGCACTTTGAATATTCTCCTCCAACACTGTAACTCAAAAGCATCAATGTAGAGAGGGTTTGTTGTTGATTTTACTGAAAGTGGAAATATAGGTGCTTAAAAGTGAAAACTTTCCCCCAAATTACAAGCAACAAAACTATGCCATGGGTACCATCTAGAAATCTCAGCATCTAATTACTTGAGTTTTATTGTTTATATAGGGCCTTGACGAGCTACGGGGAAGCAGTCATTTTGGAGAGTCTTAAAGGAATGAGAACATAGGAGATCTCAAGAAGAGGGACCAGTTCAGTATCTGTAGTTTTTTGTTGGATGCCGTTGACTTATTTCCTACCCATAGTGAACCGATACACAAGTAAATGAATCACAGCCTGGTCCTATACCATCTTCACAATTATTCCTGTGCTTGAGTCCAGTGCTGCTGCTCATTGGAGTCTTCCTCTTTTTCGCTGACCCTCCATTTTACCAAGCATGGTGTCCGTCTCCAGGGACTGGCCCATCCTGATAATATGTCCAAAGTATGAGGGGCAAAGTCTGGTCATCTTGGTTCTAAGGAGCATTTTGGTTGTACTTCTAACACAGATTGATTTATTCTTCTGACAGTCCATGGTACTTTAAAAATTCTTCTCAAACACCATAACTCAAATGCATCAACACTTCTACAGTTTTTCTTATTCATTGTCCAAGTTTCACATGGCTTGGGCCAGGCTCACTTTAGTCCTCAAACTGAAATCTTTTCTCTTCAACACTTTAAAGAGGTCTTGTGCAGCAGATCTGCCGAATGCAGTACATCGCGTGATTTTTTGACCGCTGCTTCCATGAGTGTTGATGGTTGAGCCAAGAAGAATGAAGTCTTTGACAGCTTCAATCGTTTCTTCATTTATCATTATGTTATTTTTTTGGTCCAGTGGTGAGTGCAACCCATACTGAAGGCTGTGGTCTTTGATCTTCATCAGTAAGTATTTTAAATCCTCTTCACTTGCAGCAAGCAAAGTTATATCATCTGCATATTTCAGGTTGTTAATGAGTCTTCCTCCAATCCCAATGACACATTCTTCTTCATATAACCCAGCTTCTCAGATTATTCATTCAGCATACAGGTTGAATAAGTATGGTAAAAGAATAAAATCCTGGCACACATCTTTCCCAGTGTAAAACCATTGTATGTCACCTTGTTCTGTTTAAACAACTGCCTTTTGGTCTATGTATAGGTTCCTCGTGAGCACAATTAAGTGTTCTTGAATATTTATTCTCCCAAATGTAGTCTATAGCTGTCACAATCAAAAAACCTTTCCATAGCCAATAAAGCACAGGTAAACAACTTTTTGGTATTCTTTGCTTTCAGCCAAACTCCATCTGATGTCAGCAATGATATCTCTTATTCCACATCCTCATCTGAGTCCAACTTGAACCTCTGGCAGTTCCTTGTCAGTGTACTATTGCAGCCATTTTTGAATCATCTTTAGAAAATTGTTACTTGCATGTGATATTAATGATATTTTCTGATGATTTCTGCATTATGTGGGATCTTGTCTCTTTGGAATGGGCACAAATATGGATCTCTTCCATTCAGTTGGCTAGGTATCTGTCTTCCAAACTTCTAGGCATAACTGAGTGAGTGCCTCCAGTGTTGCATCCGTTTGTGAGAGATTTTAATTTGTACTTCATCAATACCCAGAGCCTTGTCCTTTGCCAATGCCTTCAGTGTACCTTGGACTTCTTCCTTCAGTACCAATGACTCTTTATGATTTGCTACCTCTTGAAGTAGAAGGTATATATTCTGTGATAATTTTCTGGGCTATTGAGTTAACTTTGAGATGAACTAAATATCATTACACCATAACTTGGGAGCATTTTTACTGATTTTTTGTGTGTTTCTCTTTCTGTGGTTCTTTGTGTTTCTTTGGTTGTGTTTTTTTTTGCAAGAGGGAAACAAAGAAAAAAATACTTCCATTAAATTCCCAAACAAGTTAAATATGTGGTGGACAGCATGGTTCTACAGAAGACTTCCCTCTGAAAACTCATTTGCTTGAATTACTGTTATTTTATCTTGAGCTATATGTTTTGCTTAAATGATCAGAGTTGCTGAAATGACCAAGCAAAAGCTTTTATGCCTAATTACATTTCCCAATTTACAGTTAAGTAAAAAATATTTTCAGAGCACCACCTGCTTACAGGAGAGAGATGTGGCTGTCTGCTTCCATAAAATTACAGCCTGTGGAACAGTTGGAAACTCTATGAAACAGTTCTGCTTTGTTCTAGAGGATCTCTGTGAGTTGGACATGACAATAGATTTGATTCTTTATATAACATTTAAGAAAATTTTGCTCAATTAAAGACAGTAAATTGAAAAACTAAACAAAGTGAAAAGACCTCTAAAGTAAACATTTAGTTATGAATATCGATTGTTTGAGGTGTCTATTTGATAGTGCAACAAGTTAAGTAGAACTCCTTACTTTTCCTTTTCCCGGATCTAACCTCTGTGTCTAGGAATTAAAAATGAAAGAGCAGTTAGTAGATCAGCAAATTTTCGCTTAAGAACTTCAGCTGGGTTAGGGCCCAGACTCTGGTTCTGGTGTGTAAAGTTACACCTCTAACTGTATGTAAAAGCATTGTGGCTCCATAGGATACGCACCGGACTGCTACTTGAGGCTGCCAGACACTCCACGGGAGAAAGATGAGGCTCTCTGCTCCCACAAAGATTTGAAAACCTGAGATAACTTCTACAGGATCACTGTGAGTTAGAACCAACCCAATGGCAACTGAACAACAACAATGACTGTATGCAAAGATATTAACATTTGCCTTTGCCTGTTTCACACAGATGTATATAGTTGGTATACCCAACCAAAGTCACTGCTGTCAAGTCAATTCCATTCATAGTTGCCACTTAGGACAGAGTGTGGCGCTGTGGGCTAATGTGCTGTACTGTAAAGTCGATTTGAACTGTAGTGGTTCAAGTTCACCAGCTGCTTCTTGGCGACCTGTATAGGGCACTATGGTTGGAACCAACTCGACAGCACGCTTTGCAACAACAACAACAACAGAACAGAGTAGAACTGCCCCATAGGATTTCCAAGGTTGCTATCTTTATAGAAGCTGACTGCTACTTCTTTCTCCTGAACAAACAACCATCCAGTTAGCAGGTGAGCACTTAATCATCACACCACCAGGGTTCCTTATATGTAGTATATACATCGTTCTTTAGAACATCATGTTTGGTAGACAGTCAGTGAAAAAGAGGAATGCCCTCAATGAGATTGATTGACACAGTGGCTACAACAATGGGACCAAACGGGAATTTTTGTCAGGATGACACAGAACCAGACAGTGTTTTGTTCTGTTGTACATGGGTCACTGTGACTTGGAACTGACTTGACAGCATATAAGATTAAGAACAACAAGATACTTATTATTGTAAATGTCTTTTGAAAACTCAGACTGTAGATCCTCATATAGGTGTATTAGTTTGGACTACCATGATCCTGTAAAACTGACTCCATATTACTCTTGTCTCCATAACTTATTCATGCATTCATTTACTCACTTTTCTTTGTTTTTTTGTTTGTTTGTTTGTTTTAGTATAATGTAGATATTGTGTAGAGCACACATTTTATATGACTAGAACACATCTGTATAGACACACTCAGAGCACGTCATGGAACACGATTATCACTGTAGTAGCCTCATGGTTTCCCTTCCAGGCCTTTACTTCATCAAAGGTTACCACTGTTCTGTCTTCTGTCTGCAGGTTAGCGCTACCTGTTCTTAAACTCCATAAAATGGAGTCATGCAGTTTGTTTCTTCTCTAAGGTTTTTTGTTCAGGATTGTATCTGTGAAGCTTATCCATGGGGTTGCTTATAACAGTAGTTGGTTCTTTTCCATTGCTAGATAGGACTTCATTTTGTGAATTTAAAAATATATATATTTTTCACTCTATTACCAATGCACTAATGAGTTATTCCCAGATTTTAGCTATTAAGAATACTGTTTCTATGGACGTGCTTGTGAATATTTTTTTGACTCACATTTCACATTGGGTTATGTTTAGCTTAGAGGGTATTGTCAAATAGTTTGCCAAAGTGGTTGTAATAATTTATATTCTCTCCAACATTAAGAGTTCTAGTTTTTTTTTTTTATCCCCACCAACACTTTGTAGTGTCAAGTTGTTTTGCCTTTAAAATTTTTTTAAATTTTAAATTCTATTGTACTTATTGTATTTTAGCTATTCTTGTGGGTATGTAGTTATATTTTATTGTTTTAAATTTGTATTTTTCTGATCATGAGTATTCTTAAATATTTTTTATTTGATTATTAGCCATTTGAATAACTTTCATTATTAAATGTCGGTTAATGTCTTTTGTCCATTTAAAAACAAACAAAACTAAACAAAACTGTATGGTCTTCCATTTACTTTCTGATTTATAAAATCTTATTTTTTATATGTGAGTCATTTTGCAGATATATTACACTTTTATGGTTTATTTCACTCTTTATGGTGACTCTTGGTGAATTGAAGTTCTTATTTACAATTAAGCCAAAATTTTAATCTTTTTCTTTATATTAAGTTATTTTAATAAATCTTTACCTAATTCAGTCATGATGATACTCTCCTATTTTATCTTCTAGAAATTTTGTGATTTTATCTTTCACATTTATACTCCATTTGGTGTGGATTTTTGTGTATGGTTTGAGGGAGGGATCAGGCTAACTTTTATATCCATATTGATAATGTATTCTTCTTCCAATGAATGAGCGTGGAAGCTTTGCTATTAATCAAGTGGCCATTCATGTCTGTGCCTGTTTCTGGTGTCTGTTCAGCTCCATTGGTCTATTTATCTTTCTTTGAACCAAGAACACATTTTTAGTTACTGTAATTGTAAACAAAATCTGGATATCTGGTAATGTAAATTCTCCAGTTTTGTCCTTTTTAAAGATTGTCTTGACTGTTCTTGGTCTTTTGCATTTTCATTTTGTTTTAGAATTGCCTTGTGAAAGTTCAAGTAAAAACATTTAAAATATTAATTAGGGTAACACTGGATCTATAATCAATATAAGGAGAGCTGGTGTTTTTCTATATTGAATGCCAGAAACATAGTATATTCTTCTGTTTCTTAAGGTGTTTTGTAACCTCATGTCAGGAAAGCTTTGTGGTTTTCTGTGTGGTGATCATTCATGTCTTTCATTGGATTTATTCCTAGTTGTGTACCTCTTTTTAGATTTTTAGTAATGAACCGATTCTAGGCTGGCTAGAAGCAAAATCTTCCTTTGTACTCACACCCTTAAACAAAGCATTACAGAGAAACTATTTTGAAAATAGAGAGAGGAAGTGCCCTTGTACCTTGAGGAGGAGGTGTCTTTTTCTGTCTTGTTGGCTTGAGGAAGGTGAGATGCAGTATGTCTTGTCCAGATGGGATCTTTGCAATATCCTTAAAAGCAACAGATGTATGTGGGAAGAATGAAGGAGTATATTGAGAAGCAGGCTTACTTAATGCATTAGGTAATTACACAGTTGATTCAAGAAACCAAAGCATATTTTAAGCATCTGAAGCACATTCATTGATGCAAAACAAGAAACTATTTGAAACAGATAGAATATATCCCAGACTTACCTTTCTAAATATTTGACTTATATCCATCAAGCAATCCCCAGAGAATAAAAGTTTTTAAAATACTGGTTAAAATATTACTAGGGTGATTGAGTTAGGGAAAGATCTGTTGGGTTATTATCAAAGGTATTTCTCATTAAATTTAAAAATCTTCAAAAGCTGACAAATCCTACATGAATCACGAAAAGGATAGTTTTGGAATTCTAAGTACTAGTCTATTTTTCTTCTATTTCCAACTTATGCTTGGGGGGAGGGGGCTTCTTATTTACTACATTAGTATCATATCTCCAATTTATTTCTTATACTGGATCCTGACTTAAAGTTCATTGAAACTACTTTCACCAAGACACAAAGACTCCTAGTTGCCTGATCCAGTAAAAAAAATCACCTTGCAACTTCTCTTCAACACTTGAGGTAATTGAGATGTTTCTTCTCTGTTAAATTCCTACTTTGGCATTTAATACCCCTTACTGGTCTTCCGAGTATCTCTCTTAGTCTTTCTCAGGCCATTTTACAAGTGTTCTTCATTCCATCAATGTTGGTTTTCTCCATCCCTGGTTCTAGATGGAACACTCATTTTTATAGCACTTGTTCGCTTCATTAACAGTAAATATCTTAATGTTTTTGAAAGAGTCTAGGCCATAGACAGATATATCCAGTTTTTTGTTTAACCTCTTGATTTAAATGACACAAAGAAGACTCAAATATCTATATCCATTTCCTATTTTAACATGTTCTGCATCTTGGTAAATGGTACCCTTTCTACTAGGCATGAAACCAGAAAGTGGTCACTGATTCTTTTCCTCCTTTAACACATGTATCCAATAACAACATCCTGATGTCTTCCTCCTTAATATTTCTCCAGTACTGTTGTTGTTGTGTGCCTTCAAGTCAATTCTGACTCATAGTGACCCTGTATTGGTTTCTGACAGTGGCTGGTGGGTCGAACTTGTGGCTACTAATCTAACACTTATCCTATCTGTTGTTTCGTTAAGTGCCATCGAGTTGGTTCCTACTCATAGCAACCCTGTATAGGATTTCCAAGGAGCAGCTGGTGAGCTTGAACCGCTGACCTAGTGGTTCAAACTGGCCTTACAGTTCAACACATTAACCCCCACTGCCTCAACAGGATTCCAGTCCTCTCTTTATCTACTGTATTTTTTTCTTTTCTTGCATAATCTTAAAGTTGTGTACTTAAACAACAATACTGTCACCTTGGAGTCCAGGTGGGTTAAGGTACTGGACTGCAAAGTTGGTTTGAACTGCAGGGTCAGTGGTTCAAGCTCACCAGCTGCTTCTTGGAAACCCTATACAAGGTTG
This sequence comes from Chrysochloris asiatica, assembly GCF_000296735.1. Lineage (NCBI taxonomy): Eukaryota > Metazoa > Chordata > Mammalia > Afrosoricida > Chrysochloridae > Chrysochloris > Chrysochloris asiatica. The sequence continues at coordinate 3,874,033 of NW_006408531.1, read as the reverse complement.
CTAAGAGTCAGAACCAATTTGACAACATTTAACAACAACTACAACAATTGTCACCTTACAACCCATTTTCTGCTTTCAGGGAGATCTTCCCCAAATTTGCTATTCCTCCATTTAAAATTCGACCGTTGTTCTATTTTTCCTTTAGAATAAAGGCCAAACTTCTTCATTTGGCTTAAAAATGTCTTGTTATAGCATAACCAAGGCAAAGGAAGATACTGGAAGGTACACAAGAGTAAGACAACAAAGACTAATACTATTACATGCACAGTCCTACAATATCAGTAATTACAAACAAGAGTCTCTTGAGCAGGTACATAGGTAGACATGCAAACTGAAGGGAAAATAGGAAAGGAAATGGGAGTACACCATGAGTATCCATAGAAAAGAGGGAAATTGGAGTACACATAGTTCTGGTGGATGATATTTGCACATATGTGTCTGTGTGTGATACAGCATACAGAGCATGTGGAAATGGAAACTTCTTAGTCGTAACCCAAAGCTTTGAGGGAATGAGTCACTGGGCTTGGGAGTTTAGACCACAATCTCAGGGAGCATCTAGGTCAGTTGTCATAACACAGTCTTGAGGACACTGTTTTACATCCTACATTGAGGAGTAGTGACTGGGGTCTTAAAAACTTGCAAGCAGCCTAGAGGCAACTATTGGTCTCTCCCCATCCAGAGTAAAGAAGAAAAGAAATTCAAACACTCAATGAAGCAGTTAGTCCAGAGGACTAAAAGACCATGCAATTCAGCCTCCATTACCACAAGACCAGAGGAACTAGATACTGCTCACTGTTGACTACTCTGATCAGGATCACAATAGAAAGTCCTGGTCTGAGGGAGAAAAAAAAGTGTAAAATAATACTCAAAATCATAAAAAAGCAGACCAGACTTCCTGATCTGATAGGGACTAGTGGAACTTTGGTGACAGTGGCCCTTAAAGACACTTTGGGCCTGAATTGAACCCACTCATGGGGATCAACGTTCAGCCAGAATAGATTTGATGGCAATGGGTTAAATTATTGTGATTTGGGTGAAAGTTCACAAAACACAGTACTGTCCATCCAACAACTTAAGCTGCTGTCCCCTTTATGTAACAGTGCTTTTCCCACCTCCCCCCGGGTTCCACAGCTCTTCTGATCTTCGTTCATTAGTGTCTAATGCATCCAGTCTGTTCTTGTGATGGTTTCAGCATTCCGATGGGATATATTCAAAGTCATATTTTGACTTTCATGGATTTGTTTCAGTTATCTTCATCTTATTCTGAACTTCCATATGAGCAATTGATGATCTGTTTCACAGTCTGGCCTGCCTTGTTTTGGCTGAAGAGATGGAGATTTCTCACCATTTCTTCCCAAAGATAAAGTCAGTTTTGATTCTTGAGCATTCCATCTGGAGAGGTACATGTGTGCAGTTGTCTTTTATTTTGTTTAAGAGAGATATTTACAATGGATAAGTACTTTGTCTTGCAAGATTTTTTCATGTGATTGCCAGCATAAATTTTATCACCAAGGCCATATTTTCCAACAACTGATCCTTCTTTGTTTTCAATTTTCACAGTCTAATTTCCAGTAATTATCAATGCATCCTGATTGTATGTTTGATCAATTTCAGACTGAACAAGTCAGTAGAATTTTTCAATTCCATCATTACTGCTTTAGTGGTTGCTAAGTAAATTTAAATAGTGCTATTAACTGGTCTTTCCTGTTAGGTGTATGCAGATTATCTTACTACAGACAGCATTGTACTTCAAGATACATTTTGAGGTTTTCTTTTTTGATGATGAATGCGATGCTGTTTCTCTTCAGTTTGACTTTCCTAGCACAGTAAACCATATGATTGTCTTATTCAAAATGACCTGTACGGTCCATTTCTGCTCACTACTGCCAAGGATATCGATCTATGTATGTTCCATTTCAATTCTGATAACTTCCGATTTTCCTAGATTCACACTTTGTCTATTCCTTGTTTGATTGTTAAAAGCTGTTTTAAACTGTTTCTCCTCATTTTGAGTTGTGTCCCATCAGCACATGAAGGCCTGGAAATGTCTGACCCTTTCCCTACTGGTATTTAAAGTTCTGGTGGCATAGCTTCTAGCACTGCAGCAACATGCAAGTCACCAGAGTACAATCTGACAGACTCACAGTGACCCTGTCTAGGGTTTCTGTGATTATAAATCCTTATTGAGCAGAAAGCGTCATCTTTCTTCTGTAGAGTGACTGATTGGTTTGAACCTGTGACTTTGTGAATTAGCAGTTTAGTCCTTATCCTATAGTGCCATTATTGTTGTTAAATATCATGGAGTTGTTTCCAACTTATAGCAACCCTGTGTAGAGTTTCTGAAGAGCAGCTGGTGGGTTTGAGCTGTTGACCCTGTGGTTTGCAGTTCAGTGCTGATCTTGCAGCACCACACCAGGAGTCCATTAAGGCTCCTAAATCACCACAAAAATTCAAAAAATGAAAAAAAGAATATAGAAAGTAATGCATAACATCCAGTGAGATTCAGAAAAAGAACTTAAGTGGAAAACTTAGGAAATGTGAAGGAAATATGAGCTCAATCAATTTTAATAATGTATCAAGTAATAAAT
>NW_006408531.1:3862314-3870607 GCF_000296735.1 Chrysochloris asiatica | reverse complement strand
TGCATGGGGTTGCTATGAGTCGGTTCTGACTCGATGGCATCTGACAACAACAACAACAACTTCAAGTAATAAATAGAATTGTGATTTTAAATAAAAGAAGATGAAGAAGATTAAAATGGATTCAGAAACATATATAACAAAGACAGATGTCATGTGAGGACTGCTTACAAGTCATGTAAGAAAGGAATGCTGAGGGGCTACCACCAAAGAGGGAATGTAGCTTCCAGATCTAGGACAAAATGAATTTCTTAAAATAAATAAATAAATGAAAATCGTGTCTTATTTCATCTTTTCTCTGCTTCTTCAGACTCCCTATTGATACTGTTCCTTTTCTACTTTACATGGCTATTGTGTAGACCTGCTTGTACTGCATTGGTCACACTGTGCCTTGCCACCACACGTTCTGTTGTTTCATACTGCTCTCCTTCTGCATTACCTCCCTTCTGTGCCCTGGCTCTTACTCATTCTAAAGAACTCAACTCAGACAGGAGATGTTCTAGGAAAACCTTTTCTCATCTCCTGCCCCTGTCTCCCAATAGTATGGAGTATATCATGTTATAAGTGTTTGTCTATCTTAGTAACCTTGCTCTGAACTTCCTGAAGATAAGAAATAGGCCCCTCATGTTTGCATCTTCTCTCATGGATGCTTATGTAAATGTGCACCATGTTAGTCTCTAGGGATGCCAAGTTGAATAAGGCATCTTCTCTACCCGTGGGACTCCCAAAACATAGAAGATGAGACAGAAACATCAGCAGATAATTGTTGTGCAGTTTGGTGTGTACAACACAGAATGTATTTTTAAAACATGGAAGGAGAAGCACCTGATTCTGGGTCTGGGAGAGTTATATTAGTGTGTACACAGGGATCCCTAGAGAGATGATGCATGGAGAAATTATCCTCCAAGTAGGATCACCTCCAAGAAAATGCCAGGGCAACGCCAGAGCCATTTTTACCAGCTCGTCTCCAGAGAGTGTTCACTCAGATCTCCAGAGACAGAGGTTATTGGGAGGAAAAATATCAACAAATGGTACCTGAGCATGTCAACAAACATTGGATTGGTAGGAGGGATGTAAGCCTTTGATTTAATTTTAGTGTGCTTAGTTGAGATTTGAGGATAAGCATCTCGTTTTGTATGTCCATAATATCTCTGACAAAAATTCTCACCTTGATTGAGATCAGAGTTTGTCAGAACTGTTGGCCTGGGTGGTGAATAAAGAGAATCTAAAGTCTTGGAAACAGCAAAACCCTTGAAAAGCTCAACCTGACTATTTACAGATACAGTGTTAAATCCAAGAGAACGCTTCAGCAAAGCAGAATCATTACATGCTGGTTTCCTTTCATCAGATCTAGGAGGACACAGTGGTTGAAAGTTATTTTATAGGCATCCTCCTAGGCCTTGTGGAAAATGGCCTGAGTGAATTGGTATTGTAGCAGTTAAAGAAGGCCAGATCCTAAATCATGTGAACTGAAGTCACACATCTTTTATAGAGAATTGTCTGGAGTAGGAGTTCATAACCAGTGGCCCAGGGAGGTTTAGGAGGCAATATCCTAAAATTGAGTACTTGTACATATGGGGAGATGGGCCATAACTTCATCATGTTCCCAAAGTTCTTTTAAATGAAAGACCTATTAGTCTACTCCTTGGTTTATGTTCAGTTTGTTTATTCATTTGTTAATCACTTCAGTGATTGAGGCATTTTGCTACATTCTGATTTTCTTTGTGATGTCAGTGTCAGTGATAAATGATTCATCTCCAGGTAACATTAATTGAGAGTCTATGTCCCAGGTGCTTCCACATGCAACATCTTGTTTAATCTTCACAGTACATCCGTACTGTGTACGTTTTCATTTCCATTTCAAAAATGAACGAATGAAGTTGAGAGTATAAAGCAGATGAACTGGACCTGGGACTGTAAAGATAAATAAAACCATATCCTCCTGCTCAAGAAGCGCACATTCTAGTAAGAGAGACATACAGACAAATGGAAACAAACACATAACTACAGTGATATAAATGCAAGGGCTCAGGTATATATAATATACAATCTTGGCACCAAAATGAATATATGATCACTGTAGCTACACTTTGTTGAGGAAAGAGTTGAGCAGGGTCTCAAAGGATAAATAATAGTTGTCTAGATGAATTGATGCTTTTGAGTTATGGTGTTGGAGGAGAGTATTGAAAGTGCCATGGGCTGCCAAAAGAACCAACAGATCTGTGTTGGAAGAAGTGCAGCCAGAGTGCTCCTTGGGGGCCAGGATGGCCAAACTTCGTCTCTCATACTTCGGACATATTGTCAGGAGGGACCAGTCACTGAAGAAGGATATCATGTTTGGTAAAGTGGAGAGTAAGAGAAAAAAGAGGAAGACCCGCAGCAAGATGGATTGGCAATATGGCAGCGTCAGTGGGCTCAAGCATAGCAAAAATTTCAAGATTGGCCCAGGGCCGGGCATTGTTTGGGTCTGTTGTGCATAGGGTCGCCATGTGCCGGTACCGACTCGATGGCACCTAACAAAAACAACAGTGAACTAAGAAATCCTTGTGTGGCACTGTAGGATAAGCACTGGATTGTTAACTTCAAAGTTGACAGTTCAAACTCCACTTCTCAGAAACCCTATACAGGGTCGCTATGAGTTGGAACCGACTTGATGGTGCTTAACAACAGTGGACTAAAAGCATTCTAGGTTGAGGTAACAGCGTTTACAAAACACAGATGTAAAGTAGTCTTCTGCTAGTGAAAAATTGTGGTTTTGAATGGGGAATAAAAAAGTAGTAACTTTAAGTGCATTGAAAGATACACGTCAGAGAACTGCTTCCAGAATCTAGCCCATACTATGTTGTTGTTGTTGTAAAGTGTCTTTGAGTCAGTTCCAACTCATAGCGACCCTGTATAGGGTTTCCAAAGAGTGGCTGGTGAGTTTGAACCTCTGACCTTGTGGTTAGCAGTCCAGTGCTTATCCTACAGCACCACACCTGGATTCCAGCCCAGGCTATGCTGTTGTTTTTAAGTGTCTTCAAGTCGATTCTGACTCGTAATGACCCTGTATAGGGTTTCTGAGAAGCAGCTGGTGTTTTAAGCTGCTGACCTTGTGGTTCACAGTCCATTGCTGATCCTACAGCACCATACTAGAAATTCAAGTTATAGGTAGCCACAATTTTAAAAAACATTTTTAGATTCTCCCCCTCTCCCCGCCCCACAAACTGACTCAATAGATGTATCTCTCGCACCGTGAGAAACTCTAGAACAACCTTTTGAATCTTCGGTGGGTTTTCTAGGGAAAACCATTTCCTACCCTAATCTGATCATAAGCAAAATATCCCAAATCTAACAACTAACCCAAACCCACGGGCACTGTTCAACCATCTCATGACCCTTAACAGCTACAAGCATGTCTTGTAGCTAGGCGATCAAAACACTTCCATTTCCAAAATATCATAAGATTTAATACTTGCTTTTTTTTTGTCTCCTGAAAAACTACACGACTGGTTTAAAATAATGCTAGATAATTCCTAAGGGAAAAGTCTGCAAGAACCCTTTACATAATGAGTTTACTGCCTTAGCTTGCTTGCTATTTTTGTTAAAAGTTTTCAACAAGTTCTCAGACATAAGAATGGAAAAAAACTTCTCTGGGTCCACTTTAAAATATTTGGGGAAAAAATGCACAAAGGTGGGAATCTAGGCAAGGAGAGAAAGTGAATATGAATAAATATGAGACTAGTACCACTTTGATGTCATTTATAATTGTTGTTGTTAAGTACCACTGAGTCGGTTCTGACTCATAGTGACCCTGTATAGGGTTTCTGAGGAGCAGTTGGTGGGTTTGAACTGCCAACATTATGATTCACAGTCCAGTGCTGACCCTATAGCACCACACCAGGAGTCCTATTAACAATTAGACATTGGGAATTATTATCTGAATAAGTGCTCAAGTTGTGTTTGATTAATACTTGAAAAACTGTCAGTTAACCTAAGCTAACATGTTTGTTTAATGGATATCAAGTACAGGTGTTTGACCAATAGAGCACAGTTGTCATAAGGAATGACCAATTGCTAGAACAGGATATTGCTCTTGGTAAGCCAGAGAGGGTCAGTAAAAGCTAGTGGGAATCTTCCATAAGCTGAATTCGCACAACAACGGACTTAGACCTACCGACTTCTGTGATGACAGTGAAGGACTGGCAGCATTTTCTTCCGCTGTACATAAGATACCAGGAGTAGGAAGTGACTCAAAACAACTCACAGTAGCAATAACTGCATGGCACCCTATCCTATACCATTACAACAGTAGTATCCCAACTAAAGGCTTTGTTTTTAGACCATACAGTTTTTTTGTGTGTGGTTTATATAAATTTAGGTTCATGCTATGTATAATATGATTCTCTGCCCCTCTTCATCAGAAAAACAAGGATTATTGGAGTACCTTTGTTGTTATTAATGTTGTTGAGTAGGTTCTGACTCATAGTGACCCTGTGTAGGATTTCAGAGGAGTAGCTGATGGGTTTGAACCACTGGGCGATAATTTTAGGGGTTCATTTAATCTCTGTCAGTCCAATGTTGGTTGGACAAACCTATGCTTCTTTATAAAACCAAAAACATCCCCTGCTATCAAGTCTATTCTGTCTCATTGACTCTGTGTAGGGTGTCTGAGACTGTGATTCTTTATGAGAGCAGACAACATCCTGTTTCTCTTGTGGAGCACCTGGTGGATTTGAACCACCAACCTTGTGATTAGCAGTGCAGTGCTTATCCTGCAACACCATACCAGGACTTTATAGAGAGACTGAATATTACCATCAACATTTGGATGGTACCGGTTAGGGCCTACTTGATATGGTTTAGTCTTTGACTTAGCACAGATTGAGCTCCTACTTTATCCCAGGCATTGGACCAAAAATTGGTGGTATAGGAATGAATACAATGTAAACTTTGTCCTTGATGGGTTCAAACTCTACACAGGAAAGTGGTTACCATCTTTTGTGGGTGACCGTCTTATTTTCTGTATCGTTCGTAATCATTTATTAAACTTTTTCCCATTAATCATGCACTGGTAGTATTTGCGATTGAAGGAGAATACTGATAAAGCAAGATCCAACCCTAGGATGATAAGAATGTGGTGTGCAGTCAGTTAATTGGCATGTTGTGGTAGAAAGAACATGAGGTTTGAGTCAAGGGACATTAGTTCACATTCAGGCTTCAAAAAATAATTGCTGGAAAACTTTGAGAAAGATAGGCCCCTGTTTCCTGAAAAAGAAAATGAAAAGACTTAAAATTCAGTGACTCACTAGTTCATTCATCTAGCAAGTGTTTATTGACTTCCAGGACTCGGTAGTGAAGAAAACATACAAAAAAACTCTGCTTTCGTGGAGCGTAGATTGCAGTGCAGGAGTGAAGGGTGTAAGATCTGTTCTGATAAAGACAAAGAAAAATTCCAGGAAGACTACTGTAGTGTAGTGAATTAATTAATGTTTCTCTTCTAGCCTTAGTCTACGTCACTCTTAACAAAACAACTCTTTTCCTGATGAGTCTGGAGAAGTGAAGGTGGTAGAAGACACTGATAGGATGACATGATTCAGCTAAGAATGTTGACAAAGTTCATTGTAATTGTGAAAACTTGAAACTGTCCATGGGTATAACATGAGCCATCTAGGAAGCAAGAGGGGGATATCTCACTACCATCAAAGTAGAAGAGGCAAGAGGAGAGTGCAGCCTTTGGGCCCCGAGATCACTGTGCATTGAACTTCCTCGACTCAGGCACAGAAAGCCTTGGTGACCCTGGAAGAATAGCAGTAGCAGCAGCAGCAGCAGCGAAACCAAGAACCGGAGCACGAGACAGAGTGTGGGGTTTCCCAGCCAAGGAGCAAGAAAGTGCATTTAGGCAGGAGTCTTGGTTGCAGAGTGGGGTGCCTCCGTACACTAAATTGTGGGGGCTAGATTTGCAGACCCATGGAGCTAGAGCTGAGTGCCTTCAGGCTTATGGTGGAGCGGTGTGTCTTATGGGCATTTATCAACAGCACTAAAAGAACTTTGTAACATGTCTGTGGGTTGTCCTGACTGGAACAATTATGCTCGGAGCCCTCATTTTGACCTTGATTTTTGACGTTGACTAACCTAATAAACTCCATGACAGTGTGGTGTCTGAGTTCTCTGTGGCCATTGCAACGAATTTTCCAACACAATAGAGCAGTGAGCGCTGAGGGGAGGGATGGTTGGTGCACAGATTTTGCAATTGCTGAGGAATGTTAGGGAGGATAAGTGCCAATTTTTGGTGGAGTGACAGGGAAAACCTTACCACAAGAGTTCGAAGATCTGGAGGAAGAGAGGGAGCAATTTGAAGAAATAGCAAGTATAGAGATCCCAACGTAGGAGACCAGAGGACCAGAAAAGAATGAGCGAGAGGGTGAATGGGAGAACAGAGAAGGGCCCTTGAGACTTATAGGTAAGGACTTTGGCTTTTACTAGGCATGACAGACACAGGAAACCGTTTAAGAAGTTTGAAGAGAATAACAGCCTGATTTTAACAGCATCATTCTGATTGCTCTGTAGAGTAGATTCAAGGGACACTGAAAAGTAGGCCAGAGGCCTTGGTAGTTTGAACCAGGGAGGTAGTGGTGAAAGTGGCACAGAAATGTCAGGTTCTGGAGATTATTTAAGCTAGAGTGTACAGGATTTGTTCAGGAACAGCATTGGTAAGGTTTCAGAGCTGCCTAACTGTGGAGTCCTGGTGTGGCGCTACAGGATAATGCGCTGGAATACAAGGTCAGCTTGAACCACAAGGTCAGCAGTTCAAACCCACCAGCTGTTCCTTGGAAACCCTATGCAGGCTCGCTATGGGTCGGAACCCACTCAGCGGCACTTAAAAACAACAACCATCAGCAGAGATGAGGATGGCTATAGGAGCAGCAGGTTGATGGGTAGGATAGCACGAGTTCAAGTTTGGACCTGTTAAGTTTGAGATTGAGTCTTGATACGGTACTGCCGGTTAATGAACTGGACTGCAAAGTTGGTTTGAATCACAAGGTTGGTGGTTCAAGCTCACCATTCTCTACTTGGAAACCCTATAGAGGGTCGCTATGGGTTGGAACCAACTGGCAGAACTCAACAACAACAAGAAGTTTGAGATAGGCGTCATTGGGTGGTACACATGGTTAAGCACAAGCTAACTGCCAAATGGTTAGCATTTCAAGTCCCTCCTGAGATGCTGCTGTAAACAAGCCTGGTGACCTATTTCTAAAAGGTCAGAGCTTTGACCAGCCTGTGACGTGTACGTGTGGAGTACCACGAGTCCAAAGCAACTTGATGGCAACTGCAAAAAAAAAAAAAAGTGAGATACCTAATTGGCATTTTTTAAAAAGAACTTTATGTAATTGGTATTATGTTTGTTTAGACTTCTCAACTTGCTTTTGTATATGTGCTTTAAAAATTATCTTTAATGTGTGTTTCTTCTTTTTTTCAACTTGCTTTAATTGTTCAACATTGTGTTATTCATTCATGCAGATACATGTAACTGTAGACAATTCCACAACTGGCTGATGTGTTCGTATTTTTTTTTTTTTTAATCAGTGGCTTAATCTGTGCATATGAATTTGTTTTCTGTCTTTTTTTTTTTTTTTTTACATTACAAATAATTCTGATATGAAAGGCATGATAAACATGAGTTACTTTACAATTTACTTTTAAAATTGAATTTTGACCATTCACATTAGCCTTCTTTAACACAGTTATAACAAATTAGTAGCAAATTAGACCACTTTGATTTTTCTACCATATTTCAAGTTCTAAGATAGTATCTCTATCAGCTTTCCTAGTCTGTCAATAGAAGGTGACAGAAAATAATTAAATAGATAAAAGAAAGGAGTTAGGGTTTAGATTGCCACTATCAACAATTAAAATACACCCGAGTAATTGAAATACACATATTTTTCATTGATTCTTCAGCATCTCATAAAAAGAATACCATAACAATGTGGTTCTTTTTTGTTGTTAGGTGCAATTGAGTCGGTAATGTTGTTAGGTGCCAGCAAGTTGGTACTGTCTCATAGCGACCTTGTACACAACAGAACAAAACACTGCCCGGTCCTGGGACAACCTCACAATTGCTGCCAAGCTTGAGCTCATTTAATGCTGCCACTTTGCCAATTCAACTCACTGGGGGTCTTCCTCTTATTCTCTGACCCTCCACCTTTTAGTATTCTCCTCCAACACCACAACTCAAAGGCATCAGTTCTTCTACGATCTTCCTTATTCACTGTCCAGCTTTTACATCCATATGAGGTTATTGAAAATACCATGG
>NW_006408531.1:3856405-3859509 GCF_000296735.1 Chrysochloris asiatica | reverse complement strand
TCTTGAACTAGAAAAGGAGTTTGCACATCTTCCTAAGCTTCTGAGCAGGCAGCCCTTCCTCCTCTCTCATCTCAGTGTCAAGGGGTACCAGTGGAACATGGTTAGACTCGGCCCATGTCTTCATTGCTCCATCTCCCCATTTCTACTCAGAAGTAGACCCAGCTGGTCACTAGTAAGCCTACTAGACTGCCCATGGGTTCTCTTTATGTTTCAGTCCTGGAAGGGGGCTTTCCCTGATGGGCTGACTTTTCTTGCCTTGATGTCTCCAAAGCAAACAGCTTGCATGAAATTCAAACAGCCAAACAGTCCACTTTTTCCTGCGGGTCTTCCTTTCAAAAAGGAATTTCTGTTCTCCCAGCAGTTCTGGGTTGGTCTGACAGCAATGATTTGGAAAAGAATAGTGATAATGGTTGCACAGCATGAAGACTGTAATCGATGCCACAGAATCATAATGCAGAAATTGTTCAATTGGCAAATGTTCTGTTGTGAATGTTGCAAATGTTTCACTACAATATAAATAAATAACTATACAGGGGAAATCAATGCAGTCCTGGTGAATTCAAGGAGATCAATGGATTGCTCATCAGCTCCAAATTGACTGTTTACTACCTGCTTTTGATAATGGAGTGGACATTGTTAGTATTTTATCCTTAACAGTGGAATGATGTTGCACTTTTTAAATACAATGCACTGAAGGGAGCTGTCAGGAGGAAAGGACCTCCCTTACTGTCAGGCTGCTGCACCATCTCTCCGTGGTATGAGTTGAGCACACCCAGTTTCAGCCACATACGCAGAGGGTGCAGTCCCCAAGTGACATCAGAGCCCCAGCCTGGCCTGGTGACTGCTCCTGGGTGCCTACCTCATAAGGACACCGCACATTCCCATGCTTGCTGTCCACAGTGGTACCCTGACTCCCATGCCTCTGCCCATCAGCTGTTGCTCACCTGCAATGGGAGGGCTGCTTCTTGCTTGTCCAATGGCTGTGTAACTGCTGGGACCCGGACAGCTCAGAGAACTCCTTTTTCGTCTGGTACGCTACATCATACCTTCTTTAGTGAGGACTGAAGCTCATTCATGGGCAGCAGGTTCCCTTTCATTTTTTTCTTCCTTGTTGTTGTTGTTGTTGTTAAGTGCCTTTGAGTTGGTTCCGACCCATAGCGACCCTGTACAGGGTTTCCGAAGGTGTAAATCCTTACGGGAGTAGAAAGCCTCATCTTTCTCCCGCGGAGCGGCTGGTAGTTTCAAACCACTGACCTTAAGGTTTGCAGCCCGATTCGTAACCACTACGCTACCAGAGCTCCTTGAGTGTTCTTAAATTCATGGCTGCCATTTAGCATTCTCTTTACATCTTGCAGTTATCTGTTTTACCATCAGCTAATAATTCTTTATATCTTTATATTATATATCTTTATATATACTATAAAGCTTTTAAGGACAGGCACTATGTTTTTGTAATTTGCTTTATTAACACAATTTGTATGTGCTCTTATATGAAAAAGCTTCAGAAAGTTCATGGAAAAGTTCCGTAATCTTTCGGTTCCATTGTTCCACAAGCTTTTTGAAGCCCCTTGTATGTGTTCTTAATTCATATAGTTTAGTTTAGTATATGTAGATTTTGCATGGGGCATGTATGATTATCTAATTCCACATAACTTAATCAGTTAAAGTCTGATTTGATCTTAACTCAGGTCAATTTATTTAGGTTTCGAGTTTATCTGTTTTAAATTAGTAATTATTTGAGACATTTAAATAATCGTATACTGAAGTAAATTGTTACCATGAATAAAAATTCAGTGGAGTATATACTACATCTCACAATGTTACAAATTTTGTATGTATGCATTCCAGAATACATTTATGTCATTAAAGATACAAAATCTTTTTCTAACAGTTGCTTGTCCCTGTTGTGTTCACCTCTAGATATCATGTATTTTGCTAAGTTGGATGGTAGACTCTTGTAACTACATCCACATTTGTATGTAATTTCACAGGCTGCTTTTCTGCACCAGTAATTTACTAAGTGCTTTGTGTGCATAGTGGTTAATCAATAAATACATTGATGGTGTTAAAAAAAAGATTTATGCTAATATTAATAGTGGTTTTTGTTTTAATTCTAAAAGTCTGAACAAATTTTGAGTAACCCATAGTATCAGTGTAGGTCCGCTGTGTAGCTGTTAAGTTCAGTAAACCCTCAGGGTGATTTTTTTTTTTTAATCGCTAGTTGCCGTCCATTCTTTCCGGGTTGTTGTACTATTACCAGGTTGTGGATGGAACAAAGCCTGATTTTACCCATTCCTTTGTGAAGCATATCCAAATGTCTTCCTTTTGATGACTGTTCTCCTTGCTAATTATGTATGAAAACAATCATGTGATATTGTAACCAATTTTGGTGGACACGTCCTCCTTCCCAAACCCATTTATCTAAGCTCATTATTTCTGACTGAAAAACGTTTTCATCCCCCGCTTTTTCTCTGAATGCACTGCCTGCAGTGGGAACTTACGGCTTACTTCATCGATTTTCAGTAATGTGATAGAGTAGTATGAGCTAAATGCCTGTGCTCATGAACATGGATTCTAAATCACAGGCTTGGTGGTACACCTTGTCAGTTTCCTCAAAAATGTTTGTGGTGAAGGGTCCTTGAAAAGGCGTGGCCTTAAAGTACATCACCTAAAAGGCAGATTTAGAAAAATAGATCTACAATCATTAGAGCGAGAGAACCATATTTGCTTGTCCAGATTGCCCACCCACTCAAAAGTCGTTGTTGAGTGCTGTCGAGTTTGTTCTGACTCATAGCGACCCTATATAGGGTTTCCAAGGACCGTGCGGTTCCAACTGACCTTGAGATTGAGCGCTTATCCTCTGGCTTCACCTCATGACTCCAGTTGTTGTTGTTGTTAAGTCCCGTCGAGTTGGTTCCGACCCATAGCGACCCTGAGCAGGGTTTCCGAGGTTGTAAATCTTTACGGGAGCAGAAAGCCTCATCTTTCTCCCGCGGAGCGGCTGGTAGTTTGCGGTTCGCAGCCCGATTTGTAACCACTACGCTACCAGCATCATTTCTATCAAATGCTTGCTGAAAGTGAAGAGGACTTGAAACATTTACTTA
>NW_006408531.1:3839065-3855735 GCF_000296735.1 Chrysochloris asiatica | reverse complement strand
TGTTTCGTTCTGCTGTGCATGGGGTCGCTATGAGTCGGTTCTGACTCGATGGCACCTGACAACAACAACAACGCTACCAGAGCTCCTTATAGTAGCGGGTAACTCACCAGGCGATGCATCTGATGGGTGATGTCAGTGGCTAAGGCAGACACAGTGAGTCTGTGGTGCTTTCCACTGTATTGATTTCTCTACAGAGCAGCATTTGAACATGTAACAAACAGATCTTGAACTTCCACAGTGGGAGAATTGTTCTGGGATGTTCAGATGTGGCAGGCAAGCAAGGCATTGGAAACGAATGTGGAGGGAATCCTTGGAATTCCCTAGTCTAATTTCATATCGAGTCATTGTCTCATCGTGCTGAAAGACCTTTGGCATTCACTTTTAATCTCAATAACCGGAAGAAGGAGTTATGGGTTATTAAAAAGTAAGATATTTGTGGAACGGATGGAAATCCCTTGAAGTCTGTGCTTTATGATATTGCTGTTTCATTGTTCTTGTATCCTTTCCACATGCTATGTAACTCCTTCAGCCACATTCACTCTGTATTGAACACAAATATCGCCATGGGTTGTTTTCTAGCAAGAAGTGCATTGAAAGTTTTATGAACTGAAAACAAAATAACTTTTTATTCTCTATAGTGTCATATAGTATGTTACTATAGACACACAGGAAGGCCTTGAGTTCAGACTGTATCTCCAAGTGTGTAACTTATCTTGTTATGTAGGAGAAATTATACACATCTACATGCAGATGCATACTCACACACAAGTGTGTATATGTGTGTATATGTATAGTCAGCAAATACATACACATATATAAAACTATACTTTCATAAATTACATTTAAATTTATTAAAGGTTAAATGATACTTGTGTAATTAGAAGAAGGTCTAGGCAGATTTTTATGTAGGTTTGTTTTTATCATTTCCCTTTTAATTAATGCTCTTATTCTCAGAGAGGGTATTCCTTCCAGCCTTCCCTCATGACACCTGTAAATGTCACTGTCTTTGAGCCATCTATTCTTAATACAGTTTTCCTTCATTCCGGAATTCAATTTCAATTTCCATTCCTCTTCTTCAAAGTTCTGTCTGATTTCTTCAGTCTACTATGTCTAAAATTAATTTCAAAATGTGCACAATTTTCAATACAAACACTATGGTGTACTTTACAGTTAATCTGACAAAAGTATAATATGATCAAAACAAGAAACAGCATAGATACCAGTCATTGGAAACCTTATTCCAAATGGTCAAATTCCATTTATAAAGGCAGCTGCAGAGTGACCATTTAAAAATTCATGTAAATAACTATTTCATTCCATATTTATTGTGCTGATTTTCCTACATTGGTACATTCTTGGATCTTGCTTGGGGAAACACATCCACTTAGGCTAAATGTAAAAGTACCAACTAATGAATGACATAATTTGATATATACACTATAGTTTTGATATAATTCAATTTAGTTGAGGATATTGAAGATGATTGAACAGAATGAAATAAAACATCCTCTGAATAAATTATATCATTTTGGGGAATAAATGGGAGATGTTTAATGAATTTTCTCTATAGCATAAACAAAGAATTGTAATAGTTCAGTGCATCAGTGTATTTCAGAGAATAAAGAGAAATAATACAACATGCTTTTAATGAAAACTGCTAATTATGTTAGAAAACACAAAGATATGAGTGGAATTTGGGTACCGTTTTATCGTTATTCAATCAGCTATGATTTCCTAAAGGTGAGAATTGAGGAGGTGGTGAGAAGGTGTTGTTATTGTTGTTAGGTGCCATCAAGTCAGTACCAACTCATAGTGACCCTATGCACAACAGAATGACACACTGCCCAATCCAGGGCCAACTCCACAATTGTTGCCACGCTTGGGCCCATTGATGCTGCCACTTTGCCAATCCATCTCACTGGGGGTCTTCCTCTTTTTCTCTGACCCTCCACCTTAGCAAACATGATATCCTTCTCCAGCAACTGGTCCCTCCTGACAATATGTCCGAAGTATGTGAGGTGAAGTTTGGCTATCCTGACCTCCAAGGAGCACTCTGGCTGCACTTCTTTCAACACAGATCTGTTGGTTCTTTTGACAGCCCATGGTACTTTCAATATTCTCCTCCTATGCTATAACTCAAAAGCATCAATTCTTCTACGGTGAGAAGGTATAGAAAGAATCAAGCAGTAGAGAGTATTCTAGAGGAATAAACATTGTAATAATTCCAAGGTATCTGGGGAATTTTAGTTAATGCTGATTAGTTTTTATTTATGTTTCTTAGAGTTGCAAGGTATAGTTGACCACTTCATTTCTACATGCGATAAAAATAATAAGGTCAGCCAGCTTGGGAAGAATTCAAAGCTAAACAGTGCCCATGTGCCTTGCTGAGTGGATGGACTGGAAGTTCCAGTTTGCAAGATGGCTGGAGCCAAGTAATGATTCCAGGTAGTCCTGCTTCAGATCTGCTTGTGCATCTTTGTATAGAACATGTGCCTTCTTAGCAGTTAGCTTAGTGCGTTTCTGAATTTCATTGGAAAGCGTAGTACACATAGACAATAGGAAAACAAAAGTAAAATGTCTCTAATATGGTTGAACTGTAACTTTAATTGAACTCTAATAATCAATTAAACTCCAATAACCAATTAAACTCTAATAATGTGTTGCTGTAGGATAACCACTTGTAACTACAAAATAGCGGTTCAAACCCACCAACAGTTCCTCAGAGACCCTATGAGTTGGAAACAACGTGATGGCACTAACAACAGTAATTATGACTGAAATATAAAGTGGGATAACAGTATTAGCAAAGTGCCTCTTGAATAAGTACATAATCAAATGTCAATGCATTTTTCTCGCCAGGAAATGGTAGATTGTTTTCATAATTTTTAGAGATTATTTTTTGAGGATTAGTTACTGTGGATTAAAAAATAAATAAATACAAGCATAAAAAAAAAAAGAGCCCTCACTTCTTGGGACTAAGAAGGAAATCACTTTGTGGTGCCTCTTTGTACTGGTTTCTACATACTCGCCTGATTGAATTCTTACACAGCAGAGAAGGGGGCCACACTGTGGTTCTAAGCAGCTCAGAGTTCATGAGAAGCCAGTCTACAGACAGTAATAGGGTAGCCACCAGGTAATTATGAAAGGACCGTTATGTTAGATGACACTATGCAATAATAAGAAGATTAACCAACTGCAGCAAAGTAGAAAGCTTCATTTGCATATGCCATTAATCATATAAATCTGGCAAAATATATTGACTACGATGTTTACATGGGCAGAATATTTTTTTGTTTCTTCTTTCTTAGAATGAGTGTGTTTCTCCCTGTTGTTAGAAATGAATCTCGATGTTGCACAAAAAGACACTTGGTGAGACTAAATACCTTGCTTGGCAAAGCAAAATTTACTCCTGCAGAAGGGTGCGTGCACATAGCTGTACAAGAACAGGCCCTCGAGCACACCAAGTGGGCAGTCCAGTCCGGTTTTTAATCCCTGACGCGAGTCTTAAGGCTGTGTCTCACCCCATTGGCTAGGGCTTCAACTGCACAATCTTTTCCCTTACCTGGTTGGCTAGTTCGAATTTCTAAGGCGCACATTCCCATTTCAGGAAATAGTAAAAAGAAGAGAGGTCATACAGTCCCAACTCACTTCAGAAAGTAGTCAAAGAAAAAGAGAAATCATAAAGTCTTCACTCATTTCGGGAAGTAGCAAAAGAAAACAAAGTAAAAAGAAAGGTCACCTGAATACAATAAAAAGGATTATAATAATTTTTGAAGAAAAGATACTCATTCCCACACTGGGGTGTTGTGAATTATTTTATATGGCCTTAGTCTTTGTAGCTCCCACCAAATGACTTTTCCTGCTGGGTGTGGGTAAGAGAAGGTGGCCAAAGATACAGGTAGGATGACATGATTCACCTGTGGATGTTAACAGTGTTCACTGTAATTATTAAACCTTGAAACTCTAGTCTGGGTAGAAGATGAGTCTTCTCAGAAGCATGAAGGGGGCATCTCAGTATCATCAAAGAAGAAAAGCCAGGAGTGAGGTGTGTCCTTTGAACCTTGAAATCCCTGCATGTTTAACCTCCTCAACCCAAGGACAGAAAACTGTGACATGGAGGAGTGACAGAGAAGCCACAACAGCAGCAGTAAGAGACAACATGAGACAGAGTGGTGGACTGCCCAGACAAGGAGCAAGTACATTGGAGTGACTTGCTTAGAGAGTGGGTTGCTGCCAAGCACTTAATTGTTATGCTAGTTTGCAGACCCATGGAGCTAGAGTCAAATGCCTCCAGGCTAAGGCTTTAGTGGAATGGTGTGCCCTGTGGACATTTATTAGCAGCCCTAAAAGAGCTTTGTAGCATTGGCCAGACAAACAGAGGCATTCGTAACTGGAACAACTGTACCGTGAGCATTTCTGGTCCTGACTTGTAACCTGTTGTTGGTTTTGCTGTTCAGTGCTGTTGAGTTGCTTCCAACTCTTAGCTTCCTGGTATACAGTTTCCAAGGAGCAGCTGGTGGGTTTGAACCACAGACCTTGTGGTTCAAACCAATCTTGCAGTCCCGTGCTTTATCCCATAGCAGCACACCAGGACACCTGTAACCTGTTAAGTTCTTTAGTAAACCCAATGTCTGTGAGTATGGTGCCTAAGCTCTCTGTGACCACTGCAATGGATTATCAAACACCTTGAGTAAAGAGGGATGTGGCAGAAATAGTTGGTGTCATGTTTTTTACCCTCCTTTTCATTTTAATATTCATTCTTTTCCTTTTCTTTCTATATATCTGTTGTTGTTGTTGTTGTGAAGTGTCGTGGAGTCAGTTCTGACCCATAGTGACCCTGTATAGGGTTTCCAAGGAGCTGCTGGTGAGTTTGAACCAACGACCTTGCAGTTCAAATGGCTTTGCATTCTGGCACATTAACCTGCAGCACCATCTGTGGTGGTAATGGTGGTTATGTGCCGCACCATCTGTAGAAGTATCTATTTTGCAAGAACCAGTGAGTGAGCCACTTGTTCATTTTACAAATATTTATTCAGTGGTTTAGCTCCATTCTAAATTATTTTTGCTTCCTATATTGAAGGGCAGAGATGTCAGCTTGAGGACTAAGGTGCGCCTGACCCAGGCCATGGTGTTTTCAGTAGTCTCATATGGATGCGAAAGCTGGACAGTGAATAAAGAAGATCATAGAAGAATTGATGCCTTTGAGTTGTGGTGTTGGAGGAGAATACTGAAAGTGCCACGGACTGCCAAAAGAACCAATAGATCGTTTTGGAAGAAGTGCAGCCAGAGTGCTCCTTGGAGGCCAGGATGGCTAAGCTTTGTCTCTCATACTTTGGACATATTGTCAGGAGGGAACAGTCGCTGGAGAAGGATGTCATGCTGGGTAAGGTGGAGGGTCAGAGAAAAAGAGGAAGACCCCTAACGAGATGGATTGGCCAGGTGGCAACATTGATGGACTCAAGTGTGACAGCGGTAGTGAGGTTGGCCCAGGATTGGACATTGTTTCGTTCTGCTGTGCATGGGGTCACTATGAGTCGGTTCCGACTCGATGGCACCTGATAACAACAACAACAATATTTTCAATTGCCATTGCTCTGTCTGAAAGTGTAGAGAAGCTAAAGTGAATGGAAGAAATGATGAAGTAAAAGAGCTGAACAGAAAATTTCAAAGGGAAACTCAAGAAGACAAAGTCAAGTATTATAATGAAATGTTCAAAGACCTGGAGTTAGAAAACCAAAAGGTAAGAACACTTTCAGCATTTCTTAAGTGAAAAAACTTGGAGAGAAAAAAAATCAAGCGTTGACTTGCAATACTGAAGGATTCCATGGACAAGATATTGAATGATGCAGGAAGTATCAAAAGAAAATAGAAAGGACATACCGAGTCACTGAACCAAAAAGAAATGGTCAGTGTTCAACCTTGTCAAGAGATAGCATAGGATACTGAAGGAAGAAGTCTGCAGAGCACTGAAGGCACTGGCAAAAACAAGGCTCCAGGAGTTTCTGGAATACAGATTGAAATCTTTCAACAAACTGATACTGCACTAGAGCTGCTCACTTATCTGTGCCAAGAAATTTGGTCCACTGATTGGAGGAGATCCATATCTGCCCATTCCAAAGACATGTGACCCAACAGAAGGCAGAAATAATTGAACAATATCATTAAGACCCCAGATAGAGTGGGAGAAAATGTGAGGTAAGACTAAAAATTATTAAAAAAAAAAAAAAAGATTGAGTTACTGTTCAGAAAGACACTGGAGGCCCAGGAGCACCCTTCAGGTTTACAATGGAACTCATTCCTTTTGCCCAATTTTCAGGTAAACATATTGGTATATAGTGGGGCCAACAACACTAGTAAGGTATGCTCACCATGGAATGGTCAATCATTCAAGATCAAAAGGGCAATACTTACCTCAGGACACAGCTGAGAAGGGATGGGAATGAGGGTGGAATGGAAATAATCGTTACAGGGAGGAAATGGGAAAACTGTTTTGATGTGGAGGGGATTGCAATCATTGAGATGAAACAAAGTGTATGATTTGCTGAATGTAAAGCTGATGATTGTGGTAAAATTTCCTTCAGTTCACAATAAAATTTTTAAACAAAATTAGTAAAATTGTGCCCTTTACAAAAAGATCATCAATAAAATATTTCTAGTAGAAACAGCTAGAAAAATTTCCGTCAACTTGGTATGATATGAATCCCAGGCATGTAGTTTTCAACCTCTCCCTAATTTGAATGATCGTTTGCTAAGCTGTGTCACAGAATGCTATCTGCTTCCAGTGAAAGCTGTGGCTCTTCTATACCGACTACCCACCCAACCCCCAGTTTAGACGTGTTACAACTATAATTGTCTTGTAGTGTTTTAGGGTTCTCCGAGTGTGACTGTGAAAGTCCAAAGTTCAAAAACACTAGAATGGTCATAGACCCAAGAGCCGCTCCAGTTCAAATTTGGGTTGTATAAGAGCTCCTATAATAATCCCTCCTTTTCTCCTTGCAAGTCTAAAACAAGACACCTTTCCTTTGAGAATAAATGTCCTCCATCATTGTGGTGTGGCACTTTGGATCAGCACTGAGCTGCAGACGACAAGATCAGCAGTTCAGACCCACCAGCTGCTTCTTGGAAACTCTATACAGGGTTGCTATGAGTTGGAACCTACTTAGTGGCACTTAACAACAACAACATATGATAAGCACAGGACTGGGAACTGTAAGACCCCTGGTTTGGGCTTGCCAGCCGCTTTGCAGGAGAAAGATAATGCTTTTTGCTCTTGTGAAGATTTAAAGCCTTGGAAACCCTGTATAGGGTCACTATGAGTTGGTGCCGACTCCATGGCACTTAACAACAACAGTCATCATACTCACAACCCTAACAGGAAGGTCAGCATCTAGCCCTGGAGAGAGATGAAGCATTGAAACACTACAAAACAGCTGATACAAGCAATTCAATTTGTAGGTGATTTGGAAATGCGCATCTGGTTGCTTTTTTGTTTGTTTGTCTTTTAAAGGCATAATGCGGGAGAAAGACGAGGCTTTCTGCTCCCGTAAAGATTTACAGCCTTGGAAACCCTGTACAGGGTCGCTATGGGTCGGCACCGACTCGACGGCACTTAATAACAACAACAACAACAATGTATCTAGGTAAACAGTACTTTGGAAAGATTTTCTTTCAAAACATTGAAAACCTGAGAAGCAGATAGTTTAGTCCCAGTTTGACAAGAGAGAATTGTTTCCTCTCAGAGTCTTGATTATTGTCCTCTGTTGATTTCTCTGTGACTGAAGGACTAAAAGTTTTCTGCCATTCCCTTTGGTGGAAACATTTCTAGATGTAATAGAGTTAAGCCATTAGAAAGATTTCTTCACCTGCAGATGAAATTGTTTTGTTGATTGTTCAACAACTACCCTGATCCTTTTCTTTCCACTTCTTAGATCTTTTTTAACCCCACTGAACCCATTTCTGGAGTGCTGGTTTGGTGCTGTAGCATAAGCACAGGGCTGTTATCCACAAAGTCGGTGGTTCAACTCCACCAGCTGCTTCTTGGAAACTATACATAGTCGCTGTAAGTTGGAATGAATACAAAGACACTACATAATAACAATAAACCCATTTCCAAAGACCCTGGGTGGCACTGTAGGATCAGCATTGCACTGCTAACTGCAAGGTTGGTGGTTCAAACCCACCAGCTGCTCTGAGAGAAAAGATGAGACTTTCTGCTCCTGTAAAGGTTTGCAGCTTAAGAAACTCTCCACAGGATCACTTTTGAGTCAGAACTGGCTCGATGACAGAGAGTTTAGTTTTGGTTTAAAATCCACTGCCGCCAAGTCAATTCAAACTTTTAACAACCCTGTATAGGGTTTTTGAGACTGTAAGTCTTTCCAGAAGCAGACAGCCTCATCTTTGTCTCTCTCAGAACGGCTGGTAGGTTTGAACCACTCCTTAAAAGGAGTCCTGCTGGTGCTGTGGGTTCAAAGTTGTCCGTGTAATTCAGTCAGAATTTGATATGTTTCAAACTAATGGTAACCAGTTTGATAGTTGATACTGCTTTGTTTTGGATCTATTTAGATGTGTGTACATTTTTACATTTTGTTTTGAGTGAACAAAAATAGAAGTCATGTTAGTATCAATTTTCTCACATAGGATAGTCTTGCTATTAGGTGCTTGGACTTCAGTTCTGACTCACAGCAAGCTTGTGCACAGCAGACTGAGGCACGATCGGGTCCTGAGCCGCCCTCATAATTGTTGTTAGGGTTGAGCCCATTGTTGTTGTCACTGTGCCTGTCCATCTTATTGGTGGTCTTCCTCTTGATCCTCAGAAACCGAGAGTCATATGATACAAAATTGTAAGTATCTTACCGTTTTTTAATTTATGGAGTCCCTGGGTAGTGTATACAGTTAACATGTTCACTTGTTAACCAGAAGATTGGAGGTTCCTCAGAGGAAGAGCTTGATGATACTCTTTTAAAAATCAGCCATTGAAAATCCTTTGGAGCGCAGTTCTGCTGTGACACCCACAGGTTCCCATGAGTCAGAATTGACTCAGTGGTAACTGAGTTGTTATTATTTTGTTTTGTTTTGCTTTTTATTTGTAGGTTGATCTCCTCAAATGTGCTTTGCTCTTCCAATGTGCTTTTTCTCTATGTTACAGACCTGTGGCTTCTTTGCTGTCCCTAAGCTAGGGTTTGAGTCCTGGTGGGGCATTGTGGGTTAATGCACTGGACTGCAAAGTTGGTTTGAACTGTAGTGTCAGTTGCTCCACTTCACCAGCCACTCCCTGGGACCCTATAAAGGGTTGCTATGGGTCAGAAATGACTCCATGGCACTTAACAACAAGCTCGGGCTGCTTTGGATCTTACTGACTAACAATGGGTGCTGTTTCCCTACAGGTTATCCAGGCTGTGTTTTTTGGGATCTGTGTCCTGACTGATCTTTCCAGTCTTCTGACGAGAGGCAGTGGGAACCAAGAGCAAGAACGGCAGCTCAAGAAGCTCATCTCTCTCCGGGACTGGGTGCTGGCCGTACTGGCCTTTCCTGTTGGGGTTGTGAGTATGATGATGGAGGTCATTTAGTCCCAAAGGGAAACTAGGGTCTTATTTTAGACTTCAAGGGAGAAAAGGGGGCTTATCATAGGAGGTCTTATGTAAGCCAAATTGAAAATGTGTAGTCCTTGGATCTATGACCAGTCTAGTGGTTTTGAACTTGAGAGAGAGGATCTTAGCATTAGCTCATACTTCTGCCCTTCCCTGACTGTGGCATTAGCTAATGTCACCTAAGTAAATGCCACTCAAAGACTGTTCTGGTGTCATTGAGATTTCATTGCTTTCCGTTAGAGTCCCTCCATAGCTCCGTTTCTTTCACAAGTCTGTTAACCATCCATTATCTACACATAGACTACGTCTTTGAAAGATCAGGTCCCATGAGGTTCTACAGAGTTTAGTTATTTAATTCTGCTATAACACAAATGGACTCCTGGTGTGGTGCTGTGGGGTCAGCACTGCAGTGTGACACAAGGTTGACAGTTCAAACCCAACAGAAACTCCTCGGAAACCCTATACAGGGTCACTATGATTTGGAACTGACTCTGGTAGCGTAGTGGTTACGAATCGGGCTGCGAACCTTAAGGCCAGCAATTCGAAACTACCAGCCGTTCCGCGGGAGAAAGATGAGGCTTTCTGTTCTTGTAAAGATGTACAGCCTCGGAAACCCTGTACAGGGTCGCTATGGGTCGGAACCGACTCGACGGCACTCAACAACAACAGCACTTAGCAACAAAATAACACAAATCTCAGTAGCACAGTGGCTGTACACAATAAGCACTTGACTGTGAACCACAGGTCTGCAGTTAGAGCCCGTGAAGATTTAAAGTCTCACAAATGCTATATAGGGTCCCTATGAGTCAGAACTGACTCGATGGCACTTAAGAACAACAACAGCACCATAACACAAATACCACAAGTAGATGCCTTTAAAGAACAGAAATCGATTTTCTTACAGCTATAGAGGCTAAAGCCGACATCAGGATTCAGTCATGCCAACTCTTTTTTATTGCCAGTTTCAGATGTTCTATGATGCCTTAGCGTTCCTTGATTTGTACATAGTTCTCACATGGTGTCTGTCTTTTACCCTATGTATGTCTCTAAGTCTGTTCTGGTCTTTTTATAACTCAGAAGTAACTAGGTATAGGATTCACCTAACATATCACACACACAACACACACAACACACACAACACACACACACACAATGATATAAACTTATTAACATAACAAAAGAGAAACCTCTACTTCCAGATAGACAAGTATCAGGTTAGGATTTCAACATAGATTTTGACAAAATACGGTTCAGTCCATAACATCTGAGTACAGCCAGGTGAAAAATGAGAAACTCTCATATGTTTCAGATTGTGAAACAGTGATTTTTCATTGCTTTCCGTTAGAGTCCCTCCATAGCTGTAAAATATGTTACCTAATTCAAATTTATACCGTACATTTGCCAGTTAAACTTTTTGGGAGAAACAGAAGCCTAAATACCCTGGATAGCACATGCACCAAAGTCCCAGGTAGTCCAATGGAGGGAGAACTAGAAATGTGTCCTTTAAAGTCATCCCATGACACTTATTCATATTTGTCAGAGCTGTAGTTCTCAGCACAATGAATCCATTACCATGTGGGGAATTTGTAGGTACCTACTCTCACCAGCTGCTCCTTGGAAATCCTATACAGGGTTGCTATGGGTCGGAACTGACTTGACAGCACTTAACAACAACAACAACAACTGTCTCTAAATTACTTTTTTATGTGCTGGGTTGTATTTTCTTGAATGAAATAATTCTTAGCTCCTAAGAACAATGCAAGGGACAGGGAAGTATTGGGATCTGGTCACACTATTCTTCCCATTCCCTCAACTTTGTTTTTTGGGAACTTAAATGAGTACTTAAATTGGAGCCATCTAGTAAATTTCTGAAATTCTGTTTTTAACAGAGTTATAAACCTTTTAAATTATTTAATATGTACTTCATTAGACTTGCCTTATAAAATTAGAATACTTTTCATCAGAATTAGTAGTGGAGTGAAATGTAAAGACTTTTTTTCTGACTAAAGGAATTATCTAGAAAATGACAGGTTTGTATTTTTGTTGTTGGCGTTGTTAGTTTCTTTTAGCCCTTAATCTCTTGGAATTTCTATAGAGAAGGAACTGAGAAGGAGAGCTAGTACCTCTAGAAGTCCTCTTAGTCTAGAAAGTGAGGTTGCTAATAAAAATAGAAATGGTTTCTTTAACTCCATTTCTTTTGTGTGGCGTCAAAGTGGGTCTCTCCAGGGAAATTCCCACTTTATATGGTGAGTCTTTCACTGTCTTCAAAGGTTCATTGCAAGTGCCCTTTAGAACTGTGACAGTACTTTTGGGGATACTTTGGTATCTGTTTGAGGTTTGAGATGTTTGTCAACTTCCAGCATCCTTTCTGAATTCTAATCCTGTATACTTCATGGTTTGTAAGAAGAGCAGCGGTCCTTTGGTCTGATTGTGTTATTGTACCTGATGTTTTCTTCCCTGTTTTAGTATTTTTGTTGTTTCATCCATGCTTGAGGAGAGAAAAGGAGTAAAACTCCCTTTAATATGCCTGCCTTTTACAATCAGAAGTTATACCTTCATCCTTTCATTGCAAGTGTATAAACCTTCCCCAGCTGATGGGCTCTCTGAACATAAGGACTTTTACCATCTCTCTGTTGTACCCCCAGTGCCTGCCATGCTACCTGGCACACAATGGCTAAATAAAGTTATTTAAGTTAATAGGATAACTTAAAGAATAAATCATTAATCACATGTGCAGCCTTACAGAATTTTTAATTCTCATGTTTCCTTCCTCAGTGATATTTAATAGTCAGAATTTTGATTTTTCATAATTTTCTGTTATTATGAGCCACTTTCCTTATCATATTCACAAACGTTTTCTTTTCCCCAAACTTTCTGAAGTTCCTCTGCTACATTGCTTTCTCTCTGCTTCCTCTTTCTCTGTATTTAATAATAAGAAGAATCTTGATCAATACTTGTTCCTGTATACTCTGTCATTTGACTTTTTGTATTGACCCTATTTCCAACAGATTTCTAACTCTAGTGTCTAGATGTTATTTTAAGGCAAATACACAGGTAAGTAGCTTCTTCCTAATCTCATGAGTTTTATAGCTATTGTTGTTACTAAGTGATGTTGAGTCGGTTCCTACTCATAACAACCCTGTAAAGGGTTTCCAAGGGATGGCTGATGAGTTTGAACTGTCAATCTTGTGGTTCAAACCATCCTTGCCATTCAGTGCTTAACCTGCATTGCCATACCAATTTTATAGTTAAATCATACTTACTGATGGCATTAATTTGGTTCTTTACAAGCATTTTCAGTGGTCTTGGTGTGGTGCTGTGGGTTAATGTGCTGGACTGCAAAGTTGATTTGATCCACAAGTTGCGTGGTTCAAGTTCACCAGCTGCTCCCTAGAAGCCCTATACAGGGTTGCTATGCATCAGAACTGACTTGACAGGAAGTAACAACAATAGGTATTTTGACCCATGATAGCTGTTGTTGTTTTTTCATTAAAAAGATAATTTTGCCTTTCCCTAAGATTATCTACCAACTTTTCAATTTTCCTATTTCTCTGTATTTTCTTGAATGAAACAGTCCTGAGCTCTTAAGAACAATGCAAGAGGCAGGGAGTTATTAGAATCTGCACACACCCCTCTTGTCATTCCTTCACCACCTACATTCCTTCACCTTTCTCCTGCCCTTTCTGTCCCTTCCCTGTACTTCTCAGCTGCTCAAAGAGATCAGGATTTCCACTGTGTTTTTTCCCTTATGGCTTAAGACTGTCTTCTTATTAAAACATAAACCCTTCCTGGAATAGTGTCACTAAGAGTTACCTGAAGAGGCCTCATCTCTACTGCTCCTGTGATTCCTGCTCTGGAAGCGAGGTGTCTAACCTAAAGCGTTCACTAGCTCGAAAGGGTGGAAATGACACAATGTCCAGAATCTGATGAACATGCCTATAGGAATCTGTAGTGTAAGAATGGAGTCCAGTTATGATACTGTGGGATAAAGCACTAGACTGCAAGGTTGGTTTGAACCACAAGGTCAGCAGTTCAAACTCACCAGCTGCTCCTTGGAAACCTTATACAGGGTTGCTGTAAGTTGGAACTGACTCAATGGCAGTTAACAACAGTATAAGAATTCTTATCGTTCCTGCAAATGATTCACTATAACATTTATAATGAAATACTTTTTTACCATTTTAGTTGGCTTAGTCAAAACCCTAGAGGGCAGAAAACTTGAGAACTCTCCCCATTGCAGGAAAACACTTGAGTGTGCTTGAACTTCTCAATGAGGAAGATACAGAGCTTTGGCTTCAGTTGCCTGTGGGATCCCCAGAAACCTCCCTTACTCGGCCACACTGACTACCAGACGAAGGCCAGGCTCCAAGAGGGCTTCCTTCACTGTGTCCTACTGTGACTTTTCTGCTTCAGGCTGTTTGTCTCTCAGAAGGTTACTGGGAAAGCAATGTTATTTTTACTTCAGGGTACAGGACAAAAAGGCATAAAGAGAGGGCAGAGCGTCACAGCTGAATTTATTGCTCTACCAAAATTTTCCCTGAAGAGACATTTAACCCTCAGCCTTTCTTTCATTTTCCTTCTATTTCTCGCTCACTCTCACCTCAACTGCTACTATGGCAGCAAGAAAGGCCCTTGCAGGGTTATCTAGAATTGAACTTTCTACATTAATGCTTCTTCCAATAACAAGGTTAATTGAGAGTTGACAGTAATTGCTTTATGTGGGTATGAAGCACTAAATATGATTAGGTGACCAGTAGACCTATTGTATCTACTGCGTGGACTCTATCTCAAGGATATATAAAAACCATGGAACAGTCCAATCAAAGATAGGTTTTTTGTTTTGTTTTTTTTATCAGCATAACCTTGAAGAAATCAGATAGAATTTCTAGAATGAGCAAACACATGTCATGGTGATTGGTGTAGATTCTCATAAATGAAAAGCTGGTCATGATTAGTAGCGCTAATGGCCGGAAACCACCACCACTCCCAAAGCCTACAACTCATTTTGCAGGAAGGACCCATGGGAGGCTCTTGTTACCATGTGTAGTTTATTTCTGAACCCCGTCACCCTTTTAAAGAAGTATTACAAATAATTCTATGACATGATGTGGTCTGGAAACACTGGTGTTTATTTGGAAGCAATCAAACTGTGTTTGTCTTTTGGTTGCCTGTGAGTTAAAGTTGACTTTTGTGCTGACAGATATTATCATAGTGATGAGACTAGATTTGGGCTTCCAAAAAACAAGCAAAAAAAAACAAAGATGAACAACAACCAAAAGTGAGTATGAAAGTGTCTCTCTCAGAAACCATACAAGTGTCTTCTACCATTATCCAAAGCAGCCCCTTTAATGGCAAAGAACAATCATACATTTTCCATTAACTCATCTCCATGAATCTTATTCATTTGTAGTTGTTACCTGAATAATACTGTAATCACAATTCACCACCTCCTCAGTCCCCATTGCCCCAGGTTGTGAACCTACATGAGTAGCTCTAGAACAGACGCTTATTTGATGCTAAATTAATCCTGATCCACCCCCAGATTGAAGAATTGTCACACGAATGAATTGGTCCAAAGAGGTCCTGGGGTTTTGGATCTGCTCTAACTCCAGAGTTATTTTAGCATCCCAGTCATCAGAAACAAGCCTGCATTTACCTGGATGAACTGTCCAGGAATTTGGCTTTCTTATTTAAGTTGAGAATCAAAGCTTTTGAAAAATAACCTTTCTGGTGTTGTAATCTTTTTCTTGAACAGATTTAGTGAAGCTTTTGTAACTACCAATATATTCAGAATTCTTTAAAACTGGGTTTGGCCTGGGATAGGGACTGTATTGAACCTGCTTCTTTAGAAAACATAGAAAATAGAATTTGAAACTGAAATGCAAACAAAAAGATAAAATATCAAGCAATTATTTCAAACAGTGATCCCCGGAAGTCTTCATTTATCGACATATTGTTATTAAATCCCATTTAGTCGGTTCTGACCCATAGTGAGCCTGGATCGGGTTTCTGAGGTCTAGCTAGTGAGCATAAACCGCAGATCTTGTGGTTCAAACTGACTCTGCAGACAAGGCATTAACCCACAGCACCACACCAGGATTTCAATAGTGAACTCTAAAACCAACTTGATGATACTTAGCAATGACAACACAGCTTGCTGAAGGGGCAGGCCATGGGGCAGAGCATTAATTGCTAATATGCAAATTCAGGCTGAAGCTGAAGAAAAAGTTTTAAAGTCCATGAGAGCCAAAATTTGAACATGAACATATTCATCTGATTTAGAGATCATCTCGAGAACAGATTTGACACATTATCACTAATGACTGAAGACCAGAGGACTTGTGGGATGGCATCAAGGACGTCATACAGGAACAAAGCAAAACAAAAAAAAAGACCAAAATGGTCTTTCAGGAACAAAGCAAAAGAAGACAAGATAGACATAAAAGACCAAAATGGATGTCTGAAAAGACCCTGAAACTTGCTCTCCTGGGGAGAGATGCTAAAGAGACTGGAAAAAATGAGGAAATAAGAAAGCTGAACAGAAGGGCAATTTGAGAAGACAGATTCAAGTATTAGAATGAGATGTGAAATGGCCTGGGTTTACGAAACTGAAAGGAATAAACACATTCAGCATTTCTCAAGCTGAAAGAACTCAAGCCTCTACTTGCATTATTGAAGGAGTCTATGGGCAAAACATTGAATGATGAGAAAACATCACAAAAAGATGGAAGGATTACACAGTGTCACTCTACCAAAAAGAAACGGACTAAGTTAACCATTTTAAAAGGTAGTATATGATCAAGAGCCAATTGTACTGAATTGTACAGTTCAAAGTGCACTGAAGGCATTGACAAAGCACAAGGTACTGGAAATTGATGGAATACTAATTGAAATCTTTCAGTAAACTAATGCACCACTAGAGACACTCATTTATGCCAAGAAATTTGGAAGACACCTACCTAGCAACTAGTTTGAAAGAGATTCATATTTGTGCCCATTCTAAAGACAGGTGACATGGCAGAATGCAGAAAACATAGCATAATATTAAAATCAAAGGAGAACAAACAAGATGGCAGATCGGGT
>NW_006408531.1:3834400-3835682 GCF_000296735.1 Chrysochloris asiatica | reverse complement strand
AGATCTTGGCTGGAGGCAGAGACTACTAGACAGATGATTACCTGTGCTTTACTGAATATTCAAAGGCTTTCAACTGTGTGCTAATGACAAGCTATGGAAAACATTGCAGAGAATGAGTATTCCATAACAGTTCATTGTGGTCATGAGGAACCTGTACATAGACCAAGAGGCAGTCATTGACTGGAACAAGTGGACACTAAATGGTTTAAAATCAGGAAAGGTGTGCGTCAAGGCCGTATTCTTTCACCATACTTATTCATTCTGATGCAGAACTAATAATCCAATAAAGTGGATTATATGAAAAAGAACATGGCATCAGGATAGGAGGAAGACTCATTAACAATCTCTGATATACAGATGATATAACTTTACTTGGTGAAAGTGAAGAAGATTTAAAATAGTTACTGATGAAGATCAAAGATCACTGCCTTCAGGATGGGTTACACCTCAATGTAAAGAAAACAAATGTCCTCACACTGAACCAATAAATAGCATTATGATAAATGGAGGAAAAACTGGATTTGTAAATGACATCATTTTGCTTGGATCAATCATTAGCACTCATGGAAACAGTAATCAGGAAATCAAACAACGTATGTTGTTGTTATTGTTAAGTACTCTGGAGTTGGTTCCAACTCATAGCGACCCTGTACAGGGTTTCCAGGGCTGTAAATCTTTACGGTAGCAGAATGCCTCATCTTTCTCCTGCACAACCACTGGTAGTTTCGAACTGCTGACCTTGCAGTTGGCAGCCTGACTTGTAACCACTACGCTGTGGCACAAGACCTCTTTAAAGTGTTGAAGAGCAAAGATGTCAGTTTGAGGGCTATGGTGTGCATGACCCAAACCATGGTATTTTCAGTAACTTCATATGCACGTGAAATTTGGGCAGTGTATAAGAAAGACAGCAAAAGAACTGATGTGTTTGAGTTCTGGTTTTGGAGAAGAATATTGAAAGTACCATAGACTGCCAGAAGAATAAACAAATCTGTGTTGGGAGAAGTACAGCTAGAATGCTCCTTAAAAGCCATGATGGCGAGATTTTGTGTCTCATTATTCGGACATATTATCAAAAGGGACCAGTCCCTGTAGAAGAACATCATGCTTTGTAAAGTGGAGGGTCAGCAAAAAAGACGAAGACCCTTAATGAGATGAATTCGCACAGTGGCAGCAGGAATGGATTTAAGCGTGACCATGATTATGAGAAAGGAACAGGATCGGGCAGTGTTTTCTTCTTGTTGTGCGTAAGGACGCTATTAGTAGGAATCAACTCAATAGCATC
>NW_006408531.1:3831122-3833225 GCF_000296735.1 Chrysochloris asiatica | reverse complement strand
GCCTAGCAACAACAAGCTATTCTTAGAGCTTCTTGTGTGGCACTATAGGATAAGCACTAGGCTAATGCACCTGTCCCATGTCATATTATTTTCAGTAGCCTCACATGCATATGAAAGTTGGACAATAAATAAGGAAGACTGGAGGAGAATTGAAGCATTTAAGTTATGGTGGCGCAGGAAAATACTGAAAGGAACAAGGACTGCCAGAAGAACAAAGAGAAATCTGTAGGGTCAGCAGTTCAAGTCCACCAGCTGACGCTCTGAAAGACTACACAGGGTCACTAGGAGTCAGAACCATCTTGGTGGCACTTAACAACAACAACAAACTATTCCTAAGGAACCCTGGTGTCACAGTGTCTTAAACTCTGGGTGGCTAACCACAAGATTTATAGTTCAAGTTCACCAGTCACCATGAGAGAGAAAGATGAGTCTGTGAATGCCTGTGAAGATGGACAGTTTCGGAAGCCCTGAGATGCAGTTCTGCCCTAACCTCTCAGGGTGCTATATATAAATGGACTCGATGGCAGTGGGCAGAGTTCAAGCCATTTTTAAGAAAAAGTTTGCAATCTATATGCATTCAGATTGTTATGCCCCTATTGTTGTTAAATGCTGTTGGGTCAATTCTGACCTATAGTGACCCTGTATAGGGTTTCTGAGGGGTGACTGGTGAGATTGAACTACTAACCTTGTGGTTCAAACAGGACTTGCACTCCAGCGCATTAAGCCATAACATCACACCGGAACTCCTATGCCCCTATTGATTAAAAAAAAAAACATTTTATTACTGATTTTAGTGTAAGCGATTGACTTCAAATGGAAAGCAAACATTAATTAGTATTAATTATTAATGTTAGTAAGTCTGTTGATGCAAAACAAACAGGAAGAGAAATTTACTCTAATTGAGCTTGAAGAGAAGCCAATGTCTTTGCTTCTGCTTTTATATTAAAAGGGACATTTAAAAAAAAAGCACACCATTTACTTTAATCTCAAACTCTGGATTTAATTTTCAAATATATTTAATATCCACTGATCCTATCTTTATTAAATTTTCACACTGGCACCTAAAATCCAGCTATTTTTCTGTTTTCTTAACTGATGTTTTCAGTTTCTTTAAATACCTTTTTATTTTTTCTTCACCTTTGAGATTAAGAGTTAAAACTCTGCTTGATCCATTCTTGTTGCTTTGGGCCTATGATTGCCCTGTACAGAAAAGAGGAGGGTAACGGGAATTTGATACTGTGATTTACACTTCCGTCCAGGGACAGTTCCTGGATGAACATACTAGTTCAATAAGCAAAGTGAGTCTTATTTTCCCTTTATCAGATGAAGGTACAGAGAGTTGTTACTACGTTACCTAATTGAGGTGTGGTGCTGTGGGTTAATGCGCCAGATTGCAAAGCCATTTGAACTGCAAGGTCGGCAGTTCAAGCTCACCAGATGCTCCTCGGAAACCCTATACAGGGTCATTGTGGGTCGGAACTGACTCGACAGCACTTCACAACAACAATCACCTAATTGAGTGATCTAAACATGTATTTTTTTAGAAATCTTTTCAAAAGTTATTGGACATAATGTGATAGATTAGACAGAAGTACCTGATAGTGAATCAGGTTCCTTCTCATCTATCAAAAAGCCCGTGGAAAAATAGAATTGAAAGATAAGGGCATTTTTCTTGAACTTTTTGAAGTCCCCTCTTGTAGTCTTGTATTCTAAATGAGAACCTAAGATTGCATGCCTGTGTGCACTAATTAATATGTACACATTTGTGCTGAAAACCTTACGAATATCAGTGGAAAACCTGTCAGAGAGCACCAGATTATTGACTATTAAAACATGGTGAAGAGCGCCAGAATTTTGTCAGATACCGTGCCAGAAGGTGGGCCCTGCAAGTTGAAAGGCATTTAAAATAAAACTGGGGAAGGGTCAAAATATGATTGTGAACACATCCCACCAGAATATAGAGATCAAGCACAGATTTGATTCATTAGACAGTAAAGGTCAAAAACCAGAAGAGTTGTAGGATGACATCAAGAATATCTTACAGGAAGAAAGCAAGAGGTCGGTCATTAAAAAGACAACGAAGAAAGAAAAGACCAAAACAGA
>NW_006408531.1:3825948-3828210 GCF_000296735.1 Chrysochloris asiatica | reverse complement strand
ATTCTGTTGTACATCAGGTCGCTATGGGTCTGAAAGACCTCATTAGCACCTAACAACAACAACAACAACAACTTCCATGCTAATTCCTAGTACTTAAATAATTTGATGGTTGGAAGACATACTGTGAAACATGAAAAATCACCCTGCTTTTAACAAAATTTTACTTTAAGTGCTCACTTCTAATCACACTACACTGAAAACCACACATTTCTATTCAGATTATTCAAAAGACAAAAGTTGCCATCAAGTCAGTAATTATTTGTTAAGAACATGGAGGCTACAGTATTGCAGGCAATATGAGCAAAAAAAGTGGTCTTCTCTGTTAAGCGTTTTACAGTGTAGTAAAGGTGACATTTAAAATTATTCTAAGTATCTTAAAATAGGAACTGATGAATACAATGTTACATGTGTGTAAGATGCAAAAGTAGCCTAATAAGGGAAGAATTCATTTAGTGGGTGGGTGGGCCTGTACAGTTTTCAGATTGATGATGTATAAGCTGTTATTAAGGATGAGTAGGAACATATTGGATGTATAAGTTGGTGATTTTTTTTTTACTGCAAATAACAGAGTAACCCTAGATATCCACATCACTCTTCACTCTCTAACTCCAGTAAGTCTTTGCTGAAATTATTAACCTTCAGTCATTTACGTATAACCTATATAAATTGTTGTTATTGTTAGATGCAATCGAGTAGGTTCTGACTCCGTGCACAACTGAATGAAACACTGTCCAGTCCTCTGCCATCCTCACAATTGTTGTGATGTGTGAGCTCATTGCTGCTGTCACTGTGTAAATCTGTGTCTTTGCAGGTCTTTCTCTTTTTTTGCAGACCCTCCACTTGACCAAGCATGGTGGCCTTCTCCAGAGACTGGTCCCTCCTGATAACCTATCTGAAGTATGAGAGACACAGTCTCATCATCCTCACTTCAAAAGATGTACTTCATCCAATACAGAATTTTTTGTTGTTGTTCTTCTGGCAGTCCTTGGTACTTTTAACATTCATCTCCAACATCATAACTCAAATGCATCAATTCTTCTCCAGTCTTCCTTATTTATTGTCCAACTTGCACAAGTATATGAGGCCATTGAAAATACCATGGCTTGAGTCAGATGCTCCTTAGTCCTCAAGCTGACATCTTTGCTCTTGAACACTTCAGAGTTCTTGCGTAGCAGATTTGCCTAATGAAATATAG
Organism: Chrysochloris asiatica; assembly: GCF_000296735.1. Taxonomy (NCBI): domain Eukaryota; kingdom Metazoa; phylum Chordata; class Mammalia; order Afrosoricida; family Chrysochloridae; genus Chrysochloris; species Chrysochloris asiatica. Next base: position 3,827,015 of record NW_006408531.1, on the reverse strand, counting down.
CATTTGATTTCTTAACTGCTGCTTCCACGAGTGTTGATTGTGTAGCCAAACAAAATGAAGTCTTGGCAACACCAGTCTTTTCTCCATTTACCTTGCTGTTATTTACTGTTCCAGTTATGAAGACTTTTGTGTTCTTTACATTGAAGATTGTAGTAATTAGTGTTCATCAGTAAATATTTTAAATTCTTTTAGCTTCTGGGTAGCAAAGTCATATCATCTGAAGATCACAGGTTGATAATGGGTGTTCCTCCAATCCTGCTGCCATGTTAAGTATGGTGAAAGGATACAACTCAGGCACACATCTTTTCTGATTTTAAAGCATTCTGTATTTTCTTGTTCTTTTCTAATGACTGCTCCTTATTCTATGTACACGGTCCTCTTGAACACAGTTAAGTGTTCTGGAATAATCATTCCTCCCAATGTTTTCCATAGTTTGTCACAATCTGCACAGCCAATAACCTTTGTGTAGTCAATAAAACACAAATAAATATTTTTCTGGTATTCTTTGCTTCCAGCCAAGATCCACCTGATGTCAGTAATGTTATTCCTCATTCTATGCCTTCTTATGAATCTGGGTTGAATTTCTGGACGTCTGTTGTCACTATACTGTTGTAACCTTTTTGAATTATCTTCAGCAGCATTTTACTTGTATAGGATATTGTTTGATGATCTCCACATTCAGTTGGATCACCTCTATCAAATTGGCACAAACATGGATCTCTTACAATAGACTGGTGTGGTGCTGTGGGTTAATGCGCTGGACTGCAAAGTCAGTTTGAACCACAAAGTTGGTGGTTCTAGTTCACCAGCTGCTCATTGGAAACCCTATACAGGGTCACTGTGGGTCAGAACCGACTCAGTGGCACTTAACAAAACAACAATAGACTGACCAGATAGCTGTCTTCCAAATTGTTAGCTTAGATGAGTAAGTACTTCCAGTACGGTGTCACTTTTTTGAAAGATTTCAATTTGTACTACATCAGTTCCTGGAGCCTGTGTTTCACCAATGCCTTCAGTGCAGCTTGGACTTCTTCCTTCAAGATCATCAGTTCTTGATCATATGCTAC
>NW_006408531.1:3823152-3825113 GCF_000296735.1 Chrysochloris asiatica | reverse complement strand
ATCAATATCAGGCTGAAGAACTTGGTAGAATGCTTTAATTTAATCATCACTGACTTCAGTGGTTGGTGCATAAATTTGCATATTAGTGGTATTAACTGGTCTTCCTTGTAGGCGTATTATTTTCCTTTCACTGACAGCATTATACTTCAATAAAATCTTTAAATACCTTTTGATACAACCACCCTGGACTCAGAGAGTATGGGTCAAGTAAGAGAAAACACACACTAAAAAATTAACAACAACAAATGATACACATACACACACTTGTGGGAACTTTAAGGAGGGCTCAAAAGACATGCTTCAGTCTTGACTCTCCTTCTTTGATGGTAGTGAGATCCCCCATCCTGCTTCTGAGATTGCTTATTTAAAACCCACACTAGAATTTCAAGTTTTTGCAATTTCAATGAACTTTGCTAATATCCACAGCTGAATCATGCCATCTTATTAGTATCTTCTCCCACCTTCTCTTACCCAGACCCAGTAGGGCAGAAAGATGGCGTGGTAAGAGTTACTGACTATGACTAGAAGAGACATTAGATAATTCACTACACCACACTTGCTATTTCTGTTGTTGAGAAATGGTATTTGCAAATAGTAAGTTTCTGATCTTTCAGTTTTCTGTCATGCAGTCTCCAGATTTTTAAAGTAGAGCCATTTCTATCACCATGTAAAGTAGAGGGTTTGCGAGGGGTGGGGGGGAAAGACCCTTTATGAGGTGGAATGGTAATGTGTGGCTGTAATAATGTGCTCAAAGTTAGCAATGATTTTAAGGTTTATGCAGGATTGGGCAGTATTCATAGAGTATCAGTCAGAACCTACTTGATGGTATGTTGCATGAGAAATAATCTTCAGGCTGTTGGCTTTTTCTCCTTGTACTTGCCCCTGTTTGTCATAAAGAGGATCAATAAAGGACTAAGCATAACATTTTTCACAATCATGTTGAAATCAAGAAGACAAAGAAGCTCTCAAGGGAACGCTCCTCAAGTGTCTGTCTCTTCCTCAGGAAGCTTCATCTTTTCCAGAAGTCCGACATCACTGTCATGGTTATGCTATTGCCACCCATCTGTCAGTGGGTTGTACTGTGGTGGTGTGTGTTTATATGGTACTGAAAGCTCGGCCACTGGTATTCCAAATGCTAGCAGAGCCACACATGGCAGGCCATTCTCTGCACAGCTTCCAATCTAAGAGTAGGAAGAACGGCTTAGTGATCGTTTTCTGATAATGTTGTTGTGACAGTTCCGACCCATAACGACCCTGTATAGGGTTTCTGAGGAGCAAATGGTGAGCTTGAACCACTGACCTTGCAGTTCAAACCAATTTTGCAGTCCAGCGCATTAACCCGCAGCACCAAATACTGTGGCCACAATAATGGGTTTGTGCATGTGAATGGTCTTAAAGATTGCATGTTATTGTTGTTGTTGAATGCCATCAAGTTTATACCAACTCATAACAACCCCATGCACAACAGAACGAAACACTGCCCAGTCCTCTGCTAACCTCACGATCGTTGCTACGCTTGAGCCTGTTCTAGCTAAAACTGTGCAAATCCATCTCCTTGGAGGTCTTCTTCTTTTCCTCTGACCCTCCACTCTACCATACATGATAGAACATGATAGACCCAGGCAATATTCCATTCTGTTGTACATGGGATTACCATAACTTGGAATAGAATCAGCAGGAGCTAGAACCAGCTGAATGGGAGGCTGGGAAAGCAAGTAGAAGCAATAGGGAATTTACATTAGCATGATGGCCGAAGATAATTATGATTCATTTTTGGGGACTGGAAAATTGCTGCCCCAAGAAAATCAGAGACATTTGAAGAAATGTTACAAATTATGTAATGTATTGTTTGTTTCTACCACTCATCTGTCAGTTTGTTGTACTGTGGTGGCTTGTGAGTTGCACTGATTCTGAAAGCTATGCCATTGTTATTTTAAATACCAGCAGGGTCACCCATGGTG
>NW_006408531.1:3820949-3821612 GCF_000296735.1 Chrysochloris asiatica | reverse complement strand
TGATACTCAGGGAGGAAGTCCAAGATGCATTGAAGGAATTGGTAAAGAACAAGGCATCAGGAATTGATGGAATAAAAATTGAAATTTTTAAAGAAAGTGAGGCGGCACAGGAGGCACTCACTCATATCTGCCAAGAAATTTGCAAGACAACTATCTGGCCAACTGATTGGAAGAGATCCATATTTGTGCCCATTCCAAAGAGAGGTGACCCAATGGAATGCAGAAATCATTCGACAATCTCTTTGATATCCCATGTGAGTAAAGTTTTACTTAAGGTAATACAGAAACGGCTGCAAGTATACATTGACAGAGAACTTCCAGAGGTTTAAGCCGGATTCAGAAGAGGCTGTGAAATGAGGGATATCAATGCTGATGTCCCATGATCTTGGCAGAAAGTAGAGAATATCAAAAAGATGTTTAGCTGTGCATTATTGACTATGCAAAGGCTTTCGATTGTGTGAATCATAACAAGCTATGGACAACATGGCGAAGTATGAGTATTCCGGAACACTTAATTGTGCTCATGAGGAATCTGTACATAGACCAAGAGGCAGTCGTTCGAACAGAGCATGGGAACACTGAATGGTTTAAAATTAAGAAACGTGTGTGACAGGGTTGTATTCTTTCACCATACTTATTCAACCTGTATGCTGAGCAAATAAT
>NW_006408531.1:3816817-3820849 GCF_000296735.1 Chrysochloris asiatica | reverse complement strand
GGCATCAGGATTGGAGGAAGACTCATTAACAACCTGCGATATGCAGACGATACAATCTTGCTTGCTGAAAGTGAAGAGAACTTAAAACATTTACTGATGAAGATCGAGGAGTACAGCCTTCAGTATGGATTACACATCAATCTAAAGAAAACAAAAATCCTACCCACTGGACCAATAAACAACATTCTTATCAACAGAGAAAAGATTGAAGTTGTCAAGGACTTCATTCTTCTTGGTTCAACTATCAATAATCATGGAAGCAGCAGTCAAGAAACCAAATGATGTATTGCATTAAGCAAATCTGCTGCACAAGACCTTTTGAAAGTGTTGAAGAGCAAAGATGTCAACTTAAGGAGTAAGTTGCGCCTTACAGAAGCCATGGTATTTTAAATAACCTCATATGCATGCAATAGCTGGACAGTAAACAAGGAAGACCATAGAATAATTGATGCCTTTGAGTTATGGTGTTGAAGAAGAATATTGAAAATGCCAAGGGCTGCTAGAAGAGCCAATAGATCTGTTTTGGAATGGCGCAGCTAGAGTGCTTATTGGATGCCAAGATGGCCAAACTTTGTCTCTCATACTTCAAACATATTGTCAGGAGGGACCAGTCGCTGGAGAAGGATATCATGTTTGGAAGGTGGAGGGTCAGAGAAAAAGAGGAAGACCACAGTGACATGGATTGGCCAAGTGGCAGCGTCGATGGGCTCAAACGTGGCAACAGTAGTGAGGTTGGCCTAGGATCGGGCAGTGTTTTGTTCTGTGCATACCAACTCAATAGCACCTAACAACAACAACAACAGTTGTTTGGTTTTTTTTTACATTGTTATGAAAACTAGATACGGTGAAACTCTATATTAGCCAAGAAAGGCGTATTGTCCATTTGGTCTTTGACAATACCAGTTTTAATGTACCTCTCACCAGTATCATCATAAACAGGTATCTAAACCTGACATCTGAAGAAGTGATTTCTTACACAACTAAGTGGTTTATGTCTCATCTCTGAAATTGCATACAACATTTATCAGAGTGACTCTTGATGTAGACCAGTAAGTTCAAACTGCAGACCACCATGGTCTGTGAGTGACTTTTCCCTTTAATAGTCCTCCCATAAGTTCCAGAGAATTATCATACCTTTTGCATCACTGCTTCCTCTTAGACAAAAATGGTCTAGGAAAACTCAGACAGTGAAGGTATCTTTGTCCTATATTTATATTCACAAGTAACAATCTATATTTGAATTTTGAGTTTAAGGAACAGCAGGATTGTTCTTCAGTAATGTTAACTATGAGGTGGTGGTTGTTTTAAAATGCTGTCAAGTCAGTTCTGAGGCATACTGACACTATTTGGGGTTTCCGAGGAGTGGCTGTTGAGTTCGAACTGCCCACCTTGCAGTTCAAATTGACCTGGCAGTCTAGTGCTTATCCTGCATTGCCACTCCAGGACTCCAATCATGAGTTACATACTATAAAATAGTCGTACAATTTTTGTCCCCAAAAATATACACACATGTACACCAGGACTCGGGATCTTAGGTACGTCCCTCTTTGGGTGACAGAGACAAGATGCAATGCTACTTGTTGATTAAAAAAAAAAAAGAAAAAAGAAAAACCTTTTTTCCCATTGCTTCTCTGCATCTCTTTTCCCCTTCATCCCTCTACCACAACCATGTCTTTCTATGTAGAAAGAGAACCAGTGATTTACTGTGTGGATATTCGTGAAATTACAGCCATGCAGTGGGTGTTTTGAGGTGCTTCTTACCTGTTTTAGTGGGAACAAAGTGAGCTGTGTTACATAAGTTGATAGAAAAGTAACATTTTGTCCTCCAAGAACAGAGCTAGTGGACTTTCTAGCAACACAAACTTCCTTAATGTTGTTTTGTACCTGTGTAATTACCGTGCAAATGGTGGCCTTACTGCACTTCAGGGAGTACTGAATAGGATTTTCCTTCATGGAATGGTTTTATAGCACTGCCAGGAACAAAGTGCAGGTATAATTGTGCCTATAGATAGGGATGTGACCTAGAGAAGTGAGTCGACTTGAGGGAAGGTAAGAGAGGGACATGGGGAAGGAGAGGGAGAGCAAGTGCATAGATAGAGGCCACAGTTCACTTGTAACCCGACTACCCAGTTCACTGTGTCCTTAGCTCCTCAGAAGAGCAAATTTACAAAACATTTCTCCCAACAGAAGGTCCCTTTATCCTGTAAGGTAGGTCTGTATTTGATTTACACATAGGAACAAACATGTACAGAGTTTGGGCTGCACTGGTAATCTTGGATGTGACGTTAGGTAAATGAAAGCACTTGTCACCTGAGAACTGAATGGCGGTGGTGTTGGTTGTGTGTGGTGGAGTTGGTTCCGACTCACAGTGACCCTGTATGGGATTTCCAAGGCTGTAAATCTTTACAGGAGCAGAAGGTCTCATCTTTCTCCCATGGAACCACTGGTAGTTTTGAACTGCTGACCTTGAGATTAGCAGCCCAATTTGAAGCCACTATGCTATCAGAATTCCTTTAATTCAGAATTGAAAGAACACTTCAATCCTAATCTGTTTTTATGTTTTTCTTGTCCCATACTACTGTCTTTACAGAGGGGAGAGGGAAACGGGATGTGGTATAAGAAAGAATCCTTATTATGATCAATAGTGCCCTCATGTTTTCAGGCATGATGGAGGGCGTTTCTGCTTCTGCTGTTATCACCTCACCCCTTCAGCTTCAGGAGATCCTCACCCGAATCTTGCCTTAAAAACCAACTACAAAACAAAAATGACTGCTTTCATACAAGCACGAAATAAACAAAAGAAACCTCAAATTTCTGATGTCTAGAGAGGGTTGTAATAGCAAGCTCCTGCCCGGGGCGTCAATGTAACAATAGAAAACAAAATTAGCATCAAGTCAATAAAAGAATGAGGACCCCAGATTCATAGATACACTAACATTTTTGCCTGAATATTCAAAAAAGCTACTTGCATTCCTCTCTCCCTCCCACACACCATTTACCTCAGAGTCCCAGTGAAGACAGGCATACCCAGGAGGCTTTGTTGCTGCTGTTTTGGGTTCACAGCTCCTGTAAGAGGAGTTCCATTACACACCCTAAGGCCTCCTTTCTCTGTTGCCCTTCCCACAGTAGCAAAACCCACAAATAACACAACAGCCTCAAAAATCTAATAAAAGCTAAGTTCTATTACATGCTCATGGGAGCCAGGCATGATGGTAAGGGCATTGCTCAGGGAATTTATTGAATGCTCAGGTATTGCCATCACTCCCATTACACCCAGGTGCATCTGCTTTACTGTTTTACAGATAGGTTTCGTTTTACAGATAGCTTGCCAGAGGCCACATGATGAGTAAGTGGTATAACCAGGATTTAAATTTAAGACATTCTAATGGAGAGTCTGCTCTTAGCAGCTACTCCTTACATTTTTGGCAGAGCGAGTTTAGCATTGCTTTTCCATCATTCACCTACAATACTTATTGTATGCATTAACATTATACCTACAACAAAGCCTGTTGTGAATGTCTGTTATCAAAGGGGCCCCAAACTCGTCAGAATGAAATTCTGCCTAGTGTGTCACTATCCCCATGACCAGTTGCAAATTAGACCATTGTGATCCATAGGGTATTCTTTGGCTGATTTTCAAAGGAGATTACCAGGTCTTTCTTTGTAGTCCTTCTTAGTCTAGAAACTTTACTGAAATCTTTTCAGTATCATAGGAAAATGCAAGCCTCCACTGAGAGACAGAGATGGTTGCACATGAGGTGAACTGTCCAGGAATAAAACTTAGGACTCTTACATGAAAGGGGAGAATTCTATCTCTGAACTACCAATGCTCCCACATACAGTTTAACTGACAAATGTTGTTTCTTTGAGCAGAATTTATTAAAATAATCTGGATGAAAGAATCACTGCTTTATCTTTTTTCTTGAGACGTTTTAACAAAAGACTTCATTCATATGTGCTTTTTGTTTTTCCTTTTTTAAAAATGTTTTATTGTGAATTATGTGATAGTTTACATGGGAAACACTAGTTTTA
>NW_006408531.1:3814681-3816427 GCF_000296735.1 Chrysochloris asiatica | reverse complement strand
CGTTTCATTTCATCAGCCCTGCCTAGACAGATTGGATACTACTCAGCGGAGATTCTACCTTCCTTCACGCCCTCTGAATCTAGTTTCCCTCTTGAAAGCTTGTAAGCCAGTCACTTCTTACCTTTGTAGCCCCCCCCTCCCCATTTTGGGTAGCCAATGTCCAACTTGCCCATCCCTGTCTACTCTGTGTATGGAGGAGTTGGGAATGATACATGCTGTAAGGATTTGTTCCCTCTTTAGAGCTACTGCATCCATAGGTATAGGTCAAGTTCATCAAATTGTATCAGATTACTCTTTTTTTCCTCTTCTTTATTCTTTTGGTTGAGCTCTGATGATCCAGTCATTGAAGCCAGGTCAAGTGGGTATTATCTGCAACTGTGGGTGTTCTTGTGCATATGCTCTCTCTTCTTATCAGCTGGACGCTTCACTCTCCACGCTAGTCCTCTGTGGCTATGTCACTGACTCTGGGCTCAAGAGTCCCCAGGTCTTGCCATACTGCTGGCAAACCAGGTCTCCAGCCAGGTTCACAGGAATCTATTGAACATCGTAGGCTTAACTTGCAGCTTCATTGCTGTTTTTTCCTCACTTCCCCTTATCAGTGACGAGCGTGGTCACCAATCAGAGCGTGTATTCCCATTGAGTCAGTCTTGGAAGAGGGTTTACACTGAGGGGACCCAACCACTTGGCTTGATGTCTCCTGGGCAAGCAACTTGCTTGTTTTTGTAGTAACCATTGGTTTGCCTCTATTGTTTTGTATTTTTCCTGTAGGTCTTTCTTTCAAGAAGTATCTTCTGTTCTTCTAGCCGCTCCAGACTGGTCTGCTCGTTCTTTCAAGTGGAAATTTCCCATATCTGAAGATCTGGATATGGTTCAGGCTTCCACCTATATGTAATGCAGAGGCTCTGCAGGTAGCCTCCTTCACTGGGCACGTTGTAGCCCTATTTTAGGTATTCCAATCAGTAATAGACAGAAGACGGACTTACAAACTTTCTATGGTGATGTTTCCAACTATTCCTTTCTCTCCTCCTCCAGTGTCTATTTTATAATGTAATCCAAGGAAAACCATGATTCAAAAGACAGCCAAGCATCTTAATATTATTCCCCCCTTCCCCCCATTCCAACCATGTCTCAATCTCTGTGTTCCAGAGCCGTGTTATTCCAAGATTGTGCATACATCATTATTTACCTCTGTCCCACTTAGCCCACGCAAACCTGCCTAATTGTTCTCCCATCTGCTTTGTTCTTCCATTCCCCTCTCCCTTCCTGTATATTGCCCCCTCCCCAGCACACAACTATCCTGTGTCTATTCACTGCCCTGTGTTCCACCTTCCCTTCCCTCCTCTCACCCCCCACACATCCCAGCAACCAGCAAAGAATCGACCCCACTTTATTAAGGGTTCTTTTTCATAGTCTTTTACAGTAGTGATAGTATGCAGTATTTCTTCTTTTGTGACTGACTAATTTCACTCAACATAATGTCCTCAAAGTTCATCCATGTTAAGTGGTGGCTTGCAGCGTCCTTGTTATCTTTCAAGGTAGCATAGCATTGCATTGCGTGTATGTACCACAGTTTGGTTATCCATTCTTCAGTTGATGGGCACTTTGGCTGTCTCCATCTTTTTGCTACTGTAAATTGGGTTGCTATGAACATTGGTGTGCATATATCTTCTCATGTTGTGGCTCGTATTTCTTGTGGGTAAATACCAAGTAGAGGAATTGCTGGATCATAGGGTATTTCTATTCACA
>NW_006408531.1:3806298-3807460 GCF_000296735.1 Chrysochloris asiatica | reverse complement strand
TATTTTCACAATGTTAAGTCTTCCTATCCAGGAGCATGGTACATTCTTCCAGTTTTGTAAGTCTTTTTTGGTTTCTTCTAGTGTAGTTATCTTTGTATAAATCCTTTGTTTCTCTGGTTACATTTATTCCTAGATATTTCATCCTTTTCGTGGCTATTGTAAATTGTATTGCTTTCCTAATGTACTTTTCAATGATGTCATTTTTGGTATAGAGGAATCCAACTGATTTTTGTATGTTGTTCTTATGTCCTGCCACTTTGCTGAATCTTCCAATGAGCTCTAGTAGCTTTTTCACTGAGTCTTCTGGGTTTTCTACATATAGGGAGAGTTTTACTTCTTCCTTGCCAATTTGGAGGCCTTTAATTTCTTTGTCTTGCCGCATAGCTCTTGCTAGGACTTCTAGCACAATATTGAATAGGATTGGTGACAAAGTGCATCCTTGTCTGGTTCCTGTTAGCAGAAGGAAGGCTTTCAGTTTCTCTCCATTGAGAGTTATGTACACGTTTGGTTCCGTATATATACTCTTAATTATGTTGAGGAATTTCCCTTCAATTCCTATTTTGTTGAGTGTTTTTATCAGGAATAGATGTTGGATTTTGTCAAATGCTTTTTCTGCATCAATCGATATGATCATGTGGTTCTTTTCTTTTTCTTTTTTTTTTAAATTTATATGGTGGATAATGTTGATCGTTTTTCTAATGGTAAACCAAACTTGCATTCCTGATATGAATCTCACTTGATCATGATGTATTATCTTTTTGATGTGCTGCTGGAGTCTGTTGGCTAGAATTTTGTTGAGAATTTTTGAATCTATGTTCATGAGGGATATTGATCTGTAATTTTCTTTCTTAGTGACGTCTTTCCCTGGTTTTGGTATGAGGGTTATGTTTGCTTCATAAAATGTAACAGGATGTTTTCCATCTTTCTCTATCTTCTGGAATAATTTGAGCAGAACAGGTGACAGCTCTTCCCTGAATGTTTGGTAGAATTCTCCAGTGAAGCTATCTAAGCCTGGACTTTTTTTGGTTGGGAGTCTTTTGATGACCTGATCAGTTTCTTCTTTTGTTATGGGTCTGTTCAGGTTTTCTACTTCACTCTGTGTAAGTTTAGGTAGGTTTCGTTTATCTAAAAATGTATTCATGTCTTCTGAGTTTTCAAATTT
>NW_006408531.1:3801116-3805526 GCF_000296735.1 Chrysochloris asiatica | reverse complement strand
TGTATTAAAATCACCCACTATTTTTGTAGATTCATCTATTTCTTTCTTTAAGTCTATTAGAGTTTGCTTTATTTATTTTGGAGCTCTTTCATTGGGAGCATAGATATTTACTATGGTTATTTCATCTTTTTCAATTGTTCCTTTAATCATGATATAATGTCCATCTTTATTATACTGCTTTTTGCCTAAAAGTTTATTTTATCAGAGATTAGTACTGCCACTCCTGTTCGTTTTTGTGTTCTTCCTTTTTAATATACTTTTTCATACTATGGTGGTAGTGGTTATGTACCATGGAGTTGGTTCTGACTCATAGTGACCCTGCATAGGGTTTCTGAGGCTGCAACTTTTTACCAGAGCAGAAAGCCTCAGCTTTCGCTAACTGATCAACTGGTAGATGCAAACTGCTGGCCTTGTGGTTAGAAGCCCAACTCATAACTCCACTATACTACCATAGTTTCTTATCTCACACTATAGGGTCAGTGATTTCATAGATTAGTGGCCAGTTTGCTAATGAACTACAAATTTTGGGAGGAGGAGGAGAAGTAGAAGGAAGAGGAGAAAATGAAGAAGAGCATTCCTTCTCCTTTCAGTAGGTGAGTACAAGAGTTAAGCTCCCACATATTTACCCAATATGCTGGCTTTTAACATGTGAAAATGAGCTTTTGTCAGTATCATTAGCTGCATCTTAAAAAATGGTTTCTAAATGTAGCCAACATCACCAGATAGTCATCTCTGGGCTGCCAAGAATGCACAGTTCATAGCTACTCAATCGCAAATGAATCCTTTGGAAAGGAACTGCTCCGATAACATTCTATATGGACAGCAGAATCCTAACAAATGAACAGTGCCTGTCCGCTGGAACCTTTTACCAAGAAGCTCTGGGAGCTGTGAGTTCTGCTTTTTCAAGAGTGAGTTTTCAGTCAAATCTGCTGTTAACGGTCACAATTTAAACCTGCACCTAAGACAAACTAATCAGACAAAATGGCCTTGCAATTTGTACCTCAGTTTTGTTCAGCAAGGAGTCCTGGTGTGGTGCTGTAGGATAATGATAAATTTGAACTGGAAGGTAGATTTGAACCACCAGGTCAGTGGTTCAAACTCACCAGCCACTCCTCTGAAACCCTATATAGGAAACCCTATATAGGAAACCCTGTGGGTTGGAACCTACTGTACGGCACTTAACAACAACAACAACATTGTTCAGCAAACAGGCCTCCTGCAAGTAATCTTCCCTTTCAACAAGTTCCCTTTGTATTCTGATGCAAGGTACACAGAGGAACTTTCTTAAGCATTTGATCTAGAAAAGTGAAAGAAGCCAGGAGAATAGGGGAGCACTCTTCTCTAGCTCTTCTGTCAATTTCATTGAACATTTATTGAGTATTATATGTCCATCCAGGAACACTGGTGGTGCAGTGCAAGGTCAGCTGTTTGAATGCACCTGCTGCTCTTCAGGAGAAAGATGAGGCTTTCTGCTCCCATAAGCATTTACAGCCTCAGAAACTCTATGCAAGGTCACTATGATTCGGAACAAACTCAACAGCACACCACCACCACTACCACCACCACCACCGGGTGTCCATCAGGCAGTTCCCTAGTGGTGCAAACAATTGCCATGCTCAGCTGATAAACTAAAGGTTGGAGACTCAAATGAACCCAGAGGTGCCTTGAAAGAAAGGCCTGGCAATCCATCTTTTAAAAAATCAGTCATTGAAAACTCTATGGAGTACAGTTCTTTTCTAACACATAAAGGGTCATCATGAGTCAAAATGGACTCTACTACAACTGGTGGTTGTGCCTGTCATTATAATAAATGCTGTCACATCCTGCCACCTGCTTTATAGAGGTCCCTTACATAAAGCAAGAAGCATTAAACAACAGGCACTTCTTCCAGATTGTGATGCTTCCAAGAGAAGTGAGGCATTGAAGGATGGGGAGGCTGCCACAACCCAGACTGGAACAGCCACTTTTAGCTGTCCTTCAGTCTTGCCAAGAGAGAAATGCCCCCATATTACACCTGAAGGGTAATGTTGAGGAATGACAATTTGTGTGGTGAAGGAGAAAAAAGAAGAGAGAGCTCTAGGGTGGAGGGGGGAAAGCGTCCCATATGAGGAAGATTTCTTTGGATCCCCTGGCTCTTTTCACAGGTCAGCATCAAAGCAGATGCTTATCCATCTCCTGGCAATTTCCTGAACTGCTGATCCTCAAAGTAATTAGTTTAGTGCAACCTCCTGGCTCTTAATTGAAGAGAAGGGTTCTTTAACCATACACACAAAATATCCTTAATTGGTCAGCAATTCTATGGGGATTTATGCAGATGACGAGGAGTTCAGGTAGGTCAAAACCTTGAAGTGCTGTCAGGCAGAGAGATTGCTGATGCTAGGGCTGCTTATCTGCATCTTTAAGGCCTTTTTGGTCCCAAAGACAACTGTTTGCTTACTGACCCTTCGACTCACAGTTTATTTATAAGTCATAGATCATTGTGGAAAAGTTTTAATGGCAAAGGCAAAAGCCCACTGAGTTTTCTACAATAAGCATTGATTACTTTTAAAATGAGAAAATCCCACAGAAAGTTATTGGAAAAAACCTTCAGACTCATTCGGAAATAAATCACAATTGTAGTTGCAAATGTGCTCCCACTTAGAGACACTTGCCTTCCAAATTTAAAGGTCAGTTTGTTCATAAAGAGAAATATGAAGGAGCTTTGATATGATACAGAAACTAATTCACCGACCTCTCTGACAATCCCATTGCAAACTATGCCTAAAACCTGCTATACATTTTTCTAGTTTGTTTATGCATCTAATAAAAAGTTATTCGATTTCTTCCTGTCATGTCTCCATAGCAATTTAGGGACAATGAGGAAGATATTTGTGGGTGTTCTAATGTTCCTAGATCTTTCTCAAATCTCACTGTATACCAGGACCACAGACCAGGCATTCAGTTCTGTCTACTTTGAAGCAATTCATCTCTTAGTTAATGAGGTCATACTAACTAAATGATTATAGACTCAAGTTTGACATGGAAAGATAAGCAATATATAATGTGTGTGTGTGTGGGGGGGGTTGGGGATCAAGCAGATTAGAATCAGCACAAACTTTCTGTAGGCAAAACAACTTTGAAGAAATCAAAAATTGTGGCTTGAAATCAAGGCAAAGAGAGATGATTGCATGATATTTATAGAAGACAAAATTAAATTGTCATAGTCAAATATATCCTTTTGCACCATAAGCCTTGACTTGTTAGGTAGACTAGAATGTTACCTTGGGTGGTCAGTGGAAATGCATTCTGCTGTTTACTACCCATAGCCTGCCCACTAGGTTGATCACTTCAATGCTATTAGCATATCCTTCTTGGTTAGGTTGTAATTGATTTGATTGGTGTTCATTGTATACTTTTACAATAGCATTTCAAGCAGGCTGCTCTGGTACTACCCTCACAGCCTTAATGTAGAGATTCATTGACAGATCATTATGTAGTATAGGGTGCGCCCACAAGTGGATGGCATGATTAAGTACCTTGGTGTCAGATTTTTCATCATTTTATTCTCAGATGATAACTTTAAAATCAAGTTGTTGTTAGCTAGATACCTCTCCTGAGTGCTCAATACTGTTGTTGTTTTAAGTGCCTTGAGTCTGTCCTGACTCATAGGGACCCTGTATAGGATTTCTGAGGCTTTAAATCTCCCCGGGAGCAGAAAGCCTCATCTTTCTCCTGAAGTACTCAATGCAGTCATGTGGCTGTTCATTTTAATGTAATTGTATTCACCATCTAGACCATACCACCAATTGCTATCCAGCTGACACTGATCTGCGGTGACCCCATGTGTGTTTGAGCATAATGGTGCTCCATAGTTTTCAGTGACTAATACTTAGTAAGCATATTTCTAAAATTTTCTTCTGTGATGCCTCTGAGTGGACTTGAATTTGCAGACTTTTGACTAACAGTCAATTAAGTGCATTAACCATTTCAGTACCCATAACTCCAAAAATTAGACTATGTGCCATTGAGTCAGTTCCAACTCATAGTGACTCTGTATAGGGATGCCAAGGAGTGGCTAGTAGCTTTGAACCTCCAACCATGTAGGAACTTATCCTACAGTTCCACACTAGGATTCCAATTAGACTATCATCTTGTTTTATTAAAAAATAGAGAAAGGGACAGGGACAGCAGAGCTTATTTGGTGGCTCTATATGGCACTGTTGTACCAAAAGTAAATGGGCAAATCTTCTGCACAGGAACTTTTTAAAGTATTGAAGAGCAGAGATGTCAGCTTGAGGACTAAGGTGTGCCTGACCCAGGCCATGGTGTTTTCAATAACCTTATATGGATGCAAAAGCTGGACAGTGAGTGGATAAGGAAGATCGTAGAATTGATGCCTTTGAGTTGTGGTGTTGGAGGAGAATACTGAAA
>NW_006408531.1:3793715-3798926 GCF_000296735.1 Chrysochloris asiatica | reverse complement strand
ATTCCATCAATTCCTGGTGCCTTGTTCTTTGCCAATTCCTTCAATGAACCTTGGACTTCTTCTTTAAGTATCATTGGCTCTTGAGCATATGTTATCTCTTGAAACGGTTGAACATCAGCCATTTCCTTTTGGTATAGTTACTCTGTGTATTCCTTCCATCTTCTTTTGATGTTTTCTACATCATTAAATAATTTGTCCAGAGAATCCTCCAATAACAAAGGTCGAGGCTTAAATTTTCTACAGGGTTGCTGTTGGTTGGAACCAACTCAACAACAATAGATTTGTTTTACTTTGGCTACTTCTATATCTGGGTTACAGGAGCTCTGGGAGCGTAGTGGTTACAAATCAAGCTACTCAACTCAAGGTCAGCAGTTCAAAATATCAGCTGTTCCACAGGAGAAAGATGAGGCGTTCTGCTCCCATAAAGATGTACAGCCTCAGAAACCCTGTACAGGGTCGCTATGTGTTGGAACTGACTCCATAGTACATAACCACCACCGCATCTGGGTTGAGTTCTGACTGATCCTGTCATGTATGTTGATCTTGGGCTGTTGCCTGCTTTTATTGGTTGTCTGTCTAAAGAACTCTCATTTGTATTTTTAGTATGCAAACTCTTCAGTTTTGCTTATCTGAAAATATCCTAATTTCACCATCATATTTTAGGGGAAATTTTGATGGGTATGTGTTTCTTGGTTGGCATTTTTGTTTTGTTTTTTAAATTTCAGAGTTTTATTTATGTCTCTCCATTTTCCTTTTGCCTGGATGGTGTCTGCTGAGAAAAACCAGTGTATTCTAATTACTTTTCCTTTATAGGTAACTTATAATTTTTTCAGGATTCTTTCCTTATCTTTGGTTTTAAATAATTTGATTATGATTTGTGATTTCCTTTGGGTTCTATTCTTTTTGGAGTTCCTTCAGCTTCTCAACTGTGTATCTTCTCATCTTTCAGTGGTAGGGAAGTTTTCCTCCAATTGCTCTTGGTCAGTTTTTTGTTTTGTTTTGTTTTGTTTTTTTCTCTCTCTTTTTTCCCCCTGTACTGGAATTTCAATCACAGGTAAGTTATTCTGCTTGATGGTGTTCCACATAATTCTTAGGCTTTCTTTAGAATTTTCTTGGTGTTTTACGGATTGCTCATATAGTACGAAAACAGAGAAATTTATCTTCAAACTCACCAATTCAACGTTCCATTGATTGAATTCTACTTCCTGCCTCTTAAATGTATTTTTCTGTTTCTGAAATTTTAGTATTAATCTTTGAAATTTTTGTTTGCTATTTTTTTATAAATTTTCATTTATTTTGTCAGTTGGTTCTCATAATGTTTTCTTGAATTTTGCTAATGTTTTATTTCTGGAATTTCCTTGCTTTCACCTGCAGTTTTCTCAATCAATCTGTCTATCCACAGATACCATTCTTTTGAAGCGTTATAAAGTAGTTCTGATGCCAGGTTTCTTGGCATAGACTTGTGAATGCTTACAGTACTGCACCAGGTTTTTGGAACATTTCAATTTGTAGTCTATCAGTTCCTGGAACCTTGCTTTTCACCAATACCTGTAGTGCGGCTTAGACTTTCCTTCAATACAATTAGTTCTTTTTTTGTTTTGTTTTATTGAACTCACTGGTTTTTATTTTTCAGTTTTTATTGTGAATTGAGTGATAGTTTACATGGGAGAACATCAGCTTTTCACTCATCCATATTTTATTTCATTGCAAAGATTACAATCCTCTCTGTACATAATCATTCAACAGTATTTGCTTCTGTTCCCTCCCCTTTTTTTTAAGGGGCGGGGAGGGGTGATGTACACAAACACAATCATGAATACATTATTATTTAAACAACCAAAGGGCACATTCTGTAACCCTGCTTCCTGACTGCCAGCACACAGCCTTTCTCTTCCCATGAGTCTAGAGTCCTCAGTTGCTCTATCTCTCCATGTCCTCATCTCTGCTTCCATCTCTGTCGTTGCTGCTTCTCTGGATAGGGTCTCACATTCTGCTCATGCTCTTACCCCTTGATGGTTCTAGGTCCTCTGTTCTTGGAATGTAAGATAAACTAACACCCCTTTTCATTACTAAACTTCTACCTTTATAGTTGTGACATTCGTAATTAGTCATGATAACAGTTACTTACTATTGAGTTATAAGAATCTTCTCCCTATCTCCTTTCACCAGACCCGTCAAGAGGAGATTAAATATATTTAGTGGAGATTCTCTACCTTCTCCCGCATACTCTGAAACTAAACCCCTTTTAAAAATTGTAAGTCAGTCACTTCATGCTTTTATACCTCCTCATTTTAGGCAGCCAATGTCTAAGTTGCCCATCCCTACTCATCTGTACAGAGGGGATAGGATTGATCTTGAGGTGAAGACTTCTTCTCTCTCAGTTAGTATTTTGAACTACTATGTAAGTATTGGTCAAGTTCATCAAATTGTAGCAATTTATACTTGTTTCTTTTATCAGAATTTTTTTTGTCTTCTAGTTGGGTTATGATCATCAAAGACATTGAAACTAGGTCAGATGGGTACTATCTGCAAGTTTGGGTGTTCTTGTGAGTCTCCCCCCACTTCATATCAACTGGATGCTTCACTCTTAGCTCTAGCCCTCATGGCTATGTCCTTGTCCATGGGCTCAGGAGTCCCCAGGTCTCACCATACTTTGGACCAACCAGCCCTTCCTCCTCTCTCTCTCATCTCCAGGTTGACGGGAGTCTATGGAATGTGTTTGAACTCAGCCTATACCTTCATTGCTGCTTTCCCCCCACTTCCTCTCACCACTAGACCAATGTGGTCACAAGCAAACTTACATGTGTACTCTTCATGTGTTCCCTTTGAGTTTCAGTCTTGGAGGGGGCTTTGTCCTGAAGGGATTTGATTACTTGCCTTAATGGCTTTCCGGCGAACAACTTGCTTGTCCTTGTAGTAGCCAATCAAACCTCGGTTTTGGGATTTTATTTTTCCTACTTGTTTTTCTTTCAAGAAGTATCTTCTGTTCCTCTAGCTGCTTCAGGCTGGTCTGCTTGTCCTTTCAAGTGGGAATGTCCCCCTTCAGAAGGTTCTGGATGGGGATTCCGCCTAAGGTCTTATACACTTACAAAGACTACTCAAGAAGCCTATTTCACTGGGCAAGTTCTAGCACCCCTTTTAGGTATTCCAATTAGTTATAGACTGGAGATGGGCTTACAGGTTTTCTGTAATCATGTTTCCCGATATCCCTTTCTATCCCACTGAAGTGTGTTTTTTATAATAGTAGGCAAAGGAAACCAATATTCCTAAGACAGTCAAGCATCTTAACATTATTTCCCCTCTTTTACCCATTCAGACTATGCCTCAATGCCTGTATCACAGAACCTGGTTGTTCCAAGGTTGAACATATATCACTATTTACTTTAGTCCTATTTAGCCCATGCAAACCTGCCTCAGTATTCCCCTCTCTACCTTGTTCTTCCACCCCCTCCCCCTGCTTGTGCATTTCCCTCCCCAACACCCAAACTATGATGTGTCGATCTCCTACCCTGTGAGCTACTGTCCCCTCCCTCCAATCCCTGGTAACCAAAAATAATTGTTTTTCCCTTTTAGTATGGGTATCTTCTCTGCTTTTTTTTTTTTTTTTCAGTTGCAAAAATTGTTTATTGGTAGTCTGAGCTTTGAAACTACAGATGAGAGTTTTAGAGAACATTTTGAGAAATGGGGCACACTCACAGACTGTGTGGTGGTAAGAGATCCCCAGACAAAATGTTCCAAGGGCAGCTTTGGTTTTGTGACTTGCTCTTGTGTCAAAGAGGTAAATGCAGCAATACGCACCTGACCACACAAGGATGATGGGCATGTAGTGGAACTAAGGAGAGCTGTATCTAGAGAGGATTTGCTTTTGTAACTTTTGATGATCATGATACAGTTAGTAAAATTGTTCAGAAATGCTACACTGTTAATGGACATAATTGAGAAGTGAAAAAGGTCCTTTCTAAGAAAGACATGCAGTCTGCTAGATCACAGAGAGGCCATGGAGGTGGATCTGGCAACTTTATGGGTCATGGAAGAATCTTTGGAGGTGGTGAAGGGAACTTTGGCTGTGGTAGAAACTTTGGAGGAAGAGGAGGCTATTGTGGTAGAGATGGTGGCAGCAGAGGTAGTTATGTAGGAGTTGATGGCAGATATAATGGGTTTACATTGATGGTGGCAACTGTGGAGGTGTCCCTGATTATAGTAGTAGAGGGGGCTATGGTGGTGGTAGACCAGGATATAGAAACCAAGGTGGTGGAGGATATGCTGGTTACAATGAAGGAGGAAATTTTGATAGTGGTTAACTATGGTAGTGGTGGGAATTGTGATTTTGGAAATTATAGTGGACGACAGCAGTGAAATCATGGACCCATAAAAGGCAGCAGCTTTGGTGGAAGAAGCTCAGTCAGTCCTTCTGGTGATGGTTATGGAACTGGTGATGAATATGGTAGCAGGTCTTAAAAATTCAGCAAAAAGAGGCTACAGGAAAGGAAGCAAGGAGTTTTCATGAAAGCTGTAGATTACTTTGAGACAGTCGTCCCAAATGCATTAACTATAAAATCTGCCACAGAAGGAACGATGACCCAGAGTCAGTTAAGTTACTGAAGCTTAAACAGGAAACACTTCTTGTTCAGAATTGTCAGAGTCACAGTTTGCAAAGAGTGCAGCCACTGATTAATGCAATGTAGTGTCAATCAGTTGTACATTCCTGAGGTCTTTTATCTGTTACACTTTGTCTTTTTACTTGTTGTTGTGAAATGCTCGCGAATTGATTCTGAAGCATAGCAACCCTGTATGGGGTTTCCAAGGAGCAGCTGCTAGGTTTGAACTGCTGACCATTTGGTTTATAGTCCAGTGATGATGCCCTTGAAGACAACTTAGTGCATTTTTGGCCAAGGGAAACATTGTAAAGAAGTAAATTGAACCGCGACAGTTACAGTGGGGGATAGAGACGATTTACATCCGGTACCCTTGCTCCTTCAAGATGGCGGATCGGGTAGACGTGTAGTGAGGAACTCGGTCAACAACAACATGGAACACCAGGCCAAGAGGGCTCAAGAGATAGTGTTGGAACTCTGAAACAAATATAAAAGTATGTTTGGAGGATTGGAGGGTTTACAGCTGGGGAATTTGAAGGGAATCCAGAAATCCATTGTATTCTGGATCAAGACACTCAGCTGTTCCAGGAGCCGCCGTTATGGACGAGAACATTTT
>NW_006408531.1:3781670-3782810 GCF_000296735.1 Chrysochloris asiatica | reverse complement strand
TGTGGGTTTGAACTTGTGGTTAGCAGTCCAGTCTTGTCCTGCAACACCACACCAGGGTTGACGTCTGTCTGTAGTGTGTCTTCTGTGATTTCGTTTCTAAGGAGACCAGCTGATGGCAAGTACTCTTAATCTTTGCCTACCTGAAAATGTGTTTATATCACCTTAATTTTCAAAAGATGAATTTTTGGGCCACTGAATATTTCTTTGGATGTTATTTTCCCTCAGGACATTAACGATCTTATTCTACTCCCTTCTGGTTTCCACTGTTGCTGTGAGACCTAAGCTTTTAGTCTAATTGCTATTCCTGTGAACATGATCTGTTTTGATTCCCTTGCTGCTTTTAAAATATGCTGTCTTTTGTATTATTTAGTTATACAAGGATGTAAATAGTAGTGGGGTTTTTCTGATTTATCTTGCTTGAGATTTGTTTAACCTTTTGTATCTGGTTGGGGTTTTTTTTTTTGTGTGTGTGGTTTTTTTTTGTGTTTTTTTTTTTAATGAGAAGTTTAATCCATCTCCTTATTATCTGATTTTCCTCCATCTCTCCATTGTCTGATTATGGACATCTGTAAGGAGCTCTGTTAGCGTAGTGATTACAAATAGGGCTGCGAACCTCAAGGTCAGCAGTTTGAAACTACCATCGGTTCTGAGGGAAAAAGATGAGGCTTTCTGCTTCCGTAAAGATTAACAGCCCCGGAAACCCTGTATGGGGTCACTATGAGTTGGAACCCACTCCATGGCAATAACCACCACCACCACCACCACCATAAAAAATATATATTTCTATGTCTCTTAACCTTTTTTTAAATATTTTCACCACATTTTCTCTATACTGTATTTATTCTGATGCTTATTTTATTTTAGAAATTTACTTGGTAACTGTGTCAAGTATGTTGCTTAGCCTACTTATTATTGTCTTACTTGTTTAGTTATCATATTTTATGTTCTTAAAAGTTCAATTTTAAGAGGAAAAAAAGAGTAATCTGATACAATTTGATGAACTTGACCTACACCTATGGATGTAGTAGCTCAAAAGAGGGAACAAATCCTTACAGCAAGAATCATTCCACCCCCTCCACACACAGAGTAGACAGGGATGGGCAACTTGGACATTGGCTACTCAAAATGGGGAGGAGGGGG
>NW_006408531.1:3772652-3781109 GCF_000296735.1 Chrysochloris asiatica | reverse complement strand
TAATATTTCCAATCCTGTTGTTTATCCCTTTAAACACATTAAGCAGCCTTCACATTCTGTGTCTGCGGATGACAGTATCTGACATCTTTAGGGATTTTATATCATTATGCTAATTCTGCCATCTGTTTTTCTTTTTTCTCTAATATTCTCTGGTTCTTATTCTGTCTCATTTGTGTCTGACTCGTGGCACTTTGTTTTCTTGTGTGCTTTGTGATAGTTGATCTTATGGGTTCAGATTCCTTGCAGCTTCACCTGTATTAATTAATGATTGGAGGCAGAAGTTCTGGCCTCCAGCAAGGATTTGCCTTGGCAATTGCTAACCACCTAGAGAACTGTCAAACCAGAAACAATTAAAATGAAATTCTCTTCATAAAGTTTTACATGACATAAAGTGCAAATCAGGGCACACACCCACAAATGGCAATGTTTTGTACTGAATTCTCAGGGGCATTTATCCCCCTCCCAATACAAAGGTAAGGGTACAGCATTTTTCATTCCCTCTCAGGCAGAAGGTATAGCCCCTTGGGGTACCGCCTTTATGTGGAGACCTCCTCTGGAGTTCGACACTTCAGACAGGCTTTCTTTTCTAGCTGCTGCATCCTAGAGAGCAGTCAGAAGATAAGACAATACGCTCAGGGTCACTGTGGTCTGACAGCTACTCTCCAGAGGCAGCTGGCTTCAGTACTTGATCACTTCCCAGGATTCTCAGTCTCTCTTTGTTTCTGAATTCTGCAGTTCCATTACTGATTTGTTACCATAGTGATTTACTTTTAAAAAAATGCTTTATGTTTCCTAGATAGGTTGGAAACAAAAAGTGAAGGTTCACATAGTACTATATTGCATACATTTACATGAATGAAGATCTCTCCACGTTTGTACTGTTTTTACTGGGAGAGTAATCTTGGCATTGATGTACAACCAGTTGGATAGTTCTTGGTTTTCCCTCTGCTGTGTACCTAATCTAGCTGCACCCAGGCTTCCTATTGAGTATCTGTTGCATCACTGCCTCAGTGATTGAAGTTGCCTTAAGTTTCAGGCCATTTTTAGAAAATGTGCCAGAGATGCTAGAGTTAACTTAAAACCTTGTGGAGTTTCAGAAAATTGACTATTTCCATGGTGTTTATTGAATCCAGCTACACTGTGCCTTTTTCTAGAGTACCTGATTTGACCTTTTCTCTCTGTCTGTGTAGTTGTCTGAAGTCCTGGTGTGGTGTTGTAAGATACACACTGGGCTGCTAACTGCAAGGCCAGTGGTTCAAATCCACCAACCACTCCTCAGAAGTCCTATGCTGGCTTGCTGTGAGTTGGACCCAACTCAACAGCACTTAGCAACAGCAAACACTATGTAGTTGACTATAATCTTTGTTGTTTTCCATCTGAGTCACAACCTCTCCTGATTCATGCTCAGTTTATCAGTGGTGCCTTGGTAATTCTTGGCCCCTTTTCTGTAGTTTGGCAGTGGACTAGAAAGTGGAAGTCACAGTGCTTTCTTAGTTCCATCCTCATTTCCTCCACTCCATGCCTTCTGACAGCAAGTGTCACATTCTAAGTAGGCCACACTACCTGGATGCTCTCCGTGCAGTGTCCTAAACTTCATGACCGTCACTCTTCACAAAAGAAGGCAGCCCCCACCAAAAGCCAATCCCAGACCATTTGGGCCCTATTGGTGGAAGAGAAGAGAAGTATTATTAGTGTGCTATGGTGGGTCTAGCTGGGGAAAGTGTAATTACATCTGACAAGAAATCAGGGGAAACTGCAATGAAAGGAACGCTCCATAAGGCCTGGGCTTTGAAAAGTTTAGTTTTTAATGGAAGTCAAGCTGCAGCTATAAGAAGCACAAAGGTACTTGCTTATTTGGAAGTATGTTGTCAATTTGGGAAACTACACTTAGGGTATTGAGAAGGACACCTAGTAGAAGCTAGAAAGAGAGTCTGAGGCCAGGTCTAAAGGGAGTTTTGATGTCATTCTGTAAGCAAGGGGGAGCCGCTGAAAACTTTTAGTTGGGAAGTTTTTTAAGGCCAAGATAATGAAAAGGTGGTAAGTCTGTAGGATAAACACTGTGAACCAGAAGGTTGTTGGTTCAAGCCTGCCAGCCGCTCCACTGGAGAAAGATGAGGCTTTGTGCTCCCACAGAGATTTACAGTCTCGGAAGCCCTACACAGGATTGCTGAGTTGGAATGGACTTGATGGCACTTAAAAGCACCAGTAGCAACAACACCTAGATAGAGCACGTTGTTGCTGTCAAGTGCCATAGGGTCGGTTCCAACTCATAGTGACCCATTATGGAGTTTCCAAGGAATGGCTGGTGAACTTGAACTGCTGACTTTGTGGTTCAAACCGACTTGCAGTCCAGCACATTATCCCACAGAGCCATGCTGGATAAAGCATGGGTAGATTTAAAAATTAATCCAGGCCAGTGGGATTAGCCAAGACTGCGGAAATAGTTCATAGGAGGGACAGTAGGGCTTTGAGTTGGGGTAAATTCAGGGGGTACTGGGAGGAGAGAATGAATGACAAAGTTCCCATGTGAGAATAGGCTCAACCAGCAATGATCTCAGACCTAGAAGCTTCCTTTCTAGCAATTTATTCACCCAAGGTACTCATAGAGATGCAGCAAAGCATACCTGTAGAGAGACTACTAGAAATTGGAAACCTGAAGAGAATGTACTTAGCCATTCATAAGTGATTCTGAGAAAATGATGTGGAAGATTCACATAAAGGGGTAGTGGTGGTGGTTATGTGCTGTGGCTGTGGAGTTGAATCATAGCAACCCTGTACAGGGTTTCCGAGGCTGGAAATCTTTATTGGAAAGAAAGCAGAAGGCCTCATCTTTCTCCAGCGGAGTATATGGTAGTATCGAACTGTTAGCCTTAAGGTTCACAGCCCGATGACACTGGACTGCTAATTGTGAAGTCTGCAGTTCAGATCTGCTAGCCACTCCTTAGAGATGATAAGGCTCTCTGCTCCAGTGAAGACTTACAGCGTCAGAAACCCTGTACAAGGCTGTTCTGAGGCAGAATCCACTTGATGGCAGTGGGTTTAGTTTGTTTTATGAAGCATTTCAGGTCACTGTGAGTTGGAATCTACTCAACAGCCACAAGTTTTTGAAGCACTTAAGAAAATGGGGCATATCCTTAAAATATTTTTAAATGAACAGTTTCAGAAGAGTAGGTATAATATGATCTTAATTTTGTATAATAACGTATGGGTTGAGTTTTACATGCATAGGAAAAGATCTTAAAAAAATAAAATAAAAACAGCCAATTACTTATGAGTCCTTTCCAGTTGATTGAGTCCCCTATGTGTGTCAAAGTAGAAAGTGTTCATGGATGTGGCATTTCGGAAATAGATCACCAGACCTTTCTATGGATGTACTTTTGGGTGAACTCAGGCCACAACTTTTCAGTTAGTAGCTGAGCATTTACAGTTTTGTACCACTCACGCAGTCTTCTTGAAGGGTGGCTATTGTTAAGTGCTGTCGAGTTGGATCTGACTCATAGCAACTCTGTATAGGGTTTCCGAGGAGCAGATGGTGGGCTTGAACTGTTGACCTTGTGGTTTGCAGTAAAGTGCTGATCCTACAGCTCCACACCAGGAGTCCCCTCCTTTTGACAGTGATTATCTCTGTAGAATATGACTGCAGCACATTTTTACTTTCTCTTACATTTATTTATGGTGATTTGTTTATTACAGATTTTTTTTTATGTTTAAAAAATGTGTTACATGTGTCCATGAATGAGTTGGACTTGGAGTGGGTTCCTTTTGAACAGGCTGTTGGATGGTGGAGAGTTTGTGCGTAAGAGATGTGCTCTCAGGAAGACGAGCCTGGGCACAGGGAGAAGCTGACCCACATTGCCGCTTTAGCTGAGGTGTACTAGATGCCCCAGAGTAGTGATGGCTCTGCAGAATTGTCCTACATTGTAAGCCAGGGCACTGGATCTTTGTATCCCTGCATCAGCCAATCACTGAGCTTCAAGTATTCCTGGAGAGAGGCAAAGCATGTTCTTGCAGCTGAGGGCAGTTCCCAGGGAGGAATGTCACTGAGAGCTGGGAGCAACCCATAGTCCCAGCAACTTGGGACTAGATGCACTGCCCTGAAGAGACCTGGGGAAGTACCAGAGTATTTACTGCAGTTACTAGGCGTAAATATAAAATGTATTTTTCTAAAGACTTTGGAGACTTCCTTTAGTTACCACTAATACTAAAATAGAAAATAAAAAACAATTGTTGTCAAGTGGAGCTGACCCTAAATTTTGGGACCCTAAATCTTTCAGAGTAACACTATGCTCCCTAAGGTTTCCAGTGGCTTTTTTTGGTGGGGGAAGGGGTGTAGATTGCCTAATCTTTCTTTCAAGGTACCTCTGAGTGGACTTGAACTTCCAGCCTTTCAGCTAGCCATTCTCACCACACAGGGACTTGAATGCAAAGATAAAGGAGGAAAAAATGTTTGCCTCCATCAATGCAGAAAAAAAATCAATACAATTAAGTCTTTGAAATGAAAAAATAAAATCGTAACAATCAGGAATGGAAGGCAGTTCCTTTAACCTGGTTGAGGAAAGTGTATGTTCTAGCCTCCCCTTTCACTGAAGGCACAATTCTTCTCAAGGCCCAGCATTTTGCAGAGGCCTTAGCTTGGCCCCATTGGTGCCACCTTGTGTGAGTCTGTGGCTGCTGTTGTCATCTCCTGGGCCACAAACCACACAACAGCTCAGATTCTTCTGTTGGCGCTGGTCTCCAAGGCAGCCCCAGTTTCAGTGTTTCCTCCTGTTCGGTTTTGTTTTGCCCCTGTTCTTTTTGCTCTATTTGCTATTTTGACTCCTAGTGGTTTCCCATCCTTGCTTGTGTGTGTGGCAACAAGTTTAAAGGTATATTTGTTGTAATTTACTTAGCACGCAGTGTTTCTCCGTGGGGAGGCTTGTCAATGTATTTAACCTGCAACACTGTAGAAAGCTCAGTCCCTACTCTCTTCACCAAGGGCAGTTTTTCCCTTTGCCACTTACAATGTGATTTTCTGCTGTGTGTGATTTATTGTTCATATTTTATTCATTTCCTAAGTCCTTTTCACTCATTTCTACCATCAAATCTTACTCTTTCTACTGTTCTTTAAGTTTCAATTTTTCTTCTTTGATCTCTTTTAAAAATGTCTTTGATAAAGATTTATTTGATGATGAATTATACTTATTATGTAGCATTATTTTCCTGGTTTATATAGTTCGTTTGCCCATTTTTTTGCTTGGGGGGCGAGAATCACATTCCCTTTCATGTCTTCTTTTTGTGGTATTTATGGATACAGTCCATGTGATTTCTTTTCTTACGATTACTCATCATCCTTAAATGGTTCTGTTCTTCCTGAGCCTGCTATGTGTGAAAGGATAGAACTGGAGACAGGCTCAGGAACTGAGCAAGGGCAGCTGGAATTTCTGTCTATTTTCCACCAACATTCTCCCCAGGAAATGGCTTCTTGGGGGCTTGATTCATGTGTCTCTTGATGCATTTTTAGCAACATTTGCTCTTGTCATGATAAGAAGCTTGGCCTGTCAGGTGAGCATGGGTTCCGTAACCAGCCGTGTTACTACCAATATTTCTTGCCTGTGTTGACATCCCTAACATCCCTTTCTTGCGTAGCTGATGTGCTGGCTCATTTGTGTATTCAGCACCATTATCACTAATACCTGAAGCCACAGAGGGACACCCCCCCTTGCATTTACTTCGGTGTCCCCAACACAGCCCCAGATCTCCCTGTCTGCAGCAGTGCCCCTGAGGGTCTGCCACCTCAGACATGTCTCTGTTCCATTCACATGACCAGAGAATTACATGGCCTGGTTTCCTCCATTCAAATCTTCCCTGCCGTGGTTCAGTTTTCCTAGTGTTTGACAGCCTTTTAAAACCTTTTGTGAGTGTTACCTACTTGGATTATTTCTGCTTTCAAGTCTCCTTATTCTTAATTGATTTCAGGGAAGAGAACCTTTAGTCCTTCATCTTGAACTAGAAATCCAGAGAAGGATGATTTTAGGGTGGTAGAAGACAAGTGGCTAAAGGAGGCGCTGTCTTATAGAAGCATTGAGAACGAATGGACTAGAAAATCTGCCTTGGAAAAAAGGGCATGGCTTCTTCATAGGTTTGTTGTTGTTGTTAGGTGCCATTGAGTCGGTACCAACTTATAGCGACCCTATGCACAACAGAATGAAACACTGCCCGGTCCTGGGCCAACCTCATAATCGTTGCTACTTCTGGGCCCATCGCTGTCACCACTGGACCAATCCATCTCATTGGGAGTCTTGCTCTTTTTCTCCTACCCTCCACTTTACCAAACATTGTGCATTCCATGTTCCTATGATTAGAAGCTGCTTCTCTTTATTTTGAGTTGTGCTCCATCAGCAAATGAAGGTCCCCAGGGCTTTACTCCATTCGTGTCATCACAGTCAACTCTAATATAAGGAGGCAGCTCTTCCCCAGTCACATTTTGAGTGCCTTCCAACCTGAGGGGCTCATCTTCTGGCACTATATCTGACAGTATTCTGGTGCTCTTCATCATGTTTCAATATCTAATAATCTGGTGCTGGCTGTGTTCCACTGTTATTCATAAATTTTCAGTGACTAAATATTTGGAGGTAGCCGGTCTCTCCATCTTCCTAGTCTGTCTTCATCCGGAAGCTCAGCTGAAACCTCTCCACCGTGGGTGGTCCTGCTGGTATTTAAAATACCGGCAGCATAGCTTCCAGAATCACAGCAACACATATGCCACCACAGTACGACAAACTGACAGACAAATGGTGGTCTGAAATAAAAGTGCAAAATATGCAGAGAACAGAAAGGGAAATCTTCAGTGGGCAAGACGAAGATTGAGTAAAAGGATATTTGCTCCAATAGGAAATATGTGGTCTGGCACAAACAACGAGTAGAAGCAAACTTTTACTCACTTATTCTAGACAGTTTTATCAAAGACATGCTATGCTCTGTTCCAACCGTCACAACAGCACAAAACACTACTGGGTCCTACAAAATCCTCACAATTATTGTTACATTTGAGCCCATGGTTGCAGCTGCTGAGCCAGTCCATCTACTGGACATCTCCTTCTTTTTTGCTGACCCTCCAGTTTACCAAGCATGATGTCCTTTCAACACGTCTGAAGTATGAGAGAGAAAGTCTCACCAACTGGCTTCTAAGGAGCATTCTAACTGTCCTTCTATGAGTTGGCACCAACTCGGTGGCCATTAACAACAATAACTGGAGAACTGTTACCTTCTCTTTACCCTTCTGCATGGCAAATTCCTCTACAACATCCTGCACATTTTACTCACCTTTACTGTGTTCCAAAGCACTTTCCACTAATCTTCTTAGATGTGCACTAAGGCCAATTAATTTCAGCTACTACCAGACTCCATATGAGAGATTCCTACAAAAAGAGACAAACTGAATCCAGTTTTCTTTTGGCATTCATCTCTAATAGTTCTGAGGTTGAAATGGGACCTCAGTGAGTAGCTGTAACTCAAGAATATTTTCTGTAAAGAATGAAGGCTCCTTCCACTCACAGTTCAAGTACAGTGTTCTGGTCCTGGCAGCTGAGAAGCATTAGGTACGAGATGAGGATTAGCTGGCCATTGGTCCTGGTCAGGGGAGGAGCTACCTTACAACAGTGGAACATTTTAGCATCATTTAGCCTGTCCAGCAGAACCTGTTTCTGTGTCATGCACGTGCCCTGTATCAGAGTTCAAGTTTATTTTGCATTTTCTGGTGGCCATACTATCAAGAGGATATCAGTGCAGGAAGCCAAGAAGCTACCATCTGTGCAGTGTTTATGCTTAGAGAAATTATTTCTGAGGTTGATTACTCAGTTATCTGTGCCTCTTGACCTTCTAGCATTACACTTGGAATAGTGACTAACACTTTCTTGAAAATCACTTCATTTTAATAACCTACATGATTCCTTCAATGTATGGTGGTAGTGTGCTGTGGAGTCGGTTCCAACTCATAGTGACACTGCATAGGGTTTCTGAGGCTGTAAATCTTACAGAAGAAAAAAAAAACCTCATATTTCTTCTGCAAAGTGGTTGGTAGTTTCGAACTGTTGATCTTGTGGTTAGCAGCCTGACTCGCAAGCACTACGCTACCAGAGCTCCTGTCAATGTAAAGTAGGAATCAAAGAAAGTATTGATGAAAGTTGAGCTATTAAATACTGACTCAAAGCATTTTGGACCCCTGGGGAAGCTCTGTAAGATAAGCACTGGACTTGTAGCCACACAAGGTTGGCATTTCAAATCCAACAGCCATTCTTTGGAAACGCTCTGAGTCTTAGTGACTTAGTGATACTTAACAAAAACAGAATTTTTTTTCATGTGGCTAAGAAATTCTGGTCCCATTGTGCATGGGTTGCTATGGAAGTGGGGCTTACTCCATAGCAGCTAACAGCAGCAGCAGCAGTAGTAATAACAACAGTAACCGAAGCAACACCACCA
>NW_006408531.1:3769909-3771517 GCF_000296735.1 Chrysochloris asiatica | reverse complement strand
CACCACCAACAGCAGTAACACCAACAGCAGGAGTAGCAAAAGCAACAACAGCATGAGTACCACCGCCAACAGCAGGAACAATGACAGCGACAACAGCGGCATCACCAGTCACCACCTACAGAAACAACAATGGGAACACCCATAGCAGCAGCAACAAACCGTAACAGCAACAACGACCATAGCAGCATCAGCAGCAACAACAGACTTCTGGAATGACCACACCTGGTGAATAGAAAATAGTTCTCACCAGTGGTATGCTGGTAACTGCCCAACAAAGAGTCCTCTAAGGGAAAAATGCCTGATTTGCAGAATTGTATAATTTCATAGTTTAATATTAACAGCAGTTTTATAAATTCAAAGCTGAATTTAAAAATTCCACAAAATGTAAAAATTGAAATGTAAAAATTCCACAAAAAACAAAAATGACTACAATTAACTCAAGAAAAAGAGAAAACCCTATAGCTATTTAATAACCTATATGCATTAAAGACATTCAATTCATAATTAAATCTTCCCACAAGAAAAATCACAAGTTCAGATGGCTTTACTTACTAAGAATTTTTTCAGAAAGATGAAGCTTTCTGCTCCCAAGAAGATTTAATGATTCAGAAACCCTGTACAGGGTCTCTATGAGTCAGAACTGACTGGACAGCACTTAGCAACTACAACATGGGTGGGTGATGGTGGTGGTGTGCCACACAGAGTTTCCAAGGCTGTAAGTCTTTACGGGAGCAGAAAGCCTCATCGTTCCCCCACAGAGCCTCTGGTGGATTTGAACTTTTGACCTTGCAGTTTAGCACCCCAATGTGTAATCCATCACACTACCAAAACTTTTTGTGTATCAAGTATATAAAATAAATAAATCCAATATGCAAGAAGTCTTTGAGAAAATAGAGACAGAAACACTTCTCAACTCATTTTTTGGAGGCCAACATTATCCTGGCATCAAAACTAAATAAAGACATTATGAGAAAAGAAAATTATAGATTTGTATACCTCATTAATAGACAGCAAGAAAAATATCTTAGCAAAATATCAGCAAATTGAATCCAGAACTATGTAAAAATGAGAATGCATACATGGTCACCTAGAATAAAGACTCCATTTCCAGTCTCCCTTCTAGTGAGCTAAGTACTTCATGTTCTAGCCAGCAAGAAGTAAGCACAAGTGGGGAAAACAAAGTTTGCTTCTCGGTCCCTTTCATCTGTCTTCCTGCTGGCTGGAATTCAAATGTGATGGCAGAAGCATTGGAAGCTGTCATGGTCCATGAGAGGATCCTGGGAAATAAGTCCATACACAGCACAGTAATAGCATCTAAGGAATCCTGAATCCTGAGGCTGTATTCTCCGTATTAGCCTTAGCTTCCTGAACATGAGAGAGATTTCGGCCTTACTTGTTGTTAAGTGCCATTGAGTTTATTCTGACCCATAGCAACCCTGTATAGGGTCTCTATAGGCAAGGTTGAACTGCCGACCTTGATTGGTTTGTTGTTAGGTGCCATCGAGTCAGAACTAACTCATAGCGACCCCATGCATAGCAGAACAAAACAATGTCCGATCCTGGGCCAACCTCACTACCGCTGCCACACTTGAGTCCATCAATGCTGCC
>NW_006408531.1:3718566-3769419 GCF_000296735.1 Chrysochloris asiatica | reverse complement strand
TGACATTGAGATGTAATCCATACCGAAGGCTGTGCTCTTTGATCTTCATCAGTAAATGTTTCAAGTCCTCTTCACTTTCAGCAAGCAAGGTTGTTTCATCTGCATATCGCAGGTTTTTAATAAGTCTTCCTCCAATCCTGATGCCACGTTTTTCTTCATAGAACCTTACTTAGGCCTCTAAAAAACAATCATAAATGATGACCAGGAATAAAAAGTTGATCAACCTACTGCCTTCAATTCAATTCCACCTTATACTGAATCTAGAGAACACAGCTGCCTATCTTTACAGAAACAGACCACTACATCTTTCTGGCTGGTGGGTTTGAACCACTGACCTTATGGTTAGTAGTCAGATTCTTGAACCACTGTGCAACATGGCTCCTTGAAAAGCTGGTTGTTGTTGTGAGTCATATAGTTAGTTCTGAATCAGCAATAGAGTTTCTGAATCAGTATAGGGTTTCTAAGGCTGTACTTGGGAGCAGAAAGCCTTATCTTTCTTCTACTGAGTGGCTGGTGTATTTGAAGTGCTGACTTTGTGGTTAGCAGTCCAACACTTATTCTACAGCATCACTAGAGCTTCTTGACATATAAAAATCAATTGAAATGATTCAACAGATTAACAGAATAAAGGAGAAAAACTACATGCAACAAGATCATCTGACACAATTTATCACTCATTCGTTGTTAAAAAGAACGAATCCTCAGTATGAGATTAAGATGAGAAGAGACCAGACCTTCCTTGACCTGATAAAAGGCATTTAAGAAAAATCTGCAGCTAATATGAAATTTAAATATGAAAAAGGTATCACTTGCCCTTCTGATAGGGAAGGCAAGGAAGCTTAGTCACCTCTCTTATATTCAGCTTTATGCTGAAGACCCTGGCCAGTGCAAGAAGAAAGAAAAAGAAGGAAAAGGTATGCAGATTGTAAAGGAAGAAGAAAAACTGACGTTAATTGCATATGATATGATCATGTACATAGAAAATTTGAAAATAATGTCTTAAAGACAGTTACTAGTACTACTAAGTCAATTTAATGAAGACACAGGATAGAATATCAATATTAAAAAAAAGTTGTAGTTTTATATACAAGCAATAAAGCATGTAAAAAAAATGAGTACCCATGTTGCTGTTGTTAGGTGCCATCGAGTCAGTTCTGACTCATAGTGACTCTATGCACAACAGAATGAAACACTGCCCGGTCCTGGACCATCCTCACAGGTGGCGTTAGGGTTCGAGTCCACACTTGTGTTACCATGTCAGCCCTTCTCGTTGGGGGTCTTCCTCTTTTGTTATGATCCTCCACTTTGTTATTGTTAAGTGCCACTGAGTGACCCTGTATAGGGATTCTGAGACTTTTAAAAACCTTTGCTAGGGCAGAAAGCCTCATTTTCTCCCAAGGAATGGAGGGGGATCAAACCACCAACATTGTGATTTCGCACGCTATAGGATAAGTGCACCCTCCACTTTACAAACCTGATGTCCTTCTCCAGCCACTGGTCACTCCTGACAACATGTCCAAAATATGTGACAAGAAGTCTCACGATCCTCACTTCTAAGGAACATTCTAAGTGTACTTCTTTCAACACAGACTTGCTTTTTCTTCTGGCAGGCCATGGTACTTTCAATGTTCTTTGCAAAGGCATTATTCAAATGCATCAATTCTCCTACCATCTTCCTTACTCACTGTCCAACTTTTACATACACGTGAGATGATTGAAAACACCTTGGCTTGGGTTAGGTGCACCCTAGTCCTCACACTGACATCTGTGCTCTTGAACACTTTAAAAAGGTCTTGTGCAGCAGATTTGCCTGATGCAATATGTCATTTGATTTCTTGTCTGCTGCTTCCATGAGTGTTAATTGTGGATCCAAACAAAATGAATTCTTTGAAAACTTAAGTCTTTTCTCCAGTTATCATGATGTTATTTATTGGTCCAGTGGTGAGGATTTTTTGTTTTCTTTACATTGAGATGCAACCTATACTGAAGGTTGGATCTTTGACCTTCATCATCACTTTTAGCAAACAGGGTTGTATCATTTGCATATTGAAGATTGTTAATGAGTCTTCCTCCAATCCTGATGCCATGTTTTTCTTCATAGAACCCAGCTTCTTGGATTATTTGCTCAGCATACAGGTTGTGTAAGTACAGTGAAAGAATACAACTCTGGTGCATACTTTCTTGATTTAAAACCATTCATTGTTCCCTGTTCTTCTGCCAAGGCACAGCAGGTTTAAATCACTTGAATTCTGGTGCTGGAGAAGAATATTGAAAGTACCATAGACTGCCAGAATAACTAAGAAATCTGTCTTAGAAGACATACAGCCAGAATGCTGCTTGGAGGTTTGGATGGTGAGACTTCATCTCTCATTACTTTAGACATGTTATCAAGAGGTACCAGTCCTTGGAGAAGGACATCACGCTTGGTAAAGTGGAGGCTCAGTGAAAACAAGGATGACCCCCCCCCCAATGAGATGAATTGACAACAGTAACAGCACCAATGGGCTCAAGCATAAAAAAACAACAACAATCAAGATTCTAGCAGAATTTTTTCTAGAGAATAACAAGAAATGATACTAAAAATGAAAGATAACTAAAAAACTTAAAATTACTGAAACTAATTTCAGAATAGAAGGAAAACAGAAACATATGGTATGCCAAATTCCAACATGGCCCCAAATTCCCAGTTCCCGGCATACTCTCTTCCCCCGTGTGTCAGTATGATTAACTAGTTATTATTTTTACAGTTGTTCTCTTCATTTGAGTTGTGTCCCATCAGCAAATAAAGGTCCTGAAAGCTTTACTCCCTTTGTGTCATCACGGTCCATTCTACTTTGAGGAAACAGCTCCTCCCCAGTTGTATGTTGAGTTCCTTCCAACCTGAGAGGCTCAGCTTCCTGCACGATATCTGACAGTATTCATGCTCCTCATCATGCTTCAGTAGTCAGTATTCTGGTGCTCATAGCATTCCCCAGCTAGTCATAATTTTTTGTGGCTAAATATTTGGAGGTAGTCTGTCTTTTCTTCTTCTTAATCTGTCTTTGTCTGGAAGCTCACTGACACCTGTCCACTGTGGGTGACCCTACCCATGTCATAGCTTCCAGAATCACAGCAACACACAAGTCAACACAGTATGACAAACTGACAGACAACTGGTGGCAGACAATGTATACATAAAGTCACTGTACCAAAAAGAAATGGTCGATGTTCAGGCATTTCAAGAATTAGCATGTGATCAAGAGCCAATGATAATGAAGTCCAAGGTGCACTGAAGGCATTGGCAAAGAACAAGCCTCCTAGAATTGATGGAATACAAACTGTATGAAATCTTTTACCAAACTGATGCTGCACTGGAGGCACTCACTCATCTATGCCAAGAAATTTGGAAGACAGCTCCCTGGCCAACTGACTGGAAGAGATCCACATTTGTACCTAATCAAAGAGAATTGACACAGCAGAATGCGGAATCATAGGACAAAATAATTTATATCACATGCAAGTAAAATTTTCCTAAAGGTAACCCAAAAACAGCAGCAACCACACATTGATAGAGAACTTTCAGAGGTTCAAGCCAGATTCAGAAGAGGATGTGAAATGAGAGAGATCATTGGATCTTGGCTGAAAGCAGAGAATAGCAGAAATGTATTTCTCTGTGCTTTATTGAGTATGCAAAGGCTTTCAATTGTGCAGAACATGATAAAC
The DNA here is from genome assembly GCF_000296735.1 of Chrysochloris asiatica. NCBI lineage: Eukaryota > Metazoa > Chordata > Mammalia > Afrosoricida > Chrysochloridae > Chrysochloris > Chrysochloris asiatica. The sequence continues at coordinate 3,765,717 of NW_006408531.1, read as the reverse complement.
TATGAATAACGTTGTGGAGAATGAGTAGTCTGAACACCTAATTATGCTCATGAGAAATCTGTACATAGACCAAAAGGCAGTTGTTTATAACAGACAAGTTTTAAAATTAGGAAGGTGTGCACCAGGGTTGTATTCTTTCACCATACTATTCTGTCTGGACACTCAATAGATAATCCAAGAAGCTGGATTATTTAAAAAAAGAACATGACACCAGGATTGGAGAAAGACTCCTTGACAACTGCAGTATGCAGATCATACCACCTTGTTTGGTCAAAGTGAAGAGGACTTAAAATACTTACTGATACAGGTCAAAGACCACAGCCTTCAGTATGAGTTTCACCTCAATGTAAAGAAAAAATAAATCCTCACCAGTGAACCAATAAACAACATTCACATAAATGGAGAAAATATTGAAATTATCAAAGACTTCATTTTGCTCAGCTCAACCATCAGCACTCATGGAAGCAGCAGTCAAGAAATTAAATAATTTACTGCATTAGGCAAATCTGCTGCCCCAGACCTCTTTAAAGTGTTGAAGAACAAAGATGTCAGTTTGAGGACTACGATGTGCCTGACCCAAGCCATGGTATTTTCAATAACCTAATATGCAGGAGTTGGACAATGAGTAAGGAAGACTGTAGAAGAACTGATGCATTTGAGTTATGGTGTTGGAGGAGAATATTGAAAGTGTCATGGGCTGTGAAAAGAACAAACCAATTTGTGTTGGGAGAAGTGCACCCAGAAGCCAGGGTGGCCAAGCTTTGTCTGTCATACTTTGGACATATTATCAGGAGGGACCAGTCCCTGGAGAAGAATATCATATTTGGTAAAGTGAAGGATCAGAGAAAAAGAGGAAGGACCCTAATGAAATGGATTAACACAGTGGCAGCAACAGTGGGCTCAAGTGTTATAACTAATGTGAAATTGGCATAAGATCAGGCAATGCTTCGTTCTGTTGTGCATAGGGTTGCTTGAGTCAGCACTGACTCAATGGTACCTAACAACAACCACGGTTGTTGTTAGTTGTCATTTAGTCAGCTCCAATGCATGACAATACCATGTGCAACAAAACAGAACATTTCCTGGTCATGTGTCATCTTCTTGATTGTTGATATACTTGTGGCAGTTGTTTCAGCTACTTTGCATTTTGAGTGTCTTCCAACCTAGTGGGTTCATCTCCCAACACTATGCTAGGCAGCATTCTGTTGTAATCCATATGATTTTTAGTGGCTAATTTTGGAAGAAGATCACCACCTCTTTCTTTCTAGTCTGTCTTTGGAAGCTGCACTGAAAACTGTCAATCATGGGTGACCCTACTGGGAACTGAAATGCTGATAGCTTCCAGAATCATAGCAATACACAAAATACCACAATGTAACAAATTGACAGGGATCAAAATTAGTGACATTTTTGTAAAGTAACTTAAAAGAAAGCCTTGATCTCTCTATTTGATGACAGAAAATATCAAATAATCTGTACTCCATTGAATTTTGAGGAGATAACATTGAGATTTAATATAATAAATATGTAAAGCCCACTAGCAAAAATCTACCTTTAAATTCAGTTACCATTAATTCTCAGAACATTTTAAGTCTGTAGTGAAATGAACAGTCTAAAACTGTGGATAATTTAAAAATCTTGCATTGTGCCTGGAACATTTCTTTTACCAGATCTTGATGATAGTTAACCTTAAGTTAGTAATCATTTTCTTTTTCTTTTTAATATCTTGTATTTTTATTAACTGACTGTGAAAATGGTTGAACCAGAAGTGGGATAAATGACTGTGGACCCAAATCTGGTCTGAAAACTCGGTGTATGAGCTGCCATTGTAATTACTGTGTAGTGTGTTTTATTATGATGCCATCAATGTTCATAACATTGTAAATTTGAAGGGTGAATTTTTTTTCCTGGCCGAGATTACACACGTCCCCACTGACACAGTTGGAAAAGAAGTTGGAACCCTTCTTCTGATTGTTCCTTGTGAGCTATCGCTACAAGGTGTTCTTAAAAACTGGCATTACACACAGTTTCTTATTTTTAATAGTCACCTGTGTAACAGAGATGACGTTTAAGAAATTAAAGTTGTTTCTGTTTTTTAATGGTCTTTAGTCTGTTGTGCTGTCAAGCCATTTGCATCTCATTGTGACCCCGTATCAGGTTTCCAAGGAGTGACTGGTGAGTTTGAACTGCTGACCTTGAGATTCAAACCAACCTTGTGGTTGAGTGCTTATCCTGTAGCATCATACCAGGAGACATCACTCTGAACAGGCTTTGATCCTTCCCTTGGGAGGTTCCCTTTTCCATGCTCCATATATTGTCATTTACAAAAGCAGTGCATTTTAATTTTTTCTTCTCAGTTTTACTCTGAAGGTTAAGTAAGACCTTGGACCACTCATTTAGCTATTTTATTTGAGCTCCCCTTTGTAAGATAATAAATTGGGTAGGCTACTTGATTTTGATGGTTATGTTGCAGATGAGGCAAACAAGCCTCTAGAACTCAGATCAACATATCTGTCTTTCCAAGAGAATTGGGAATCTGCTTTAGTTTCTCAATGTAGCGAGAGCCCTGACTAAGACTGTCTAACTTTATAGATTAACTGGAAATGCTACTGTTGCCTATTTTATAGCTGTGGAAACTTGAGAATGTGAAGATTAATCTAAAGCACATGATAGGTTGAAGGAAAAGGGACGTACATTACTGTTTCTTGAATGTGTGCAAACTGTACAGTGGGGGATGGGATCAGAGAGAGCCACAAGTGAACTGTTGAGCCCTCTTGAGAGGAATCAAACTGGTACAGTTAGCTCTGACTTGGAGCATTTCTTCATGATGACCCTCTTGTCTCTCCCTCAAAAACAAATAAATCCCTTTGCCCAACAAAGAGAATACTTTGGGGAGATCAAGGAAAGAGGAGAGATGGCCCAGTTGTTAACACTAATGAAATGAATCTACAACTATCTCTCCAGTCATTAGCTGGTTTACTGATTTCCGGTTTAATGTAGATTCCAATTCTGGCAGCAGCAATGGGCTCAAACATAGCACAGATTGTTAGGTTGGGCCAGGATCGGGCAGTGTTGTGTTTTGTTGTGCAAAGGGTCACTATGAGTCAGTACCGACTCGATGGCACCTAACAACAATTCTGTTGGGTTCTTTAAACAATCAGTGACACAAGGATTTGCACATTATAGGAAGTTGGTGAATTGAAAACAAACTATTCTTTTTCTTTGCAGTTTGTTGTATCAGTGTTCTGGATCATTTATGCCTATGACAGAGAGATGATTTACCCGAAGCTGCTTGATAATTTCATCCCAGGGTGGCTGAATCATGGAATGGTGAGTGGACTCAAACAAATGACTTCGTTTTATTAAAAATATCTATTAGAGAGCTATTTTTAAATCTAAATTTTTCCCCATAAAAATCTACTTAGTTGTGAAATATTGGGGGATTATAATTAGAGAAGAATCCTGTATGTAAATAAAAAACCTCTTCCCATGGAATTGAGTCATTATTAAGATTATAAAGTAGGTGACTCTGTTGATTGTAAGAAGGCTTGCTGGTATTCGATGATATCATAGGCTCACTCCAGGGATAAACCTAATGTCTGTGCTGTAGAAAGATGTTTCCCCTATTTAAGGGGTAAGAATTGATTCCCAACTACAAAACTATTCACACCCCACTCCACCTCCACTTTACATCATGGGATTGTGTTTGAAGTAATTATTATATTTGGAGAATCCCCTCCTCCTCCGGCCTCCCCCAGAGGAGCAGTAAGCCTGTTATTTTTCCTTAAAGAACCATTGCAAGCACTTGGGGGTGTCTTCAGCAGTGGCAGTGTCTGCTTTGTTTGGTTCTGCCCATCCTGGGGGTTGTCTGTGGCCTCGAGATTTCTTTCTTCCTGGTCTAATTTTTTTTCTGATGTTTTACATGGTGCTACCTTCACTAGTTTCAAGTCAAATCATGTTCACATTATTTTACAAGATTTAAAACTATGTTTTCTGCCAAGAAATGTTGTGTTGTCCTAGCTCTCTGCTTCTGGAACTGAGTGAGCATTGTTTTGTTATTAGCTACAAAGCCTGCTTTTTGGTTACAGCAATTTTTAGAATATGTCACTGGGTGTTCCTAGTGAAAAGGGCAACCCATCACAGAAATTATAGGGGAATGAAGAGCTAGAAATCACGAGTCTTGGGTCCAAAATAACAGTTTCCCTTCTGCCCCCAATTGTGGTATATTTTAAGAAAAGTGGTAAGTATTAACAAATATTACTCTACTGAGAGACTTTGAGCAATCTTTTCTGACATCACCTCATCCTAGATAGCCCATCTCAGGGAACTGGAATTTTCTTTGATTTTAATTAGAGTAACAATGGTGAAGGCTTAACCGGTCATCTGGTCAAGCGTCAGACAAAGAATTTGAGTCTAATATGTCCACCTTAGGTACCTGCGAGTTCTGGCATGCGTGCTCTTCTTCTCTCAAAGTTTTTCTCTTTCTTGAATGTGAAGTCTTTCAGGAAGTCAGGAGCTCGCAGTGCTCTGCTTTCATTGCCCTTCACAATTCTTTACTGGCAAGTTCCTGCTTCCTTTTTGTGGTTGTTGTTGTTGTTACTATTGAGTCATCCTCAAACTCATGGTGACCCAATGCACAACGGGATAAAACACTGCTCAGCCCTGGACCGTCCCATGAATGGCAATGGCTTGGACCATTGTCATCCACAGGGTGTCCATTGGCTTGTCATCCTAGTCCACCTAAGTCGAAAAACTCTGCTGAAATCTGTTCAGTATCATTTGTTGTTGCTGTTGTTGTGATGGTTCTGACTCAGAGCAGCCTTTTCTGGGGCTCCCGCGGCTATGAATCTTAGTGTGAGCAGAGAGCAGTGTGTAACTTTCCACTGACAGAAAGGTTGAAGCCCAGGTTTCTCCAGTGGAAGGTGTGAATTCCACCACTAAACAACCACTGTCCCCTTGGCAGTTGCTGTGAACTTACGTGACTCCTTGTCAAAGTAGAACTGTGCTCCATAGGTTGGTTTTGTTTTTGTTTTCTTTCAATTTTGCTGTTGTTGAGAATATACACAACAAAACATACAGCAGTTAAACAGTTTCTACATGCAGTTTAGTGACACTGATCATGTTCTTCAAGTTGTTCAGTCACCTTCCTTTTCTGAGGTGTTCCTTCTCCATTAACATCAACTCAATGCCCTCTAAGATTCCGGTGTAATTTTTTTGAGTTGTCGTTTTCAGTTTGATCCCATATATTGTTGTTGTTGTTGTTAAGTGTCATAGAGCTGGTTCCAACCCCTAACGACCCTTTATAGGGTTTCTAAGGAGAGACTGTGGAGCTTGAACCACTGACCTTGTGATTTAAACAACTTTGCAATCCAGCGCATTAGCCCACATCACCATACCAGGACTCTCTATATAGATAGGTCTTAGGAAAGCAAATTCCACCCCTCTCTTTTTTTTTTTACTAGCTAAGCTAAAATATTGTTTCACTAAACACATTATAATACTAATTAACTATGATGTATGAAATCAGACCCTAAACTTCCAAACCAAGGAGCCAAATTCCATGAGGTGTTTAGTTGTACATAAACAGCCTCTATAGGTGCTCTTTGTTGTTGGTGGTGTAAATACGTCCATCTATTCAACATTTTACAAGTGTACAGTTTACTGACAGCAATTACAATAGTCAGCTGTGCACCTCTGCCAATAGTCCATGTCATGTTTTCCATCACTTTTAGCCCCCACTTCCCTTCTCCCCTCTCTCTGTTAAGCACTAATAGGTTTTCATCTCTACATTTGCCTTTTCTTATCTTTGTATATAAGCAGGTCATACAGTGTTTATCCTTTTGTGATTGACTTATTCATTCAGCATAATGTCTTCAGTCTCCAGTCATATGTAGCATGTATCAAGACTTCATTTCTCCTGTTGGTTGAATAGTATTTCATTGTACGCATGGACCACATTGTGTTTATCCTTTCTTTTGTTGATGGACGTTTTGGTTGTTTCCAAGTTTTGGCTATTGTAACTAGTTCTGCAATGATAGTCGTGCTCTGGTAGCGTAGTGGTTATGAATAGGCTTGCTAACCTCAAGGTCAGCAGTTCAAAACTATTTCCATGGGAGAAAGATGAGGCTTTCTGCTCCCGTAAAGATTCACATCCTCGGAAACCCTGTACTGGGTCTCTATGAGTTGGAACCGACTCCACGGACACATTATCACCACCAGTCTCTTCTCACGTTTCTGCTTTCAAGTCTTTTGAGTAATGCTGATTTTTCAGAAGTAGGCCTTTTTTTTTTTTTTTGCTAAGGTACCTCTTTATGGGCTTGAACCCCTAGTCTTTCAATTAGAAGCTGAGCACATTAATTGTTTGGACCATCCAGAGGCTTTACCGCCCCCTTAGAGTTAGCTTGTATACCATTTTCCCTAAGAAGACTTTCTTAACTCTCTCAGAAAAAGCTAGCTATTCTGTTATTTATTTGACACACACTGTTTAACTTCTCTGTTCTACATGCTATTCCAGTGGTGGTGGTGGTGGTTATGTGTCTCAGAGTCAGTTCTGACTCATAGCAACCCTCCCTGCATGGGGTTTCGAAGGCTGTTAATCTTTACAGGAGCAGAAAGCCTCATCTTTTTCCCACAGAACCGCTGGTAGTTTCGAACTGCTGACCTTGGGATTAGCAGCCCGATTCATAACCGTTCTGCTACTAGAGCTCCTTTCTGCATTACAGTAGCCTCCAAGAATGTTAAGCTCTTGATGCAAACCCAACTTTTGAATCTCCAGCATTTTGCCCAGGCTTATGGCATCTATTAGAATCAATATATATTTATGAAGTTGATGAGTGAATTCAGAATAGTCAGTTCCATATTTTGCCAGTCAAAACTAATAGTTACTATTATGGAGAAACTACGGTGTGCTGGAGTCTAAGTGTGGGGCAGTAGGATAAGCACTGGACTTCTAACCACAGGTTGGTGGTTAAAACCCACTAGCCACTCCTTGGAAACCCTACACAAGGACCACTATGAACCAGAACTGACTAAATGGTACTTAACAACAACAGCAATTGTGTGCCAGACATTCTATAGTTGTTATAAACCAAACTAAACACATGCCATATAGTCATTTTCAACTCCTGCATACCCTATATATGGTTTTCAAAACTATAAATCTTGATGGAGCAGAGAGCTCATCTTTTTCCCTCAGACCTGCTGGTGGGTTTGAACCACTGACCTTGAAGTTAGCAGCTCAACATTTATCCCACAGCTCCACAGAGCTGGTTTTTATAACATCATTTAATGTTCACAGGAGCGCTATGAACTAGGAATCATTATCCCATTTGCAGATGAAGAAACTGAAGTTTAGAAAGGCTGCATAAAATATCTCAAATCACTTAGCTCAGGATAGTAGAGCAGGGGCCTGAGTCTGGGTCTTTCTGTTCTCAAATACGTACTTTTTCTATCACTTTACATTTTATATGAAAAAACAAACTATGAATTGATTCTTCATATAAACCGTAATTTTCTATCGGGTTTGCAATTGCCAAATAAGAACATACAGGAGAAACATCTTCAGGATATGTTAAAATATCATTTCCAACTGCGTAGCTTATATCAGCTATCTGAGATAAACTAGCTAGTAATTAAGCAACATTAAAAAAAAAAAGCAAAAAACCAGCTTGAGGACATTCATGACTCCCCACAGTAGAATTGCATATGGGAATGGGCTTTGCAAATAGTCACCGCAGATATGAAACCAAAGACAAATTGTTACATGTGCAGCGAGGAGCAGACTTCAGTCACAAAGCTGGCATATTCTTGTACAGTAATCGTTCTTGGTTGCATTATCTCAAGATACGAGCAAGAATGATGTCATCTAGAGAACTTTCCATTATGTATCCAAACTGAATGGAGTAGCAAAGGGACACTTTTGGAGCTGCTGCCTACCGTTGAAAAGGAAATAATATCAGATACACTGACCTTTGTTCTGACACCAGGAAGGGATTAGCTGAGGACAAATGGTTACATCATGTGCTATCAAAGGACAGTCTTGACTATTTGGACTGTTGCCTCTGTCCCTAAATTGCACAAGATTACCATGAGGGCTGAACATAACCCACACATTAGTAGGTCCTGGTTATAAATTTCTAATGTTTCCAATGAATGGCATATGAAGCATGTATGCAGCTTTTACAACTTTATAGCTTGAGTCTCCTTTCAGGAGTTCCTCCTCAATCACTTTGATGGGTAAGAGTTCTCACTCTAGGAGGCAAATCCTGCTTAGGAACCCAGGAGGATTTGAATAACATAAATACTTAGGTAAGAAAACAGGTAAATTAATTTAGCTTGTCAAGTCTGCCCAAACAGTAAGACCTCAATAGATTCTCACATGATGCATTTTGTTTCCCAGTAGAAAGAAATGTCCGTACCCTTCCTTGTTTGCATATTCAATTCATGGTTCCAGAGTTACTAAAAGAGTTACACATGGTGTCTGAGAAATATTTTGCAGTCTTAAACAATCTTATATAGCTCTAAATTTGTGTTTATGTAGGTCTATACATAAGTCTAAGGAGCTCTGGTAGCGTAGTGGTTACGAATCGGACTGCGAACCACAAGGTCAGCAGTTCGAAACTACCAGCAGTTCCACAGGAGAAAGATGAGGCTTTCTGCTCCTGTAAAGATTTAAAGCCTCAGAAACCCTGTACAGGGTCACTATGAGTTGGAACTGACTCCACGGCACATAACAACAACAACAACATACATAAGTCAGGAGTCCTGGTGTGGCACTGTGGGCTAATGCGTCCGACTGCAAATTCCTTTGAGCTGCAACATCGGTGGTTCAAGCTCACTAGCTGCTCCTTGGAAACCTTATATGGGGTCTCTGTCGGTCGGAATTGACTCAATGGCACTTAAGAACAACAACAATACACAAGTCTGGAGTCTTGGTGTGGCGCTGTGGGCTATTGTGCCAGACTGCAAAGCCATTTGAACTGCAAGTTTGGCAGTTCAGGCTCACCAGCTACTGCTCAGAAACCAGGTCACTATGGGTTGGAACCGACTCGACGGCACTTCACAACAACAGCAACAACATACATAAGTCTATACACAGTCTTGGTGTAACCCTGTGGGTTAAGGCACTGGACTGCAAAGACAATTTGAACTTCAAGGTCATCAGTTCAAGCTCACCAGCTGCTCCTCAGAAACCTTATTCAGATTTGCCATCAGTCGGAGCTGACTCAACGGCGTTTAACAACACAAACAACAGTAATCCGTAAGGTATGTGTAGCATGATCATGGTTCTTTACACTGACAGCTAAAATATGGACATTAAATGCTAAAATCATGGATAATTAACATTCTTAAAATATTTAATCCGATTTAATAAATTTCAAAACATTTAAATATTTTCAGCTTTGTTTATATAATTTAATATAACAATTTGATAATCATTCATTTTAATTTGTATTTGCTTTTAACCCTAGTAGTTAACTTTGAATACTATTTCAAAAATATTTGGAAAGAATTCACTTTTTTAAGGTTTTACATATATTGTAATGTACATATTTTGATAGAAAACATATTCAAATTACACATACATTAATTATAATTGCACTTTATTCTCTAATTGTTATTTTAGATTATTACTAGCAGTAAAGTTCTAATCTCTGTAGATTTTTATTTTAATAACATACTGAGTGATTTTGCTGAAATGAAGGCAAGAATAATAAAATTTTTGTATTTAATGTACTTAAATATTTACTGGAATAAATTTGTAATATATAAATATCAATGTCTGCTTTTGAAAGTCTCCCAAATGCATATTTCTTAATTTTATTTTATAAAACCATATCTGACATATTTAATGATTTGCTAGCTTCATTTATAACTTTTAAATATTTATGCAAAGTGTTTATGGCCTATTAAGCCTATTTTCAGAGTGTTGCTGTGGTACTAGAGGATAATGCGCTGGACTGCAAGGTTGGTTTGAACTGAAAGCTCACCAGCTGCTCCTTGGAAACCCTAAACTGGGTCACTATGAATCAGAAAAGACTCAGTGGCACTTAACAACAACAACAAGCCTCTCTGTCATTAACCTGTTCATATCTTTGTAACTAAAAGAATCCCAAAAGATTATGTACCTGTTCTTATGTTTGGAGAGTTTCAACATAATTCCTGGGAATTTAGTGTGCTAAACTACAGTAGTGAAAAATATTTTATAAACATATCATGACATGTTTTCCAAGGTATCACCACGTCAGCCATGAATTTGCAACATTCAAACACACAGCTCAAGAATTGTAAGAAACGGGCATGGGAAGATTCATAGGATCTGAAGTCCGGGGTCTTTATTTATACTTCTACTAAGGTGGTTCTGTGAGGTTAGCACTGGACTGCAAACCACAATGTCAGCAGTTTTAGCCCACCAGTCACTCTGTAGGAGAATGAATGCTGAGGCTTTCTGCTCCCACAAAGATTTAGGGACTCGGAAACTCTATACAGTGTTGCTCTGAGTCATAACTTAATCAAAAGCACTTAACAACAACAACGTTGCCAGATGCCAGACATGAAAATATCATGTTTTCCCTTCAATTGACTACCTCTATTGTCTCAGCAACTAATCCTAGAATTTACTTGAAGAAGAGGAAAGCTCCGAGTAAATAGGTGAGCAGGATTTCAACTTTGGTTATATAACTGTCAGATCATCTCCAGCTCCATGACAGTAGCCAAAAGAAGAGTGTCTTTTAACTCTCTGCAATTGAAAAATTATAGACATACATAATGCATTTAAATGAAGTTGTTTCCATGCGCTAAACCTTAAAATGCTCCATCCTTGTGGGATCCCTGGCTCATTTAGATTTATGTTTCCTGCAAATCCAATAGTATATGACGCCCTGAAAAAAGAGATGTTTGTGCATTTCGTTGTGAACTTGGAAGAACATCCCAGTTATGTTTATATTCTGTGACCTTTCGGGAGTCCTGCTGTGGCACTGTAGGATAAGCATTGGACTGCTAACTGCAAGATTGGTGGTTCAAACCCACCAGCTACTCCTTGAAAACCTACACAATATCTCTGTGAGTCAGAACTACTCAGTGGTACTTAACAACAACTACTACCTTTCTATCCTCAACTCATTGATTATCAGACCAAAAATAAGATGGCATCAGCAAACGGACCATAGTTTCCAAGATGTATTAAGAAGGGTCTTGATAAAGGGCAGTTATGGTCCAATGAAGAAAAAGTGAACCACTGCAGAATGTTTAGTCACTGAAAACCTTATGATTAGCAGAAGAACATCAGATACAGTGTCAGAAGATGGAGCCCTCAGGTTGAAGGCAGTCAAAATAAAACTGAGAAAGAGCAGCCTCCTCAAAGTATAGCTGATCATGAAGGCGCAAATGGTGTAAAACTTTTAGACCTTCATTTACTGATGGAACACAGCAAAACATGAGGAGAAACAGCTGCAATCATCCAACATAATTGGAACATGGAATGTACAAAGTGTGAATCTAGGAAAATTGGAAATTGTGAAAAATAAAATGGAACATAAAAGGCTGATATCTTAGACATTAGTGAACTGAAGTGCACTGGTATTGACCAGTTTGAATCTGATAACCACATGACAAATAGAAGAGTCACATTCATCATCAAAAAGAAAATTCAAGATCTACCTTGAAGGGGATACTAACTGGTTTAAAATCAGGGAAGGTGTGTGCCAGGGTTATATTTTTTCACCATCCTTATTTGATCTGTCTGATGAGCAAGTAATCCGCGATGCTAGATTTTGTGGATTGTTAGCATAATGAGTCCTTTGATTTAATGTAGTCCTAGCTATGGGTCGGAACCGACTCGACGGCACTTAACAACAACAACAAGAGTGTGGTGTTGTAGGATAAGCACTGGACTGCAATGTTGGATTGAACTGCAAGATTGACAGTTCAAACTCACCAGCCATTCATCAGAAACCATGTCACTGTAGGTTGCCCAGCAAGATGGATTGGCCAAGTGGCAGCATCGATGGACTCAAGCGTGGTAACAATAGTGAGGTTGGTCCAGGATTGGGCAGTGTTTCGTTCTGCTGTGCATAAGGTCGCTATGAGTCGGTACCGACTCGATGACACCTAACAACAACAACCACATGGGTTGGATCTGACTCAGTGGCACTTACCAACAAAAAGAGCATAGAAGAACATGGCATCAGGATTGGAGGAAGACTCATTAACAACCTGCAATATACAGAAGACACAACCCTGCCTGATGAGAGCAAAGAAGACTTAAAATACTTACTGATGAAGATTGAAGACCACAGCCTTCAGTATGAGTTGCACCTCAATGTAAAGAAAACAAAATCTCTCACAACTGTGCCAATAAATATCATGATCAATTGGAGAGACAATGAAAGTTGTCAAAGACTTCATTTTGCTTGGATCCACAATCAATGCTCATGCAAACAACAGTCAAGAAATCATAGGGTGTATTGCACTAGGCAAATCTGCTTCTAAAGACCTCTTTAAAATGTGAAAGAGCAAAGATACTACTTTAGAGCTATAGTTAGCCAACTTATGGTATTTTCAGTGACCTCATATGCATGTGAAATTTGGGCAGTGAATAAGGAAGGCTTTAGAAGTATTGATGCATTTGAGTAATGGTGTTGGAGAAGTACCATGGACTTTCAGAAGAACAAACAAATCTGTGTTGGAAGTACAGCTAGACTAGTTATTAGTAGCCAGGATGGCATCAGTTTGTTTTTCATACTTTGGATCTGTTATCCAGAGACACCAATTCCTAGAAAAGGATATCATGCTTGGTAAAGTGGAGGGTCAGCAAACAGGAAGAAGTCCCCCCAAAGTATGGCTTGGCACAGTAGTAAATGCAATGGTCTCAAGCATAACAACCATTGTGAGAATGGTGCAGGACAGGGCAGCGTTTTGTTCTGTTGTTCAGAGGGTTGCTCTGAGTCAGAAATGACTTCCCAATACCTACAAAAACAACAACAAAATTCAGCAGAACCTGAGCTTCTATTTAATTCAACTTAGCAAATATGTGCGGAAATCTACACAGATGTATATTGCAAAAGCTGTCTGTGCAATCACCACTCATCTTTTTGTTGTACTGTGGTGGCTTGCCTTCTGCTGTGATTCTGGGAGCTATGCCATGGGCATTTTAAATACTAATAAGGTCATTCATGGTGGACAGGTTTCAGCTGAGCTTCCAGATGACGACTAACTAGGAAGAATGAGAAACAGACTACTTTCAAATATTAAGTCACTGAAAACCTTATGAATAGCTGGGGAACACTTTCAGCAATGGAATATTAACTATTGAAACATGATGACGAAAGAGCACAAGAATACTGTCAGATATAGAGGTGGAAGATGAGCCCCTCAAGTTGGAAGGCCCTCAAAATGCAAGTGGGGAAGAGCTGCCTCCTCAAAGTAAAGTTGGCTATGAAGATATGAATGAATTGAAAAGCCTTTGGGATCTTCATTTGCTGATGGGGCACAACACAAAATGAAGAAAGACAGCTGTAAATATCCATTAATAATGGGAACATAGAATGTATGCTGTATGAATCTAGGAAAATTGGAAATAGTCTAAAAGGAAATGGAATGCATTTGATTGATATCCTAGGAATTAGTTAGCTGAAATGGACTGGTGTAGGCCATTTTTAATCTGATAATCACATGTTTAACTATGCTGGGAATGACAAATTGAAGACGAATGGCATCGCTTCCATCATCAACAAGAACATATAAAGATCTGTCTTGAAGTAGAACACTGTCCATGATAGGATAATATCCATACATCTACAAGGAAGACCAGTTAAAACCACTATTATTCAAATGCAAGGACCAAACACTACAACCAGTAATGATGAAACTGAAGAATTCTACCAACTTCTTCGGTCTGAAATTGATCAAACATGTAATCAAGATGTACTGATAATTACTAGTGATTGGACTGCAAAGGTTGGAAACAAAGAGGAAGGATCAGTAAGTAGTCTGAAATTATGGCCTTGTTTATAGAAATGATGCTGGAGATCACCTGATAGAATTTTGCAAGACCCATGACTTCTTTATTGCTTTATGAGGGACATTAAACAACATAAAAGACGACTATACACATGGACCTCACTAGATGGAAAACAGATTGACTACATCTGTGGAAAGAGACTATGGGAAAGCTTCATATCATCAGCCAAAACCAGGCCAGTGGTCACCTCTGGAGCAGATCATCAATTGCTCATATACAAGTTTAGGATGAAGCTGAAGAAAACTAAAACAAGTCCACGAGGGTCAAAATATAAACCTGAACATATCTCACCTGTATTTAGAGATCTTCTGAAGAACAGATTTGATGCATTAGACACTAAAGACTGAAGACCAGAAGAGTTGTGGGATAGCATCAAGAATATCATATAGGAAGAAAGCAAAAAGGTCATTAAGAAGACAAGAAAGAAGGAAAATACCAAAATGGATGGCAGAAGAGATTCTGAAACTTGCTGTCCAGCATAGAGATGCTAATGCAAATGGAAGAAATGAAGAGGTAAAAGAGCTGAACAGAAATTTTCAGAATTGAGAAGAAAAAATCAAATATTACAATGAAATGTGCTAAGGCTTGGAGTTGGAAAACCAACTCCAGGGAAGAACATGTTTGGCGTTTCTCAAGCTGAGGGAACTGAAGAAAAAAGTCAAGGCTTTACTTGAAAAATTGAAGGATTCTATGGGCAAAATGGAGTCCTGGTGTGGTGCTGTGGATTAATGCGCCAGATTGCAAAGTCGTTTGAACTGCAAGGTTGACAGTTCAAACTTACCAGCTGCTCCTCTGCTATGGGTCGCTATGGATCGGAATTGACTTGATAGCAACAACGATGGGCAAAATGGAGTCCTCTGTGGCACTGTGATTAATGCACTAGACTGCAAAGCTGATTTGAACAGCACGGTCAGTGGTACAAGCTCACCAGGCACTTCTCAGAAATCCTGTACAGGGTTTTTGTGGGTCTGAAATGACTTGACAGCACTTCACAGCAATAACAAATGGACAAAATATTGAATGATGCAAAAAGCATCAAAAGATGGAAGGAATAACTAGAGTCATTGTACCAAAAAGAAATAGTCAACATTTAACCATATGATCAAGAGCCAGTTTACTGAAGGAAGAAGTCCAAGGTACATTGAATGCATTGACAAAGAACAAGGCACTGAGAACTGATGGAATACAAATTAAAGTCTTTCAACAAACTTATTCGGTACTGGAGGCACTCACTCATCAATTCCAAGAAATCTGGAAGACAACTACCTGACCAGCTAACTGGAAGAGATCCATATTTGTGCCCATTCCAAAGAGATGTGACCTAATGTCTTTTGTATTGCATGCAAGTCAAATCTTGTTAAAAATAATATAAAAACAGCTGCAACCATACATTGACAGAAAACTTCCAGCACTTCAAGCTAGATTAGGAAGAGTGACATCATTGCTGATGTCTGATGGATCTTTAATGAAAGCAGAGTATACCACGAATATGTTTCTGTGTGCTTTATTGACTACACAGAGGTTTAGGTTGTATGGATCATGATAAGTTGTGGACAACATTGCAGAAAATTAGTCTTCCGGAACACTTAATTGTGCTCATGAGGAACCTGTACATAAACTAAGAGGTACTTGTTCAAATAGGACAAGGGAACAAACATCAAATGATTTAAAATTAAGAAAGGTGTGTACCAGGCTTGTATATTTTCAACATATTTACTCAATCTGTATGCTGAGCAAATAGTTCAGGAAGTTGGATTATATGAAGAAAACGTGGCATCAGGCTTGGAGGAAGACTCATTAACAACCTGCGATATGCAGATGGTACAACCTTGCTTGCTGAAAGCGAATAGGACTTAAAATAGTTATTGATAAAGAACAAAGACGACAGTCTTCACTATGGATTGCATCTTAATGTAAAGAAAACAAAAATCCTTACCACTGTACCAATAAGCAACAGCCATATAAATGGAGAAATGATTGAAGTTCTCAAAGACTTCATTTTTCTCAGATCAACCATCAACATTCATGGAAGCAGCCGTCAAGAAATCCAATGACGTATTGCATTAGTCAAATCTACTGCACAAGACCTGTTTAAAGTGTTCAAAAGCAAAGATGTCAGTTTGAGGACTAAGTATGCGTGTGAAAGTTGGACAGTGAATAAGGAAGACTGTAGAAGAATTGATGCATTTGAGTTATGGTATTGGAGGAGAATATTAAAAATACCATAGACTGCCAAAAGAACAATCATATCTGTGTTGGAAGAAGTACTACAATGCTCCTTGGAGACCAGCATGACCAGACTTTGTCCTTCATACTTCAGACATATTATCAGGAGAGACCAGTCCCTGGAGAAAGCATATCATCTTTGGTAAAGTGGAGCCTTGGAGAAAAAGACGAAGACCCCAATGAGACGGATTAGCACAGTGGCAGCAGCAATGCACTCAGGTTTTGAAAAGATTGTGAGGTTGATGAGGGACTTGAGGGACTGGGCAGTGTTTTGTTCTGTTGTGCATAAGGCTGCTATGAGTTGGTGCTGACTTGATGGCACCTAACAAAACAATTCAAAGCACCCTGCTAGGCACTGTGGTGTAATAGGATCATAAAACACATGAAATGTTAAAGGATGGAGATGGAATATTTGAGATAGAGAAAGTGAAGTGGAAAAGAAAGAAAAAAGCTAGTGTCGCTGTGTCCAAAGGGCTGTTGTTACTCTGACATTGGGAAGCACTATTGCTGATTGCAAAAAATAGAATTCTGAGGCTGATTATAAGTGTCTTTGTCAATGGATTAAGTATGCATAAAAATAATAGAAACATAGGTAGGTAGGTAGATAGATAGATAGATAGATAGATAGATAGATAGATAGATAGATAGATAGACAGATCATTTTAAACTCTGAAAAGACTGCAAACTTTCAGAGATGCTACAATGAGAAAGCCCAACAAGACAGTTTCTCTGCTTTTGGAAGAACTGATTAATGTTTATAAAGTTCATTGAGAATGCAAGGCATTGCAGAAGGTTTAGATATTATTATTATTATTATTATTATTATTATTATTGCCATTCATCCCTTAAGTAGACATGGTCTGGATATTCTTATCCTCACAGTAGTTGTTCATTCCCCATATAATTTACGAGGAGCAAAAAAATAACCTTCACTCCTATTCATGCTTGATTTGTGAGTTCTTGCTATATGTAATTGATCCTCAAGAGAACCTTAATTTAGTCTATTGAACTATCCCATTCAATATTATATTGACACTTGGTAATTGCTAAAGTTTTTGTATCTCTTGCCTTTCCTAGAAGAGAAGGCATTAAATACTACTTGGATGATCATTGGTTTTGCAGGAACTCAGAGTTGGAATTATTCTTTTGGTACATAGCATGCCTTATGGAATGATTCCAATTCTAAGATCCACAGATTGTATGCTGCATTGCCCATTATCTGTGCCACGCTGATATTGTATGTTTCATAAAATAAGCTATTGCTTGGTAGACCCTTGTAAACAGTGCATAAGGAAAAACCTGACCTTTCTGAAAAATTTCCCATGTATTCTATAGGAGCTATTAAGGTGCTTGGAAATTTTTTAAAAATAAAAGTAAGAAACTGGGACAGAGGTCAGAATTTTCCTGGGAACCTCTTTCTAGTGTCCCCAAAGGGGCTCCCAAATAAAACAAAAAAGACTGCAAAGACCAGAAACAAAAAGGTAGGTTACATGTGCAAGATACTGTCAGAATTGCTACACACAGTTACACGTTTTTTTTCATGTGTAAGTTTTTTCTTCCACTGTGCATTTCCGTCTGTGATCATTAGTTCTACCAAGTCCAAGTCCGCCATGTTAGACTTTGCAGATCTAAATTTTAAATCAGTAATAAATTTGAGTGTATTCAATATTGTTGTTGTTGTTGTAAGGTGGCATCGAGTTGGTACCGACTCATAGCAACCTTATGCACAACAGAACTGAACATTGCTTGATTGTGGGCCAACCTCACAATTGTTGTCATGCTTGATCCACTGATTCTGCCACTTTGCCAATCCGTCTCGCTGTGGGGTCTTCCTCTTTTTCTCTGACCCTCCACCGTAACAAACATTAGCTATTATCAGTTTTATTTTTTATTCATTATTTCAACCAAAAACGTTCATTGTGAGTTGGTGAACACTTGTGTTAGTTTCCTAGTGTTGCTGCAGCAGAGATACCACACGTGGCCTTAAAGAATAAGAATTGATTTTCTCACAGCTTGGGAGCCAGGGGGTCTGAATTCTGAACACCATCTCTAATGGAAGGTTCTTTCTCTCTGAGCTTTGGGGAAATATTCATGCTTCTTCAACATAAATAGTCCCAACATTCCTTGGAGGTCTTTGCATGACATCTGTCCCTCTTCTCTACCCATGACCCTTGTTTCAGTGTCTATGCTGCTTGTTAAAACGCAAAAGTGCTTAGGTTTAGAACACAGTGTGGCACTGTAGGTTAATGCGCTGGACTGCAAAGTACATTTGAACCACAAGGTCGGTGGTTCAGGCTCATCAGCTACTCCTTGGAGGTTGGAACCCATTCCAGGGCACTTAACAACAACAACAATGACATAGCCTCATTAACATAAAAAACACTATTCTCAATAGGATTATATCCATAGGTATAAAGGTTAGGGATTCCAATATTTAATTTTGGGGGGATATGCAGTTCAATTCATAACAAGATGTATTTTGTAAAAAACTAAGTTTTGAGAAAATTGCAAGTGAATTGGTAAGATGGATAGACAGAACTGGAGAGAGAAAAATGAGATGGGGAAAAACTTGGGTGGAGAAGAGACCAGGAAAGGAGCAGTTTCCAGGGTGAGAAGAGATAGCTGTAGAAGATAAGGAAACAAGATGAGGGGAACAAGATAAGGGAAAAGGAAAGAAGGGGAAAGGATGTTTCAGAATGTCCTCTGATAGAGAAAGAGTCAGGCCATCTCATTGTTTACACCAAATCACCTCAGTGGCTCCTTGAGGTTCAGGGGGATTACTTTTTTCTCTGCAGTGCCCAGTATAGTGCTTGCCATTTTTAAATACTCGGTGGTTTGATGGATAAATTGATGTTAGGAGATGAGCAGACCTCCTTAAGGTTGCATGAAGACACCAGGCACCATCATCTTCTGGAATGCTCTTTGCCCAGAACTTTCTTCTTCCTTCACCTCCTTTAAATCTTTGCTCCATCTGACCATTCTCTAGAAGGCCCACCCTGGACAGCCTGCTGAGTACATCAGTGACCTCCACACTCCCAGGTACACTGCAATCCGCCTTCTCTACTCTCCCTCCCCACATGACTCCTCCTTTTGCTTATATTCAGACATTCTGTTTATGGTCTACTGTCCATCTCGCTCTCCTAGAATGTAATTTCTTTAAGGGTAGGGTTCTTGGTGCATTTTATTGATGTTGTTACATGCCATTGAGTTAGTTCTGACCCCCAGCAACCCCTCTATAGGGTCTGAAGGAATTCTGGTAGCATAATGGTTATGAATCCGGCTACTAACCTCAAGGTCAACAGTTTGAAACTGTCAGCCATTCTGCAAGAGAAATATGAGGTTTTCTGGACCCATAAAGATTTACAGCCTCAGAAACGCTATTCAGGGTCACTGTGAGTCAGAACCGACTCCAAAGCGAATCTCCACCATGACCACCATAGAGTTTCTGAGGAGCACTGGTGGGTTTTAATCACTAACCTTGCTGTTAATAGCAAAGTGTCTTCATATCACTCATAATCAATGAATATGTATTGTATAAATGAATGTGCTATCTTTGGTATATGTCCATGTGTTCTCTTTTTTCTCCCCCATCTCTCCTTCCCTCCATAATAAACCATTGACCATCAAGTTGATGGTCAACTCGAGATGAACCCAATGTTTCAGAGTAGAACTAAGCTCCATAGGATTTACAGTGGCTGGTTTTTTGGAAGCAAATCACTAGGCCATTCTTCTGAGAATTAGAACTTCTAAGCTTTTGGTTAGCAGCCAAGTGCATTAACCATTTGCACCACAAGGGACTCCTCCCTTTGTAATAGCTGACAAACCATTTACTTCTTTCCTAGCTGGTATTTTACTTCACTCTTCCATTTCGGCTGCTTCAGCAAAAATCCTACATTAGCTACACAGGCTGTGATCTGCCCAGAGGGTTTTATTGATTGGTACTTATCACATTGCTACTAATGCCTGAATTGATATCCAAAGAATGCACCATCTTCTCTTGGAGCATTTAAGAGGTATAAATCAGGAATACAATCTCCTAGATCAATTGTATTAAAAAGCTCTTCTATACATTGATTATTTTATCTGGCTATTCATTCTTTTTCTCTCTAGGATAATATACAGACAACATTTCTGAAAGCAATTTCTTGCCATCAGAAATCCCTTTGTATGACTAAATGTCTATGCAAAGATTGAATTCAAGGCTCATTATTAGATGGCTTATACTCTACCCTTTTTTTTCTGGTTCATTTAAAAATGGGCATTAATGTGACTTCATCCAAAGGTCTGTATTTTGTTGCATTTGTTAGCTGCCATCAAGTTAGGTTCCAACCTTATGTGAAACAGAACAAAACATTTCCAGACTCTGCACCATCCTTTCAATGGTCCTTATGTTTAATCCCATTGTTACTGCTACTGTGACAATCATCTCATTGATGGGTCTTCCAGTGGTTACAATCAGGCTACTAACCTCAAGGTGAGCAGGTCGAAACTACCAGCTGTTCTGCAGGAAAAAGATGAGGCTTTCTTCTCCCTTAAAGATTTACAGCATCAGAAACCCTATGCAGGGTCGCTATGAGTTGGAACTGACTCCACGGCACATAACAACATCTCTTTTTCACTAACCCTCTATTATACTAGGAGTCCTGGTGTGGTGCTGTAGGTTAATGCACTGCACTGCAGAGTCACTTTGAACTGCAAGATCAGCTGCTTAAGCTCCCCAGCTGCTCCTCAGAAACCCTATACAGGGTCGCTATGGGTCAAAATCAACTCTATGACACTTAGTAACAACAACAACTATTTTACCAAGCATGATGTCCTTCTCCAGGGACTGGTACCTCCTAACAGCATGTCCAAGGATGAGAAACAGCTGTACTTCATCCAAGACAGAACTGTTTGTTCTTCTAGCAGTCCATGGGACTTTTAATATTCTTCCCCAACACTATAATTCAAATTAATCAGTTCTTCTATGGTTTTTCTTATTCAATGTCCACTTCCACATGTATAAGAGGTGATTGAAAATACCATGTTTAGTCCTCAAACTAACATCTTTGCTCTTTAACATTTTAGAGTGGTCTTTTGCAGCAGATGTTCCTAATGCAATACACCATTTGATTTCTTGAGTACTGCCTCCATGAGTGTTGATTGTGGATCCAAGCAAAAAGAAGTCTTTGATCAAGAGGGAACCTAGTGCTAGAGAGCATGGCGGAAGGCAGAATCTCCAGTAGGTACTATTCAATCTGTCTGGGCGGTGCTGATGAAAGGAGATACAGATGGGTAACTCGTGATACTGTAGTGAATAATGCTTATCAGGACGGACTATGAGGGTTGGAAATGCAAAGGTAGAAGTTTTGTAACAAGGAAGGGAGTGATTAAATCTCCAGGATAGGAGCAGAGAACTCTGGGACCATCAACGGAGAAGAGCCGAGAGCGGGACCCTACCCAGAGAAACAGAGATGCCTGAGATGGAGGCAGAGATGATGACACGGAGTGATGAAGCGACTGGGGACTTTGGAACCAGAGAGGGAAAGGAACTGTGGGCCGAAAACTAGGGGGAGGAGGAGGAAGTGTAGGGGGCGGGTTTCTGGGATATACCCTTTGGATGGTTGATGATGCATGGAGGGGATTGGAACCATGGCAATGATGGAATGAATGTAAAACTTAAGTTCCCCCATGTCAACTAGCATATAATTCACAATAAAACATTAAAAAAAAAAGAAGTCTTTGATAACTTCAGTCTTTTCTCAGTTCATCCTATTATTTTGCATAGAGGCACAATCCATACTGAAGATTGTAGTTTTTGATCCTCATCAGTATTTTAAGCCCTTTTCACTTCCAGCAAGCAAGGTTGTGTCATCTGCATATTGCATTTGTTAATGAGTTTCCCTCCAATCTTGATACCACACTCTTCTTCATATTAATACAGATTATTTGCTCAGCGTACAGAATGAATAAGTATGGTGAAAGGATGCTAATCTGATTTAAAACCATTCAGAACCCCCTTTTTCTGTTCTAATAACTGCCTCTTGGTCTATGTAGGGGTTCCTCTTGAATACAGTTAAGAGTTCTAGAATAACCATTATTTGCAATGTTATCCATAATTTATAATGATCCACACAGTCTAAAGCAATTGTGTGGTCAGTGAAACACAAGTAAACATCTTTCTGACATTCTCTACTTTCAGCCAAGATCCATCTGATGTCAGCAATGATAGCCCTAGTTCCACACCCTCTTCTGAATCTGACTTGAATTTCTGTTGATCTACTGTTGCCACCGTTTTTGAATTACCTTCACCAAAATTTTACTTGCATGTAATATTGTTTGATGATTTCCACATTCTGTTGGATCATCTTTCTTTGGAATGAGCAAAATATGGCTTTTTTCCGGTGGGTTGGCCAACTCTTCCAAATTTCATGGTTTACAGGAGTGAATGCCTCCAGCACTGTATCAGTTTGTTGAAGCATTTACATTTGTATTATATCGATTCCTTGTTTTCTAACAATGCCTTCAGTGCATCGTGGGCTTCTTCCTTTAATACTGTCAGTTCTTGGTCACATGGGACCTTTTGAAATGGTTGAGCATTTCCCAAGTCTTTTTGGTACAGTGACTGTGTGTATTCCATCTATTTTGTTTGTTTGTTTTTTTCCTGCATTCTGTATTTTGTCCACAGAATCCTTCTGTTTTGCAACCTAAAGCTTGATTCTTTTCTTCATTTCTTTTAGCTTGAGAAATGTTGAGCATTTTTACCCTTTGATTTTCTAACTCCAGGTCTATAAATCTCTTTATATGACTAAATTTTCATGCAAAGGTTGAATTCAAGGCTCATAATTTTAGTTGGCTTATACTCTGTCCTTTTTTTCTGGCTGTATTTAAGAGATGGGCAGGCTCAGCAGTAGTGTGAGTTCATCGAAAGGTCTATAATATATAGGCAGATATTTTGGGGTCGGCAAAACTGAAAGTGTGGTTTACTCAAATGCTTTCCCCCCTAATCCTTAAATCCATAGAAATTTCAGAGTACACTTAATTCATATGTTTTTCATTCATTTGCCCTTAGCTCTTTGGATTTTTTTCTTTTGGGGTGAAAGGGGCAGGAAGGTACTGTTGTAAGAACTGGCTTCCCTTTTCACTGCCACAGACAGATCATTTGCTACCCACAGACCTGACTCCTTGGCAGAAGTCCATACCCATATCTTTTCCAGGTTGCTTTGCACTGAAGCTCCAACCTCAGCAAGCATCTGTGATAGCTGCCAAAAAAAGTAAAGTGGAAAGAAGCTGCATTTTCTATCATAGAACCACAAGATCCCAGAACATTAGACTTGGGAAGTGATTTTAAAGTCCATCTCATCCATAAGCCACATGATGGTTACATTTAAACAGTATCCTTGTCAATTACCTGTGTGTTTGCGCTCAAACATCTTCAGTCAGTGATGGAGCTTCAACAATGATGACCATCAGCTATATGAAGGACTTAGAAGGAATGGTCTTGTTTTTACTCCCATGCTAATTTACCCTGTTATCCTCATCCTTTCTGCAGGATTAAACATTTCCTTGTTTTCCTTACATCATCTTCTGAGAGGATCTCAGTCATCCCACAGCCTCAATCTCCACTATACACTGGCCAATAGTAAATATGTGCTTCCTGGTTCAAGGGTTCAGTAGGTATCACACTGTGTTTTACAAGGACCTCAAGATAAGCATATTTGAAACAAATTCACTGCATTAACTCCTTTTCTAAAACATGCTGCTTGTCCAGTGCTGACATCTTCATAGTAGCAGAACTCATCTGCTCCATTTTCTTCTCCTTTTGTGGTATTGTTGTTGTTGTTATTGCTATGTGCCGTGGAGTCGGTTCCAACTCATAGCGACCCTGCACAGGGTTTCTGAGGCTTCAAATCTTTACGGGAGCAGAAAGCCTCATCTTTCTCCTGCAGAACAGCTGGTAGTTTCAAACACCTGACCCTGAGATTAGCAGCCCAATTCATAACCACTACGCTTCCAGAGCTCCTTTTTGTGGCGTACTTTCCAAATTATATGAATGTAGAATACCACATCTCCCAGTTAATTGACACAGTCTATCAGTTCTTCCTCCAAAGTAGCTTCAACACCTTCCACAACCACATGTGCACCATCTCTGCTTTAGTTCAGGCATTCATTCTCTCAACTGAATTGAGGCCACAGGCTTACCTCCTATTTCTCTGCCTTCCCATTTTCTCCTCACCTGCTCTTTCTCCTCATTGCTACCTCAGTAATCTTTTTAAAAGAATGAATGTTCTGATGACTTCTTGGTATATATCTTATCTTAGGCACATAATACTTGGTCATTAGTCCTCTGATTTGCTCCCTTCTTGTTGCATCCAAACCACGGTGTTTATACAGCTGTTATTTCTCTTTTCATTTTGCTCATACATCTATTCTTTTGTTCCCCTCGGTGGAAAATGAGTCCCTAAAAGGCTTCTGTCATCTTTCTCCTCCATGACCTAGCATAATCCCAGAACCTAGTACATACGTGTGGGACCTAAAGAAGAAACTCCATTTTTTACTTTGGCCAAAGCACGTCTCCCTGTCTCAGGAATGTGTCTGGTCAGCTAGTACCAGACAGAGATGACCTCCTCCCCCTACAAGTTGTAAAGAAGAGATAAACATTCATGACAACCCCAAGGATAGATAATGTATGTCTTCCTTACCCTAATCAAACTGCCCAAGCTACGGATAATGGCCAATCAGATTGTATCACCCTATACCTTACTAAATGTAAACCAATCCTAGAGAAGTTAAGTGGAAGACCCCCCAACCTGTTTGTGATCTCTATAAAAACTCCACTAACTAGGAGTTCGGGGCCTTTTTCCTGAGTCCGCTGTGTCGGATATGGAGAAGGCCTGAGCTCGAGCTTGAATAAACAACCCTTATGTATTTGCATCGGCGTCGGCTCCTTGGTGGTCTTTGGGGACCCTGAAATCTGGGCATTACATACGCAGTCTGTGTTTATTTAGGAAAGGGTGCATAGGTCTTGTACCATCATGCTCAGTCTCTCCTGACCATGCTTCTGCTTATCTGTGCTTAGTTTTCCATTTTCATATGATTTGGCAAGTACACCACAAAGCAATGTAAACATTTTTTTTTCCTGTTTACTAGTGTTGCCTATGCTTCCATTAACGTTTCTGACAGTTCCCTATACTCTACACTAAAACTTCTGCATCTTGTTATCTTGTGACACTGTAGGATAAGCACTGAACTGCTAACCACAAGGTTCAAACCTACCAGCAACTGGTCCTCCGTGATAGCATGTCCAACCGACAACAGACCGAAGTCTCCCCATCCTCATTTCTAAGGCGCATCCTGGTTGTACACCTTCCAAGACAAATTTGTTTGTTTTTCTGGCAACAGCACAATTCAGTGTATCAATTCTTCTCCAGTTTTCCTTATTCCTTGTCCAGCTTTCATATGCATATGTGGCAGTTGAATATACCTTGACTTGGGTCAGGAACATATTAATTTTCAAAGTGACATCTTTGCTCTTTAACACTTCAAAGAAGTCTTTTTCAGCAGACTTTCTCAATGCAGTATACCCTTTGTTTTTTGACTTCTGCTTCCTTGAACATTGGTTGTGGATCC
The DNA here is from genome assembly GCF_000296735.1 of Chrysochloris asiatica. Lineage (NCBI taxonomy): Eukaryota > Metazoa > Chordata > Mammalia > Afrosoricida > Chrysochloridae > Chrysochloris > Chrysochloris asiatica. Next base: position 3,739,862 of record NW_006408531.1, on the reverse strand, counting down.
AAGTAAAATGTCTACTTGTTGTTAACTGCCATTGAATTAGCTCTGACTCATAGCAATCTTGTATAGGGTTTCCAAGGAGCAGCTGGTAGGTTTTCACTGATGACCCTGTGATTAGCAGTCCAGTGCTTATCCTACAGTGCCACACCAGGACTCCAAGTAAAATATAATCCTTTACAACTTCATTCTTTTCTCCATTTATCATGATGTTGTTTACTGGTACAATTGTAAGGATTTTAGTTTTCTTTACACTGAGTTGTAATCCATACTGAAGACTATAGTTTTTGATCATCAGTAAGTGCTTCAAATCCTTCATATCCTTTCAGCAAGCAAGGTTGTGCCATCTGATTATTACAGGTTGTTTGGGAGCCTTCCTCCAATCCTGATCCTTCATTCTTCTTCATGTAGTCCAGCTTCTAGGATTATTTGCTCAGCATATAGACTGAGTAAATATGATGAAAGGATACATCCCTACACACTTTTCCTGCTTTGTAACCATTCATTATCCCCTTTTTCTGTTCTAACATCTACCTCTTGGTTTCTGGAGAGGTTCTGCACGAACACAATGAAATGTTCTGGAATTCCCATTCTTTGCATTGTTTTCCATAGATTGTTGTGATCCACACAGTTAAATGCCTTACATAGTCCATAAAGCACAAGTGCACATCTTTCTTGTATTCTCTGCTTGCAGTCGAGATCCTTCTGATATCGGCAACAATATTCCTTATTCTATGTCCTCCTCTGAATCCTGCTGCCTTTCAATGTACTGCTATCACAGTCCTTTAATTCTGATTAGCAGAATCTGACTTGTGGGACTGTACTGACTGCCAGCAACGTGGAGCTATCTGATCGATGGGTGGAGATGGCAGAGGTAGAAGAAACCGTGAAGTGGCTGCAGAACCAGAAGGGCGTGCAGGGGATCATCGTGGTGAACACGGAAGGCATGCCCATCAAGAGCACCATGGACAATTCCACTACCACCCAGTACACCAGCCTCATGGACAACTTCATCTTGAAGGACGAAATTGACCCCCAGAATGACCTTCCTTTGAATTTGCTCAAAGAAAAATGAATTTATGGTTGCACCAGATAAAGACTATTTCCTGATTGTGAGTCAGAATCCAACTGAATAAGCCACTCTCTTGGCTTGCCTCCCTGTGTTATTGATTAATTTAATGACCCCCAAGAATAGTTAATCATGCCAATTCACCCCAAGTGGAAATCACCTAAGAGCCCACTTTCAGAAACCTGGTGACCAAGGCTGAGCTGGTGCCCCACCTACCCCACCAAAGGAGTCCCTCTGCTGCACCAGCCACTCGGAGTTCCCAGCCAGGGGTCTTCTCCCTCCACAAAGTCCTTCTCTGATCACTCCCAGAGGCTGGAGCAAGAGTTTATGAGGGCCCGCACCAACCTTCCTCCTGACCTTCAGTTCACTTGTTGCTCTTGGGAAAGGTTGCTTTTCTGTAACTAAAAAACAACCAGAATGCTTATTTTAAAAAAAACACAAAAAAACCTTGTGTGTGGTATTAGTGATATTGTTTGATAAGTTCTTTATTCTGTAGGGTCACTTTTCTTTGGAATGGACACAAATATAAATATTTTCCAGTCAGTCCAGAAAAGCTGTCTTCCAAATTTCTTGGCACAGACTAAAGTGATTCCAGCGCTGCCTTGGTTTGTTGAAACATTTCAGTTGGCATTCCATCATCAATTGTGGAGCCTCAGTTTTCAGTAACACTTTCAGTGCGGCTTGGACTTCTTCCTTCAGTACCATCTATTCTAGAACATATGCCACTTCTTGTAATGGTTGAATGTGAAACAATTATTTTTGATACCGTCACTATGCATATTCCTTCCCACTTCCTTTGATGCTTCCTGCATCATTCAGTATTTTGCCCAAGGAATCCTTCAATTTTACAACTTGAGGCTTGAATTTTTCTTCAGTTCTTTCAGCTTAAGAAATGTTTAAGCATGTTCTCCCCCTTTGTTTTAGTAACTCCTGGTCTTTGCACACTTCATTATAAGTACTTTGTCTTCTCAAGCTGCTCTTCAAATTTTTCTGTTCAGGTCTTTTACTGCATCATTTCTTCCTTTTGCTTTTGCTTCTCTCTATTAAAGAGTAAGTTTCAAAGACTTTTCTGACGTCCACTGTGGTATTTTCTTTATTTCCTTTCTTTTTTAATGACCTTTTGCTTTTTTCCTGTATCATGTTCTTGATATCATCCCACGCTTCTTCTGGTCTTCATTTATTAGTGTCTAATGAATCAAATCTGTTCTTGAGATAGTTTCGAAATTCAGGTGGGGTACACTCAAGATCATATTTGTCTCTTAAGGACGTGTTTTAATTTTCTTCAGTTTCAGCCTCAACTTGCATATGAAAACTTAATGGTCTATTCCCCATTTGGCCTCTGATCTTGTTTTAGTTATTGATGGGGAGCTTTTCCATGATCTCTTCCCACAGATGTAGACAATTTGATTACTGTATAATTCTATCTGATAGGACTATGTGTATAATCACTGTTTATGTTATTGAAAAAGTTATGTGCAATGAAGAAGTTTTGCAAAATTTGGCCATAATGTCTACAGCATTATTTTTTGTCACCAAGGTCATATTTTCCAACTGTGGAGCCTCCTTCTTTGTTTCCAACTTTTGCATTCAAATCACCAGTAATTATCAGTGCATCTTAATTGCATGAGATTGCATATTTCATCAATTTCAGACTGAAGAAGTTGGTTGAATTCTCCAGTTTCTTTATCTTTGACTTTGGTTGTTAGCGTGTAAATTTGAATAACAGTTGTATTAACTGGCCTTCTTTGCAGGCATTTAGACATTCTTCTATCACCAATAACATTATATTTCAAGGCAGATCTTGAAATGTTCTTTTTATGTGACAAATGCAATGCCATTCCTTTTTTATTTTTCATTCCCTGAATAGTAATGGACAATAGCAATCCATTCCTGCTTACTAATGCCTAGAATATTGATCTTTCTGTGTTCCATTTAATTTTTGACAGCTTCCTCTTTTTTCTAGATTCATACTTCATACATTCTATTTTCCAACTATTAATGAATTCTTGCATCTGTTTCTTTCCATTTTGAGTTATGCACCATGAGCAAAAGAAGTCCCCAAAGTTTTACTCCATCTACATCATTAAGGTCAACTCTCCTTTGAGAGGTAGTTTATCTCACATATATATATACATATATCTATATAAAGTATATATAAAGTATCATAAAAAGTATATACATATAAAGTATATATGTATATATAAAGTATCCAAGTATGTATGTATATATAATGTATTATATATCCAAGTGTTGCTGATGGTCTTGCTACTATCTCTATGTTGTATGTATGTGTTGTATGTATGTATGTATGTATGTATGTGTTGTCTGTATGTATCTGTTAAGATAAAAAGATTGACATTAGCAAGCATTCTTTTCAATATCTACCCTAACATCACCACTGCATATGCAATATGAAGTCCTGGTGTGACACTGTTGATTAGTGCGCTGGACGGCAAAGTCGGTTTGAGTCTTAAGGTTGGTGGTTCAGGTTCACCAGCCACTCCTTGGAAACCCTATACAGTATCGCTATGGGTCGGAACAACTTGACAACACTAAACAACAACAACAATTATTTTTCATACATAGGTTAACCCAATAAGTTCCTCTCCATTTCTGAATTTCACACTTCTAAAAGACGGAGATATTTGAGATTTGAGTCATCTGGAAAGAGGGACTGAGCCAAATAACCTCTCAGGTTGTTCTCTGGTTTTATTATTTTGCAAAAACAGTTTAGTGTAAATGATTTAACAGACTACTCAGAATAGACTTCTCTGCTCAACAGACGTTTTAAATTTCTCTTCTCGGTTCTACTCATGGGTAACTTACACCTTGTTGTGGGGTTTCATGAAATTGAACAAGGAGAGAGATAGTACTTTGCCTGCCATTTCTGGGAAACCCTGTGCAGGGTAACTATGAGTCGAAATTGACTCAAATTGACGGTACTTAACAACAAGGACAAAATAAAATATTAGTTCCTGGGTGGTGCAAATGGCTAATGTACTCAGCAGCTAACCAAAATATTGATGGTTCAAGGTCACCCTGAGGTCCTCTGGAAGAAAAGCTTGATATTCTGTTAAAACTCAGCCACTGAAAGCCCTGTGGGGCCAGTTCTAGTCTGACATACTTGGGGTCACTGTAAGTCAGACCCAACTCCATGACAAACAGTGAAAAAGAAATAAAACAAAAATGTCTCCATGATTTTACCTTATTATCTAATAAGTTCTCATCTAATGGAGCCCTAGTGTGTCTCTGCAGGGTAATGCCTAGACCACAGTTTGGTTGGCACTGCAAAGTCAGCAGTTCAAACCCACCAACCACTCCTCAGAAACCCTATACAGGTTCTTTGTGAGTTGGAACTGACTCAGCAGCACTTAACAATGACAACAACTACAAGTTATTGTCAAACTCTGTCTAAACCTTTAAGGAAAAGTGCCCTGGTGAAAATCTTATATATCTTTAACAACACTGAATTTGTAGATACTCCTAACATAAAAAATTAATGAAATTCCTTAAAAGCTTATATGAACTGTAGGATATTGATCATTGAATAAAGATTTCAAATCTTTCCTCTTTTTATTTTTTTTATTTTTAAGAATTTCCCCTCAGTTGCACCTATTGGAAAGAGCTGTGCTTACACTCAAAAAATGGACTGCTAATAGTCACACATATGGCAAATATGAACTAATCAGACCACAGATATTTTGCTGCATTCCATTGTGCCTCATTTATTTGTTTAATTTGCAGCTATAGCAACTAGATTCCACCATTTTCGGCTTTTACACAGACCTGCAGTCTGATGGGCTTGGCTGAAGGCTGGCACTTAGCACTACACTCAATTGAAGACATATGCACAAATTCACTTAACACATTTTTAACCTGTTTTTCATACTGCATAGATCTGTAATATTTGAGTAAAAAATATGAGAAGCAACCTTCTACTGTGAGTTTAGTAAACAATTAAAAGCTGTTGTGACTTTTTTTGGAGGGGAGTGGGGGGTTCTGTAGCATTTCAAATTATAAAGACTTTGTTGGCATGCTTTTTGAAAGCCCATCTGACTTTGAAGCAGGCTGCGTCTCTGTAGCAAGCTCACTCCAGCAATGACTAATGGGTTGACCTGGTGCCATGGTGATGCTGTTCCACGCATGCTGCACTGCACAAGATGAGCAGTTGGAAATGACCTTGAGACAGATTTTTGCCAAGTTAATGAAATATGGTCCTTCAAGAAGGGCCATTTCCCAAGTCGTTTACAGAAGGGCATTTGCAGCATTGTCAAAACTGGCCTTCTTAATGTGATATTCGATTGCCACTTTACCGAACATAAGGAATGATGCTCACGCTTGGTTTTATTAGTGGCACTTTGTAACATAGGATAAGCATTCAACCTTAAGGGTGGCGGTTCAAACCCACCAGTTGCTCCTTGGAAACCTTATAAAGGGTTGCTATGAGTCGGATCTGAGTTGACAGCACATAACAGCAACGACTTTGTAACGGGTTGGAAAATTAGGTAATGGAGAAAATTGGCATCTGATTGATGTTTCCTTTAAGTGGTTTTGTCAACCATTTGCTGAGGGAAAGCAAGGTGCTTAAAAGGTAAAAATTAAAATAGAGAGATGGGAGGTACCTCTTTAAAATGAAGGGAAAAATGGTCTACAAGACTGAAAACACAGCTTGCAGGCAAAGGAAAGATAGTAGGGAGATGTGTCTCTCTCATAATCTGCTCATTTGATAGGATTTTGAGACAGAATTTATTTTTAATAGGGAAGCCTTTTATTTTTGCCTCAGCATACATACCTATAAGGAGCTCTGGTAGCGTAGTAGTTACGAATTGGGCTGCTAATCTCCCTGTCAGCAGTTCAAATCTGCCAGCTGTTCTACAGGAAGAAGATGAGGCTTTCTTCTCCCGTAAAGATTTACAGCCTAGGAAACCCTATACAGGGTCGCTCTGAGTCGGAATCGACTCCACGGCACACAACAACAACAACATCCAACCTATGGAGTCCTGGTGTGGTGCTGTGGGTTAGTGTGCCAGACTGCAAAGCCGTTTGAACTGCAGGGTTGTTGGTTCTAGCTCACCAGCTGCTCCTCAGAAACCCTATACAGGGTCTCTATGGGTCAGAATGGACTCGATGGCACTCAACAATACATACCATGGAGTCCTAGTGTAGTGCTGCAGGATAATATGTTAGACTGCAATGTCAGTTTGAACCACAAGGTTAGCAGTTCAAACCCACCAACCAGTCACTCCTTGGAATCCCTATACAGGGTCGCTATGGGTTGGAACTGGTTTGAAGCCATTTAACAATAACAACAATACGTATCCATATGATAAACTATTACTATTGTTGTTAAGTGCCATAAAGCCAATTCTGACTCAGGGTTTCCGAGGAGTGGCTGGTGAGTTTGAACCGCTGACCTTGAGGTTCAAAACAACCTATGGTCGAGCGCTTGACCTATAGGACTCCAGTAAACTGTTGTAGTTGTGTGAAAGTGTTGATTATTATGGACATCCTGTGTTGCTTTGTGGGTTTCTGTTTGACTGTATGAATGTTGTCTGTATGTCGATGGCATTGCTCCTGCTGATGAAGTTGACTAACATTGGGGATGTGGATGGTGATACCATTCACCTTATTTGGAAGTCAGTGATCAGGCTCCTGGTTGGGTAGGCCTTTGTGAAGTCAGTTTTCCCATCTTGAGACCCTGAGGAGCTGAGACAGCCCAAAAGGTCAGGGTAATCAAGGTAGGACTTCGGAAGACACTGCAGAGCAAGGCACCGAAATGTACTCTCTTAGGCTGGCTCTCAGATTTCTGTTAAAAATTAGATTCCATACTTCCTTAAAAATAAAACCCTGTTCAGCTCCCCTAGAGATCTCTGAGGAGCCTGGAAAAGACTTCTAACCATTCTAATTTTTAAAATTCTGTTGTTGTTGTTGTTGTTGTTGTTGTTGTTAGTTGCCATCAAATGAATTCCAGTTCACCTCCCCACCCCCCATCCCACCTCCCCATGCACCATGTGTTCAGAGTAGAACACCTCCACAGGGTTCTTGTGACTGAGACCTTTCAGAAGCAGATTCCCAGGCCTGTCTTCCTCTGCTAGGCTCCTCTGGGTGGGTTTAAACCTCCGTTCTCCCACTTATGAGGTGAATGCTTAGCCATTTGCATCATCCAGGGACTTCTGAAATGTTGGTTGTTGTTGTTGTTGTTAAGTGCCTTTGAGTTGGTTCAGACTTACAGTGACCATGTATAGTGTTTCCAGGGAGTGACTTGTGGGTTTGAGCTGCTGACTTTGTGGTTAGTAGTCCAGTGTTTATCCTACAGCACCATATCAGGACTCCGAAATGTTGGTAAGCACAGGAAACATATTGTCTGAAGCACATTCCATGGACATTTCTTTTTACTTCATCTGGGATTTTTTTTCAATAAGTAATCTGATATTTCTGTAAATTCAAACTGAAAACACTAAAATGAAGGCATTTTTGCTTTATAAGCTCAAATCTCCCAGACTCGTCATTTTGTAGAGTTACATAAGTAAGTCATGCAACTAAGCTGAAAGTCAAAATTATAGAATGTAGTTGTTTACAAAACTGTTCACATTCGATATAGCCACTTAAGTTAAAACCAATAATTTATTTGCAAAACCGTTTTTACATGCAGTAATTTGTATTGAAGTCAAGCTTAGTGATCTTTCATTAGGATGCTCTAAGTGTCATATGGAATCTGGTATGGCACTGTAGGGTAAGCACGGGTCTGCAGTTCAAACCCACCAGCTGCTCCACAGGGCCGCTATGAGTCAGAACGACAGCCTAAAATAAAATTTCAGTTAGTATCTGACACTTGTGACTGCTTTATCCAATTGCCTACATTTAGTAAGCTTGCTTGGTAAGTTCTGGCAAAGAAAACCCAGGCAGATTCTATTATCTTAACTCTGTTTTCTTTAGCTGGCTGTCTTAAGGCTGATTTGCTTTCAGTTGCAGTTGTTGTTTATTGATCTTCAGACTCTTCCAATTCAATCTCGTCTCCCTCCAGCAGCAGAAGGATTCACCTTAAAAGTTTTAACAATTCAACAATTGATTTTATGGTTTTTATATTCTTTAGAGCTACAAGTTTTTGACAGTATAGTCTACACTTTTCATTATAAATGCACAATATTTTTGCTTCAAAACAGAATGAGGAGACTTTATGAGCCAGTCTTAAAGAAAATTAAGTGTCACATATATAGCAATAATTTTATGGGAGAATATGTTTCCATTAACAAATAAGTGGTTCATTAGTGAGCCTCTGAAACCCAAAGTCATTTCCAGAGTTGTCTACAACATATGAATGAGATACCAGGAAAGTGTTGTTTTATTTTTATAATGCCATAAAGTTACATAATGTAATGAAAAGTCAAATGTTCTTGTGCCTGCTGTCTGCCTTTCCCCTGCGCTCCCTTCTTCTATCCCTTCCTGTCTCCTTTTGTCTCCCCCTTCCTTCCTTCCTTCCTCTGTGTCTCAAACACATTTGTTTCTTTTTAAGACCCCCCTATTCCAAGCCGTATTGGCAGAAGCAGTTTTAAAAAGGTGTAATACTGTGACTCACCTCATTATAATTCTACTTCAAGGATTTATGGAAAAGTACTAAGGTCCAAGAAAATAAAATAAAATGTAAAAAATCCCACTGACAAGTACAAATCCTTTCTGTAGGAAATAGAGTCTTATAAAAGATTTATATTTTGTTTCATATAATTTAGAGGAAACCCATAACCCCTGTTAACAGCAGTCTCTAATTAGTTACAGACCATTTAACTCCATCAACATTTTAAAGGTTGATGATAACTGATACACACATATTATGCTTTTTGTCTCCTAAAAAATGTTACTATTAATTTTTCCCAGAATCTTGGTCTGATGCTAATATTTTAGTGTAATAGAAAACAAGGTGGAAAAGTCACCTCACAACCATTTAGTAATGGTTTAAGTTGGCCTCGTTTGCCCAGATCTGTCTCCTTGCCATATCCTCTGTTCACCTCAGCCCCAGCCATTGCACAGGGACCTCCCACCAACCACTTTCATTGGACCCACAGGAAGCCAAAGTGACTAGCAGTACAGGGGTCCTCAAACCATGTGAGTTCTTGTTCTTGTTGTTGTTAAGTGTCCTGGAGTCAGTGCCAACCCATAGTGACCCTGTTTAGTGTTTCTGAGGAGTGACTAGTGAACATGAGCCACTGACCTTGCAATAAGCATAAACTATCTTTGCAGTCCAGCACATTAATCCCCAGCGCCACATAAAAATGCAGATGGTGCACAGATCTTAACCCCAGACTCATGCAGTCTGATCCTCTGAGCAAGAAAGCTAAACTCACCCGAATTATCCAACTTTAGTGTTGTTGTAATGATGTGGGAAGAGGAAAGCATCTTTCAGATCTCTACAAGTAGATGGGTGGTTTGAATCTACCCAGAAGTGCCTTTTTTCTTTTTTTTTTTTTTAATTGTGAATTAAGTATAGTTTACATGGGAGAACATTAGCTTTACATTCATCCTATCACTTCATTGCCATGGTTACAATCCCCTCTATGCATCATCTAACAACCAAAGGATACACCCTGCAAACCTGCCCCCTGACTGTCAGTACACAGCCCCTCTCCCTCCCTGAGTCCAGAGTCCCCAGCTGCTCTATCTCTTCATGTTATTGTCTCTGCCTCCGTCTCTGGCATCACTGCTTCTCTGGATAGGGTCCCACACTCCATCTGCTTTTCTCCCTTGATGGCCCCAGGGGCCTCCGCTCCTGGAGTGCAAAGTCAGTCACTCCCCTCCTTTTACTACAAAATGTCTACCTTTACATTCCCAACACTCACAGTCAGTCCTGATAGTAATTATTAACTATTGAACCACAAGAGTCTTATCCCCTTCTCCTTTCATCAGCCTTTGTCCAGACAGGTTGGAAACCACTCAGTGGAGATTCTACCTTCCCCCGCACCCTGGAACTAGGCTCCTTCTTGAAAGCTTGTAAGCCAGTCACTTCTTGCCTTTATAGGCCCCCATTTAGAGTAGCCAATGTCTAAGTTGCCCATCCCTGTCAACCCTATATACCAAGTGGGTGGCAATGATCCTTGCTGTAAAGATTTGTTCCCTCTTTTGAGCTTCTACGTCCATAAGTATAGGTCAAGTTCATCAAATTGTAGTGGATTACTCTTTTTTTCATCTTCTTTCTTCTTCTAGTCGAGTTCTGATCATCCAGCCATTGAAGCCAGGTCAAGTGGATACTATCTGCAAGTATGGGTATTCTTGTGCATCTCCCCTCACTTCACATCAACTGGATGCTTCACTTTCTGCCCTAGCCATCTGTGGCCATGTCCCTGTCTCTGGGCCCAGGAGTCCCCAGGTCTTTCCATACTGCTGGCCAACCAGGTCTCAACCCAGGTTCACAGGAGTCTATTGAACGTGCTCGGACTTAGCTCACTAGTTTATTGCTGTTTTTCCCCCACGTCCCCTTATTGGTAGACCAACATGCTCACCAACAAGACCACATGCCTGCTTGTGTATTACTTTTGAGTCTCAATGTTGGAAGTGGGTTTGCCCTGAGGGGACCAGACCACTTCCCGAGTGAACAACTCGTTTGTTCTTGTAGTAGTCAATCAGACTGCCATTATTGTTTTTGATCTTTCCTGCGGGTCTTTCTTTCTTCTGTTCTTCTAGCCACTCCAGGCTGGTCTGCCTGTCCTTTCAAGTGGAAATTTCCCACCTCAGAAGTGCCTTTAAAGAAAGGCCTGACCATCTCTTCAGAAAAGTTAGCCATTGGAAGCCCTAAGGTGCACAGCTCTTCTCTGACTCCTTGCACTCTACAATTGCCCCCATTTCACAAAAGGAAAAAAAAAAAAAAGGATACGGTGATTTAAGGGAGAGTAAGAAAATAAACCAAGTGGCAGCATTGATGGACTCAAACATGGCAACAGTAGTGAGGTTGGCCCAGGATTGGGCAGTGTTTCATTCTGCTGTGCATAAGATTGCTATGGGTCACTACCACATCAATGGCACCTACCAACAACAACAACAAAGAAAATAAACATTCTCCTGATAATTCTGCAAAAGATAGAAGAAAGAGGTAGGGAAAAAAGAGAGATATAGGAGAGAAATAAATGACGTCAGTCATGATCAGTTACATGCAGGAGAGAGTCTGAGGAGAATTGTAGGTGATTAATGAGGGGGTTGTTATTCCTGACCATCCCCTATTCTGTTGGTCATGATGCCTTCTCTCATTAGGTGACCATGACATGAAGATGAGTGGGTGGGTAGGACTATACTTAAAAATCTTACTAATCTACATATTTATTTGGGTAATTTCAAGTTGTATAGTCTAATGTTGGAGTCCTTGTGTGGCACTATAGAATAAGCACTGGGCTACTAACCTCAAGGTCAACAGTTCAAACCCACCAGCCACTCCTCAGAAACCTTTTTGTTGCTGTTGTTGTTAAGTACCATCAAGCTGGTTCCAACTCATAGTGAGTTGTATACGGTTTCTAAGGAGTGGCTCGTGAGTTTGAATCACCATTCTTGTGCTTCAAACTGGCCTTGCAGTCCAGCACATTAACTCTCACCAGGGCCGCTGTGAGTCAGAACCAACTCAACCATTTGCTGTTGTTGATGTTGTTGTTAGGTGCCATCGAGTCGGTATTGACGCATAGCGACCCTATGAACAACAGAACGAAACACTGCCCAATCCTGGGCCAACCTCACAATGGTTGCCATGCTTGAGTCCCTTGATGCTTCCACTTTGCCAATGCATCTCGCTGGAGGTCTTCCTCTTTTTCTCTGACCCTCCACCGTACCAAACATGATATCCTTCTCCAGCGACTGGTCCCTCCTGAGAATATGTCCAAAGTATGAGAGACGAAGTCTAGCCATCTTGGCCTCCAAGGAGCACGCTGGCTGCACTTCTTCCAACACAGATCTATTGGTTATTTTGGCAGCCCATGGCACTTTCAATCTTCTCTTCCAACACATAACTTAAAAGCATCAATTCTTCTATGATCTTCCTTATTCGCTATCCAGCTTTCGCATGCATATGAGGTTATTAAAAATACCATGGCTTGGATAAGGAGCACCTTAGTCCTCAAACTGACATCTTTGCTTTTCAACACTTTAAAAAGGTCTTGCACAGCAGATTTGCCTAATGCAATATGTCGTCGGATCTCTTGACTGCTGCTTCCGTGAGTGTTGATAGTTGATCCAAGAAGAATGAAGTCTTTGACAACTTTAATCTTTTCTCCATTGATAAGAATGCTGTTTATTGATCCAGTGGTGAGGATTTTTGTTTTCTATACGTTGAGATGCAATCCATACCGAAGGCTGTGCTCTTTGATCTTCATCAATCAGTATTTTAAGCAGCCTCAACCGTTCACAGCAGCAAACACAGTAACAGTCTAATACATGGAAGGAGACCTAAAGGTCCTTAGGTTTTGTCTTGACTAGTCCTTATTTTCTTGTGGGTGTCCAGCTTGCACTAACCCCAGGGTCCCTAGATTGCACAAACCTGTAGTTGGACCTTCTATCTCTTGGCTGGAAGAGCGCTAGAATGCTCTCAGTCAGCACTGCCTTGGAAGCACCTCAAGGACCTCAGGGCACATCTTCCCATTAAAGCTCCAGAGCAGAAAGGCAAAGAAGCAAAGTCATCTCCATCACTTTATCCTGGAATGAGAGAACAGCTCCAGGGGCGATCATAGGAAATGGGTAGCCCTTAGAGATGAGTATGAGTAACAGTGAGAGAGACAGCCCTTCATGGATATTTATGTAACAGAGATTTATTTGGTACCTTTCTGACTGGTACTCTGCTGGCATCTAATTTGCTGCTCTTGAGAAAGCATAGCTAATCAAACGGAAAAAGTAAAAGCAACAAGGAAAGATGGAGGAGTGATAAGTGATCCACTTTAAGGAGCTGAGATTGGAAGTTTAGAATTCATACAACTGCTTGGGGAGCAATATGTATCCATGCTGACTTTCTTGTTGTTAGACGCCACTGAGTCGATTCAGATTCATACCGACTCCATGTGATGGATTAGAACTGGTCCATAGGGTTTTCCTACCTACCATCTTTGCAAAAATAGATTGCCAAGGTTTTCTCCGTGGGTGCTTGGAAGGATTCAAGCCACAATCCTTTCCCTGAGCAGTCAGTGCTTGCTCATATGCACCATGCTGACTGTCGGGAACTCAGGAGTTGAATCTGTCTGAAGTTGAAGATAAAAGTACAGCCGTGCCTGAGTGTGATTAGAGTTATAAGTGTGATTAGAGTTATAAGTGTGATTAGAGTTATAAGTGTGATTAGAGTAATAAGCAGGGGTTCAGATCTGGGTTGGCACTTGCAGTGTGAAGAATTGTTTAATCTCTCTTCTAGCCATAATCTGAATCTCCCACCAAACAACGGTGGTGCCCTGCAGGGTCTGGGTAAGAGACGGTGGGAGAAGATACTGAGAGCATGAAATGATTCGGCTGTGACTATTAACAAGCGTTCATTGTGATTGTAAAAACTTGAAACTCTAGCATGGGTATAAAATGAGGCACCTCAGCTGCACCAGTGGGGGCTTGCTACCAACAAAGAAGAAGTAGGAGTGGGGCTTGTCCTTTGGACCCCGCCCCATACGGATCCCAGTGTGTTGAACCTCCTCTACCCAGGGACCAGAAGCTGTGATACCAGATGAGTGTCAGGGGAGCAGCAGCAGAATGAAGAACTAGACCCCCAGACACAGTGGTGGACTTCTAGCCCACAGAGCAAATGAAGCTGAGTGACTTTGGGCAGGAGGCTCGCTTACAGAGTGAAGTGCCTCCTGGCACTTAATTGGAGGAGCTATGTTTGCTGACTCACAGAGCTAATGCTGAGTGTCCTGTGGACATTTACCCATCGTCCTAAAAGACCTTTGTAACACTGCCTGTGCAGAGAGAGAGCTGCCTGTCAGCACAACTGAGAAGAGGCTTTCCTGCCTGGAGCAACTGTGCCCTGAACAAATGGTGACCCTGAATTGTAACCTGCTTATTTCCCTAGTAAACCCATAACTATGAGTATGCAGCGTGGCCATTGCAGTGAATTATTTAACCCCGCTAAGTAGAGTGCTGTGGAAGGGATGGTAGTTGCTTTTTGATTTGTTTGTTTGTTGCACATTTTACCAACAGCAGGAAGTATGGCATGTCAGGTGGGGGGCATGCAGTGCACTAGTGCTTGGTACGTCATCTAGTGCCAATCACAATGTCGTGTGTGTAGCCTAAGCAAACCTCATTTTGTCTGACTAGCTTTGGTGAGTTGCAGAGTTTTGAAAAGGGGGAAAATGGGGACAGATGAGCATCCCACCCTCTTAGTCCTCTAAGGATGAGGGGGATGATTTGACAGGGCTAACCTGGATTTAGGCTGTGTATTAGTTTTGTCCAGATTACATGAGATGAGTCATGCTTGGTAAAGGATCAGTGAAGGAAGAAGACCCTCAAGGAATGGGTTAATACAGTAGCAGCAGCAGTGGGCTCAAACACAGCAACAATGTGAGGATGATGCAGGACTGGGCTGTGTTTCATTCTGTTGTGCATGAGTTGGTGTCAACTCGATGGCACCTAACAACAACAACAAAATAATTTTGTAGGGTTACTGTAAAAACTGAAAAATGAAACCAAAACCATAATTTTAGTGGCTGATAAGAACAGAAACTTATTGTCTCACCGTTCTGTAGGCTGTTGTTGTTAGGTATTGTCAAGTTGGCTCAGACTCTACAAACAACAGAAGGAAACACTGCCCAGTCCTGCACTGACCTCACAATTGTGGTTGAGACCTTGGTTGTAAACACTGTTTCAAACCATCTTATTGAGAGTCTCTCCAGCTGCCTGCCTGCTAACCTGCTGATCTTGATTCATCTGACCCATAGCCTTGATTCATCTGGCCCAACAGTGTAGGCCATTTAATAAAAACTGCTCATTGTATGTGCATCTGTAAGTTCCAGTGGTTTTGCTTTACTTGAGAACCCAGTCTAAGACACCAGCCTTACCTCATTGGGACCCCCATTTTCTCCCAGTTAAATAGGTATCATTTCTGACAAAGGACCTTGCAGAGGCAGATGTTTTCCCAGCTACACAGCAGTGGTCTGTGGTGCTCTTTCTACCACTTCATGTACTGTCATGTGAAGAATAAGTTTTTCTATGTTCATCAATAAATAAAAAGAAATCATAGGAGCATATGTATGGGAAAATGGTAAAACAAATAAAAAGTTGATTCTTTTGAACATTTCTGGAGGGAAAAGAGAGACTTTAAAATGAACCTTTCCTACTTGTCAACTCTGATTTCTCAATGCATCAGAGAAGTCACAAAAGCAAAAAAAAAAACAAAATAAAACGTGAACATGGTTTGGTAAAATGAAGCCCTGGTGTGACACTGTAGAATAAGCGCTGAAATGGTGACCAACCACTAGGTTAGCTGCTCCTGGAAAACCTATACGGCATTGCTATGAGTCTGACCTAACTTGATGTCACTTAACAACAACATGGCTTAGAGTATATGTCTTTATTTACATTTTTCTGAAAACAGAAGTAATTGTTTAAAGTATACAATATTGACATCAAGGTGTGTTAGTGCAGTGATTAAAGCACCAAAGGTTAGCAGCTGAAACCTACCAGTCTCTTCACAGGAGGAAGACGTGACTCTGCCTCATAAAGATCGACAGCCGGGGATATTCTAGGAGCTTTTCTATCTTGTCCTTCAGGGTCTCTGTGAATCAGCATCGACTCGATGGCATTCGTTTCCTAGGGCTTCTATAATAAAATATCTCAAAGCAGATGGATATCCCAAACCAAACACATTGCCATCTAGTTGATTGTGACTCATACCAACCCCATGGAACAGAGTAGAAGTGATCTATTGAGGTCTCGTGGCTGTAAGTCTTTACACACACAGACTGCCAGGTCTTCCTCCTGCAGAGTGGTTGGTGGGTTTGAACCACTGATCTTCTTGATTAACAGTTGAATACTTAACCACTGCAACACTAGGACTCCTTGTTGTTGTTAAGTGCCTTCAAGTCGAGTCGGATTTATAGCGACCCTATATAGGGTTTCTGAGGAGCAGCTGGTGAACTTGAGCTGCCAATCTTGTGGTTCAAACCGTTTGCAGTCCAGCGCATTAACCCGCAATACCACACAATGACTCCAGGGCTCCTTAGATGGGTATCCAGAACAGAAATGTATTGTGTCATAGCTCTGGAGGCTGTGAGTCCAAGATTAGGTTACCAATCATGTTGATTCCTTCAGAGGCTTTGAAGGAGAATGTGTTCCATGTCTCTCTTCTAGCTTCTGGTTGTTGCAGTCGAGTCGGCTTCTGACTCATAGCGACCCTGTACAGGGTTTCCAAGGCTATAAATCTTTACAGGAGCAGAGCGCCTCATCTTTCTCCCGCAGAACAGCTGGTAGTTTTGAACTGCTGACCTTGCAGTTCGTAGCCCGATTCGTAACCACTACATTACCAGAGCATAGTGACCCCTGAATAGGGTTTCCAAGGAGCAGCTGGTGAACTTAAGCTGCAGACCTTCTGGTTCAAAGTGGACATTGCAGTCCAGCGCATTAACCAACAGTGCCACACCAGGACTCCTTGCTTCTGGTAGCCTTAAATGTTTAGGCCTTCAGCTATAGTATCACAGGGAGTTCTTCCTTTATGTCTCTGCATCTCTTTTCCTCTTTGACAAGGATAGCACTAAGAGCGGCTTTGAGATTGAGGTGACTCTTTAGGATAAGCACTTGACTTCAAATCACAAGGTCAGTCGTTTGAATCCACCAGCTACTCCGCACGAGAATGATGAGGTTTTCTGCTCCCATAAAGATTTATAGCCTCAGAAATTCTATACAGGGTTGCTATGAGTTGGAACTGACTCCTAATACGATTTCATGTTAACTGAAAACATCTTCAAAGACCCAATTTCCAAACAAGGTCACATTCACAAACTTTGGGGATTAGGATTTCAATAAATCCTTGTTGGGGGAGAGACGTGATTTAATTCATAATAGATGTTTAAGATTTTTCAGAAATTTATGTTAAACCTGTTGATGAAATAGGACTTGAATTAGAAAAATCGTAGTTCTTTGAACAGATGCTATTAAAGATATTGGACTGTGGGCTCCAGGTTTTGACAGTTTCTCAAGATCTGAGGGGGCTTCAAAAATTTCATGAAAAAAATGGAATTAAAAGATAATTCAGAATGTTTCCACAAACTTTTGAAGCCCCCTCAGATATATGCCTGTAGAAACCAGGAGGAATTTTTAAGGGTGGTAATGAAGCTGGTATTATAATGTGCTAAGAATTTTCACAAAACTAATGTTTCTCATTTCTTTCTCAACATTTCTCTGATCATACTGGCAATAAAAAAAAAATCTTCTAGGGCATAAAATGTTATTGAATTTCCAGTAGTTGTCACGGTTACCTGCATAGTTTTCTTGCTTTATTAATGTGTTGTTGTTGTTGTGTGCTGTGGAGTCGGTTCCAACTCATGGTGACCCTGTACAGGGTTTCCAAGGCTGTAAATCTTTATGGGAGCAGAAAGCCTCATCTTTCTCCCGCAGAACAGCTGGTAGTTTCAAACTGCTGACCCTAAGGATAGCAGCCCAATTGGTAACCACGACGCTACCAGAGCTTCTTTTATTAATGTGTAATTCCCTTTATTTCTGGAAATTTTATTAGAATGAAACTTAGTAGTCTACAGCCTCTTCACACATTTCCTCCTGCAGGGCAGAGACTCCGACAGTGGCTGGATGAATGTGTATGTCATCCCTGGGTCACCTGTGTGCTGTTGGTCCAGTAACTTGGGTGTCAACATTCAAACATTCAGGAAAAGATAACTTGAAGCTAAAGACTCTTGAGAATGCCTTCTAAGTCAAAGATCAACTGTTTCCCAAAACAAAAGTGCTTTTTTTTTTTTCCCCCCTATAGGAAAATGATCAGAAGTTTAAATCTTTCTAAATAGAATAATTTAGATTTTTTAAAAACATTAAACCTTTCATTAAAGGCATTCTTACTTGCTGAAGTCACTCTGAGATGCTCAGAAATTTTTATCTGGCCCATTCTTTGAAAAATTATTTTTTACTCTCTTTGTTACTTATTTCAGAGACATATTTTTGTGAGACACTGTTCACATAGCTGTTTGAGCAAGTTTTTCTAAGAATGCAATCTAATCTCACTATTTAAATTGAAAGTAAATAAAACAGTTCTACAAATCAGGTTATGACAGAGGTTGCTAGCTGATTCTTACATTCTTTCCGCCTTCCTTGCCTTATAGAGAGGCTGCGTTTCCCAGCATACCTAGAAGCTCTGTCTAGTTGGGAAACTTATGGGGAAGTGGAGCGTGGGTGGAAGTTACACGGTTTGTGCTGTACGATCAGCACTGGAATGCTAACCACAAGACTGATGGTTCAAACCCACCAACAACTCCTTGGAAACCCTATGCAGGGTTGCTATGAGTTGAAATCGACTCAATGGCACATCAACAACAGTAGCATATATGACCAATTGCCATCTAGTTGATTCTGACTAGATGGATCCAGTGTGTATCCGAGTAGAACTGTACTCCATAGTTTTCATTAGCTGATGTTTCAGAAGTGGATTACCAGGTCGTTCTTCTAAGGTGTCTCTGGATAGGACTAGAACCTTGAACCTTCTCTAGCAGCCAAGATACTTAATGGTTTGTACCATTAGTCACTTTAGCTCATAAATAAAACAAGCAAACAACCAATTGCCATGACTCAACTCTGACTCGTGGTCATCCCAGGTGTGTCAGAGTAGAACCATGTTCCATAGGGTTTTCAGTGACTGATCTTTCTGAAGTAGGGATACAGGCCTTATTTCCACACTGTTTCTCAACATTCCTTTTGCCTCATACTTCAGGAGTTATCTAACTGCAAAAGCCATGTTTTCCATCCATATCTATCAGTGTCATCCACAGCTTATTGTGTGGCCTTTAAGCAGAAATTGGTATGAAATTAGTGCATTATTGTAAATACCAGGGCCTAATGATAACTTTTGGAATCCTGGTGTGGAGTTGTGGGTTAATATGTTGGACTGCAAGGTCGGTTTGAATCATAAGGTTGGCGACTCAGCTCACCAGCTGCTCCCTGGGTCGCTATGAGTTGGAGCCAAGTTGATGGCACTTAATAACAACTAAATTTTCCTATTTTGGAAGACTGCTGGAGACCTGATTGACTATCACCATAGCCAATGTTATTGTTGTTAAGTGCTGTCAAGTTGGTTCTGACCCATAATGACCTTGTATAGGGTTTCTGAGGAGCAGCTGGTGAGTTTGAACTGCCGATCTTATGGTTCAAACCAATCTTGCAGTCCAGCGCATTAACCAGGACTCCAAGGTAATAACAGATATTTGCAATATGTAAGACTTATGTGCACAGGGAATCAAAGGGAAGGGAATTAACCTTCTAAGGATACTTCTGTATGTGTCAGGTACTGTGTTCTATCAACTAGTATGTTGTTGTCAGGTGCCATCAAGTCGGAACCGACTCATAACGACCCTGTGCATAGCAGAACGAAACAATGTCCGATCCTGGACCAACCTCACTACTGTTGCCATACTTGAGTCCATCAATGCTGCCACCTGGCCAATCTATCTCGTTTGGGGTCTTCCTCTTTTTCTCTGACCCTCCATCTTACCAAGCATG
Source organism: Chrysochloris asiatica (assembly GCF_000296735.1). Classification (NCBI taxonomy): domain Eukaryota; kingdom Metazoa; phylum Chordata; class Mammalia; order Afrosoricida; family Chrysochloridae; genus Chrysochloris; species Chrysochloris asiatica. Next base: position 3,720,148 of record NW_006408531.1, on the reverse strand, counting down.
ATATCCTTCTCCAGTGACTGTTCCCTCCTGACAGTATGTCCAAAGTATGAGAGACGAAGTTTGACCATCCTGGCCTCAAAGGAGCACTCTGGCTGCACTTCTTCCAAAACAGATCTATTGGTTCTTTTGGCAGCCCATGACACTTTTAGTATTCTCCTCCAACACCATAACTCAAAGGCATCAATTAGTATACATTGTCTTATTTATTCTCTGAGATTAATCTCTTTAGGACCACTTCCATTTCCATTTTACAGATATTTTTAAAGTAATATAGTTTAAATACCATCTTTATAATTAGTGACTAGCAAAGGAGGATTTCAACAAAAGTTTACCTGGATCCAAAGTCAGCCAAGCTTTCTGCTTTGCTTCATTGGTTTTCATGGTGTACACTCAGTTACTATCAGTTGACCATTATGTTCCAGGGTAGAAAAATAGTAATAACTGGAAACATATGCAAACAATTTCTGATAAACTTTGGTATAGGGAACAAAAGTTCTTATCAGAATGTTAAAAATTGTAATACTGACCTTGGTGAGTTTTCTCTTCCCTATTAATCAAGTTATCAGCATAGCTATTATAACACATGACAAAATAAGGGTTCAAATCTAATGATCTGGAGGTTGGCAGGCCAGCTCTCCTTACTGAGGTCTGCTAGGACCCCAAGCTCCTTTATCACAACATTTAGGATTCTTCCGCATCTGCCTGGTTGAAGGTGGCTTTTCTATCCACACCTACATTTCACTCATCATGCCAGGAACAAGGTTAAAGACAGGAGAAGCTGCACCTGTTAACTAAGCACAAGGCTTAGAAATTGCGTATATCATTTTTGCTCTTGCTCATTTAGAATAAGCACTGGACTGCTGAACACAAGGTCCACAGTTCAAACCCATCAGTTATTCCACAGAGGAGACTTTCTGCTCCTGAAAAGACTTGTTTTAGGTGCTTTCGAGTTGGTTCCAACTCATAGAGACCCTGTTGTATAGGTTTCCAAAAAGTGGCAGGTGAGTTTGAACCACCAACTCTGTGATTTAAACTGAAGTCGTGGTCCAATGCTTATCCTATAGTGCCACACCAGGACTCTCCGAAAAGATGTGCAGCCTTGGAAACTTTACGCAGAGTTTCTGTGAGTTGGAATCACCTTGATGGCAGTGGTTTTAGTTTGGATTTCACAAATATCAAATGGTCAAATAATTATCTAACTGCAAAAGACTCTAGGAAATGTCTTTAATTGGGTAGACTTGTGTCAATATTTATATTATAGAAGAAAGGCGTAAACAACATTATGAGACAAATCAGCCTTTGCCACGCTGTATTTCCCTTTCCACTCTTTGGTAAACATGCTAGTAAGATCCAAAACAGAGGTAGCAGTAAAGGAAGGAAATGTATCAAGGAAACTAAGTAATTCAGAAATTGATTATCTCCTTTCCTCTTAATCTCTTTCCATGCATGTGTTAAAAGAATCAAAAATTGGTTCCATGTTTTAAATTGTCCCTAAATATAAATTAAGCATTCTCCAAATAATGTTATTATAGCATTTGAGGACATTTGTATAAAGATTATTTTAATTATATAAAGTAATTAT
>NW_006408531.1:3688256-3718331 GCF_000296735.1 Chrysochloris asiatica | reverse complement strand
TAACAACAACAACAACAATGCAAGTGGAGGCTTCAGAAAGTTTGTGGAAATTTTCCATTATAGTTTAATTCCATGTTTCCAGGAACTTTTTAAAGCCCCCTCATATAGGTGAGAACTCCTGGTGTGGCAGTGTCTGCAGTTCAAACCCACCAGTCACTCATTAGAGACACCACACAGGGTTGCTGTGAGTTGTCACTGACTTGACACCACTTAACAACACCAATATTTACATGGAATATACATGGAAATAAATTTGTCATTTGCTTTAAAGTACTCCAAGAAACAAATGGGAGTAAGGGACATTTGATGGGGACAGTGTATTGCTAATCATTGCCGTTAGGTGATGAGTTCGTGCAAGTTTCTTATACTATCCTTTCTATTTTTATGTATATATGAAATTGTCCATAATAATAATAAAAAAAAATAAGTAAATACTTGTTCCAAGAAACAAAAGTAATTTTTGGCAGTGTCTTGCTGTTCACATGAGCTCATTTCTGTACTCCAGTTAAGTGTCTTCTTAAGTTTCCAATGTATAATTTATTCTGCATGAATACAACTGGAAAAACTCATTTTCATCTAAAGAATTCATTAGCAATTTGCTTTTGAGCCAATTGAACAAAACTTTGATGTATACCTACTGTGTCTAGTGGTGCAAAGAATAGGAAAATTAGTTCAACCCCTGGCTTGAGCAAGTTTGTCTGTCAAATTAATTTAAGAGAAGACTTAAGTATCAGTAGATCATGTCAACTTGGAAGAATCAGGGAAAGTTTCCTGGATTAGGCATCATGAGTTTCAAGGTATGGCTAGGCTTTTGACAGAAGGAAGTGGTGGGGAGACTTGTCTGGTTAGGGGAAACCAAGATGCTCCAAAGCATAAAGCGTCAAAGTGTGTAGGTAGAAAGTAGTCACTAACAATTTGTGTGTGATAGATCCTGGGGTGCTGGAGAACTCATGCTAACAGAGCGTGACTTTTATTTATGCCATTTGCAGACTAAATAAATAGCAGGTTTTGTTTTTATCTTTATTAATTTTCATGTGAGTTGTAAACTCACAACTCACAGCTTTGAAGCCAGGTGAAACCAGGTTCAAATTCAAACTCTGAGATAATTGAGCAAGTTAATGAAGACTGTGGGGTGCAGTGTTGTTTATTTTTTGGTTCTCCCTTCCTTCTTTCCTTCCTTTATTCTTTATTTCTTGCTTACACTGGAATTAATAAGACAGTTTCTTCAGTTGAGATTATTAATTGGAATAAGGCACATACATAACTCACCACTTAGCAATCAACAAAAGGTAGTTTCTGTTCTTACTGTACTATTGTGATTTAGAAATTAAACAAGAAGTTCAATTAAAAGCATGACTGGTTCATGATGGTTTTTTGTTTCCTTTTTTGTTGACAAGTACATTTCTCCAACAAAGGTTATTTAAAATATAACTACTATATATATTGTGAAGATTGGTAAAACTTAGGTGCATATAAGGAAATCTTCCTGTGGATAAGATGGGGACCACTATGAATAAGACTGGAAGTGTCTATTGGTGAGCATAATGTGGTGTGGATATTAACATGAGATTTTCTATTAATTCAGTAATCTTTGGTGATCCTAGGAAGAATTTTAAGCATAGGAGTAGCCTGGCTAGAGATGCGCATAACAATAATAGTGAACAGAAAATGAATCTGTTAGTTTGGCTCAAAGTTAGATAAGAAAAAGATAGGAGATTAGGGAGATTTGTTACACTGTTTTGTCTTGAGGGCCATCTCTGGCTGGAAGCATAAACTCAGGAAGGCAGAAATAGATTGAGGCATGAGAAATACAGAAGTAGATTTCACAGGATGAGAAACCACCTGAACAGTGCAGGGATACAGAGCTAATGACAGGACATGGAGATATGGTTGTGAATGTGAAGACAGTCCTATTCAAATAGGGAACTATCAGGAAAGAGGACATAATTGAGAACATTATTGAGCTGGTGAGACTCAGTATGAGATGTCAATTGGAGTGCTCAAAATATGGGTTGGAGCACCGGAGAGAGATGAGTGTAGGTAGTAATAAGAGGGATAGTTAAGTCTGTAGGTAGATGATGCATTTACTACTGAAGTGAAGAAAGAAAAGATATTTTAAAATACCAGTTTGAATAGCATAGAGTATGAGAAATATGACAGTAGTATCATGTAAGAAAAAGACTTAATGATTTTAGTTGACATTAAAGACAAGATGAATCATTGGTGTGACAAGATCTGCATTTTGTTCCCTCCCCATCTACAACTTTTCAGTACTTCCTTACCTTCACAGTTCCCACTTGTTTCAACTTTGTTTCTCTTCTCCTCCTGCAATCTAAGTTCCTCCAAAGAGTTGCCTACACAGACTGTCTCCACTGTCTGACTTCCATTCACTAATTCACTGTGAATCCGCATCTTGATTTTCCATTCCACTGAAACACTATCTGTTAGAGTTATAAGTGACTTATTCAGATGACCATTTCCATGGACACTTTTTACTCTTCACTCCACTGGACTTTTTGAGCCATAATTGATTTAACTGGTAGCTCCTTGCTCCTTCTTTGCGTCTGGTTTACTTTTGGCTGCCTTTTCTCCAGTTTCTTCCCATTCTTCTCTTTACTGGCCTCTCCTCTCTTCCTATAGTCTATGCTGGAGAGATTTCTTCCAATCCCCTGGGTTCATCTAACCAACTCAACAGAACTCCTCCACTTACATCTCATTTGAGTTCTGGACCTACCCAATATCTCCACTTGGATTTCTCACAACCGTTCCACATGTGATAGATACATCAAAAGCTAAAAATTGGACTCATTCATCTCCTCCAAACCTGTCACCATTCTCAGGAATGCCACAACCTTCTCCCTTGACGCCATCACAAAGAATCCATGGGACAATTCCGCTGGAAACACCAAGCAAATACCACTTTATTATGAAATGTTCTTATTTGATCTCCAAAGTAACTGAAGTGGGTAGATCTTAAGAATAAAAGCTTTGCACTATGACTTTACTGTAACATTAGCAGTTTGGCTTAGGTACCAGTGCTGGCTTTCAATTTAAATTTGCTAGCTTTACATTTACATTTTGTAGCTACTTACCTGGGCAGCCAAGACGTCTAAGATGGTCCTATGTGGTCAGTCAGTACTAGCCCCAATTGGCACAATAAGAAAAAGAGACTTTGTGAGTCATCTGAGAGGCTGAGATTCCCACTATTGCAAATACTGCTCCTCTCTTGTCTCTACCCCCTTTACCTTGTCCCAAGTGATGAAAACTGTAACACTAAATTCCAGTCTTCAATAAGGGATAAGGGAGCCTCTAATTTCTATCCTACTAGATTTTGAGAGAGGATGGAACAGAGTGGGCCTGCCTGTGTTTTATCCAGGCTTTTTGACTCTGTGCTTTTGGGTAAAGGCACATTCATTTGGAGGAAAGAAGTAAGTCAGCAATACATCTGATTAATAGTATTGTCCTTACTGCTTTTCTGTACCTTCCCTCTACATTGAACACATACTAGCAATAACCAAGGTGACTTTTGAGTATTTGCTCTTTGCCAATCACTGTCCTGTGGGTCTGCAGGATTGAACTCAGTTGATCTTAACAATCTATAAGCTATGATTTTTATTACCACTTCTTACAGATGAAGAAATCAAAGAATAGGGAGGTTGCTTAAGGACACCCAGGTCATGAAGAAGCAGGATTAAAGTGCAGGTCATTTGACTCAAGGGTGTACACGATTCAGTACATGGTTACACCAAGCTGTATAATAACTACCTCTGAATTACCTTTTTCCTTCCTTCCCTTTGTACCATTGATGTGAGATGGACCATCAATTTAATAGTAGTATTCAGGATTACTACTATTCAAAATGGCCAACACCAGTTCATTGGAGGAGAATACTAAAAGTGCCATGGGCTGCCAAAAAAACCAGTAGATCTGTTTTTGAAGAAGTGTAGCCAGAGTGCTCCTTAGAGACCAAGATGGCCAAACTTCATCTCTCATACTTTGTCAGGATATCATTGTCAGGATATCGTGCTTGGTAAGATGGAGGGTCAGAGAAAAAAAGGAAGAACCCCAACGAGATGAATTGGCCAAGTGGCAGCATCGATGGACTCAAGTGTGGCAACAGTAGTGAGGTTGGCCTAGGATCGGACATTGTTTCGTTCTGCTGTGCATAGGGTCTCTATGAGTCGGTGCCAACTCGATGGCACCTGGCAACAACAACATTCAGGAACAGATGTTGTTGTTGTTGTTGTTGTGTGCCATCGAGTCGGTTCCAACCCATAGCGACCCTGTACAGGGTTTCTGAGGGTGTAAATCTTTACGGGAGTAGAAAGCCTCATCTTTCTCCCGCGGAGCGGCTGGTAGTTTCGAACCGCTGACCTTAAGGTTCGCAGCCCAATTCGTAACCACTATGCTACCAGAGCTCCTTTCAGGAACAGATAAGCACTACCAAATGAAGAGTAGTTTTAGTAGGACTGTCTTGTAAAATTCTAAGCAATGTTTGTTTGTTTTCTCTTCTTAGCAACTCCTTTTTACCTTATAGCTGAGACTTTTAGATTGAGGGGCTAGTTGCAAAAAACAGAGAAGCAAAATCTTGGCTGTTGACTCTTAAAATTGGTCTTGAAACTCGTAAGGGATAGTCAGAGTTAATTTTTGGTTTGGGGATTTGGGTTTGGCTTTGATTGCTTTGTTTTAATTTTGCCAGACAGGGTCTTTTAAATCATAAACTCTAAAACATTCTTTAAGGTTTGTTTTGCCTGTCAAGAGTCAAAGCCAGACATTTCTTGAACCAACAGTAGAATTGAGTAGAGTAAAAGATGATATCTGAGAAACCAGTAACCTTAAAGGAGAGCTCATGTTTTATCTGCTGGTAGGAAGAGACTCCACAGCTGAGATGCTAAAGGGCCCTAAGAAAGTACTTCCTGCCCTACTGCCCTGAGAGGTAGGAGATGAAGGAGCTTAGGAAAACCCTGGCCTCTAGCATCATTCTGGGAGAGGTCAAACTTAATAGGGAAATCTTGCAAGCAGCAAGACAGTGAAATGGCAAAGTAGCAATGACTGATTGAGGTGTCTTAGGTAATACAGAGGGCCTCTTAAAATGCCATTTGTCCTCAGAAGCTGCCCAGGGAGATGGAGCTGAAGGGCCCTATCAGCAGCTTTGATATGGATTCTCTCAGTTAGAGACTGTGGAAACAAACAACATCAGCAGCAAAAGCAGTAGAGAGAAAGGTCCACAACAAAGATGTGCATGAAGAAGGACTAATAAAGGACACATGTATTTTCAGATGTCGTGACATATATAGATTCTCAGAATTTAGATATTAACTCAGGCCAAGTAGAAGATTTGACTATGCATTCACTCTGAATTTGACAGAAATGATTGAACAGTAATTGCCTATGTTTTCCCTGGAAGTGATTTAGCTGTAGGAGATAAGTAACTCAAGGTAACATAGCTAGAAAGTAATATAGCCAAGATAAAACTTCAGGCAGTCGGCTTCAGAGTCCCTGCTCCAAGCCACCATGATAGCTCTCCCTGTGCCATCCATACTGCATTATTTTTACTTAGGCTATAACCAGCTAGAATGGTGACTCAAAACCAAAGTTAAATTGTGTTATAGGAAGACTGTAATTGTGAAAATTACCCTATGGCTTTACACACTGATTTTATTATGCACCTAAATTTCAGTAGTATTAAAATATTCTAGACTGGAAGAACTATGAAGTATGTTTTCTTCTTTTCATTTCTACTGGTGATGGTGCTCAGAGTCATCAACTTGGTTCAAATGCATGGTGATCTTAGGTCTATACAACAGAATAATGGATCATCGTCAGGTCCTGAGCCCTCTTCTCAGTCATTACTATGTTTGAACCCATTACCATGTTGTGGCCACTGTGTTACTGAATCTACCTCCACAACTTAATCCATCTCTTTCTTGTAATTTTGGAAACACCACCAAATTGGAGATGTTAGACTTTTTCTATATATAATGAGAAGCCAGAGAACTAGGACCACTGAATGGAAACTTTAAAAAGACAGATTTCTATGCATAATCAATAAGAACTTACTTACCATCTCATACATCTGAAGACAGAATGACCGTTCTTGGGAAGCACCAAGTGGCATGTCCCTTGAGAGCATCCAGGCACCTACTACTAAGAAGGAACCTTAGGGGAAGAATTCAGTAGAGGGCATATGGCTGAATGATCGGACTTTTCAGGCCCTTTCTAACTTTGAAATTCTGCCGTTTTACAGCCGGGGTCGTTGAAAGCCAGATTGCTGTGTGTAAAGTCTTGGGTGGCACCAATGACTAAGTGCTCAAATACTAGATGAAAAGGGTTGATGGCAATACCCACAGAGAAGTGCATCAGAACACAGCGCTGGTAATCTGCTGCCAAAAGGGCACAGATTTGAAAACTCTGTGGAGCAATTCTTCTCTGCACACATGGGGTTACCATGAGTCAAAATCAACACAGCAGCAGCAAAAAACAACCACAAAAGAGAGAAAAATAGAAACAGTGAGTACAGACTAATATTTTAAAGATGATTGTTACTGAGGGAGGCAGAGGTTTACAGTATGGTGTGGTAGGAATCCTGGTGTGGTGCCGCGGTCTAATGTGCAGGAACACAAGGTTGGTTGAAACGACACGGTAGGACAGAGGTGTCGGGCTGCTAACTGTAAGGTCAGTAATCCAAACCCACCACTGGTCTGTGGGAGGAAGCTGTCTGCTCCTGTAAAGATTTGCAGCCTTGGAAACTTTATATGGTTTCGCTGTGAGTTGGAATCGACTCAATGGCACTGGATTTGGTTTGGGTTTGAATGGTAGGCTAGAACAGAGATTTCATTTTAGCAGTGAGTAAAACATCCGATTTGTACATAGAAGGAAAGTCATTAGTAAATAGAAAAACATTAAAAGTTAAAGAGGGGACTGTTTCAGTTATCTATTGTTGTATTACCCCAGATCTTACTGCTGTCGTTAAGTGCTATTGAGTCCGTTCTGCCTCATAAAGACCCTGTGTAGGGTTTCTGATGAGCACCTGGTGGATTTGAACTTCTGACCTGGTGGTTCTCACTCCAATGCTGATCTCATCTCACCATACCAAGTCTTCTTGCTGTTGTTAAGTACCATTACAGTTCTGTCTCACCATACATGCGCACACAAACTTTCATCTGCGGGCCGATTTTCTGCAATATTTTCAGGTCAGGATTTCCAGTTTTCTTTGTATGTAACCTTTGCAGCACACCAAACACCAGTGGAGCCCAGGGCTGTAGGACAAGTCAACTGGCCTCCCTGGAGAAGGACCCCACTGTGGTTTCAGTCCCTGTCTACTTGGAAGGAGCTAAGCAGAACATCCATAAACCACAAAATCTGCTTTCTACAAATTATCCAGATAATTTCCTTCAAACCCCCTAAGTCATAGTTGTACGATAAGCATTGGGCTGCAGGGTCAGTTTAACCCAAAAGGTGGACAGTTCAAACCCGCCAGCTGCTCCTTGGAAACCTTATACAGGACCGTTATGAGTCAGAACCTACTTGACGGCATTTAACAGCAACAACATGGATGAAACACAGAGCTACATGAGGGTGATAGGCTGGCATGTATTCAAAGCCATCGTGGCCATGGTTTGGCTCCTGGTATGTCTACAGATTTATTTGTACAGTTCTGCCTGTATGTATCCTTTTGATAAGTATCTTTAGAAGCTTGTTAATTAATGTTACAGGAATGTTTCTCCTTGGCATCTTGTCTCATTCTTTTCCCATTATATATTCTGGTGATAAATGATGGATACATAAATGCATTACCTTTGCTCAATCACTGTTTTCAGTTGTTTATGTAAAGTGCGTAGATTGGATGTGTTTCAGGAGAGCTGGATAAGGAATGTGACATTTTGCCAAGTTGACAACGCACTTGTCCAGACAACACACATGTGGATTTTACAGTTGTTTTCTTTTTAAAATAGCATATATCTGTGGTGTCATTGATTAATGTAATTTTGCATTAATGTGCTGTTACAACACCCCAGGGCATGCATGAGTTCTTTCAGTCAGCAGCAAAGAATTCACCAAACTAAAGATTTTAATAAAATACAGATTGCGGGGCCAGAGGAGAAGAAACTGAAAAATCAGCCGTGGGAATTTATGGGATGCATAAGTTACAAGAGGCATCAACTTTTGATGCATTTTTCCCCTGGAAACACAGGCTAGTTCTTAAATAATGCCTTTCCTCTAAATCCTGAGAAATCATCGATATCATTTATTGACTCTGTGTTGAAATGACTAGATAGCATGACTCTGTAGTCCCATGTTTCCCTGGGTCCATTGTTTGCACAGTTGTATTGTCCGATCCCAAATTTCGGTGAAGGCTGACCTGCCTATGTGAGTGACATAGCTCCAGCTGAAAAAATTAAGAAGGGATTTTCACTGTCAGTTGTAAACGACTAGTAGGCAAGTTTTTCTAACGATGCACTGATGTAACTCTGGCATGGGTTTATTCTGGATCTATTTTAAGTAAAAACTTTTTTTTTTCCCTTACTGAAGGTAGTTTTTGCTCTTCACACATCATATTTTCCATTTTATAAATATCTAGAATTTTTTTTTTTCTAAATTGGTTAACTGATGTAAAATTTAGCTGCAAAAAATCATCCTTGGTACAATATATTCAACTTTACAGACATAAATTCTACTGCCAACCTTGATAATTGTTGTTGTAAAGTACCATCGAGTCAATTCCTACTCCTAGTTTAGGCCTTGTATAAGGTTTCCGAGGAGCAGCTGGTGGAGTTGAACTGCTGACCGTGTGGCTCACAGTCCAGCGCTGATCCTTCAGTGCCTCATCAGGAGGGCATAATCCAACTACTCAGCTATTCTTTATTCTGATTCCAGGGCTCTTGTACGTTTGGTTTGGTTTTCATTTGTTTAAATTTCAATTATCCATTTTATAAGAGAAAACACAAGCCTACTCCTGACTTTTTTAGTGTTAGCCTGCCCTAGCCTTCCAGGAAATTTAAAATACGGAAAGGCATAGTTCTCTTTTTACCTTCCAAACATTTAAGGTCCCAAGCTCACCAGCTGCTCCTAGGAAACCCTATAAAGGGTCAATATGGGTTGGAACCGACTCGATGGCTCATAACAACAACAACAAAAAAGAAGCAAAAGATTAAAAAAAAAAAAGTATAGAACTCCTTAATGGGAGGAAAATTTCTTCTGTAACCAATTTTTATGAACCAGCATTCTGATATAAATAATGTACAGCTGTAATCCTACAATCATTAGGTTCAAACATGTAGAAAAACATTTCATGGTCTTTGCTAGTATTCACAGGAGCTCATTTAAAATGAGTTGTTCTTAATAGTGGATCTGCATAAGTCCACTTGATATTGATGTTTAGAATTAAGATGAAGAGGTGTGCCCTACATTTGGATACCATTTGTTGTTGTTGTGTGCTGTGGAGTCAGTTCCGACTCATAGTGACCCTGTACAGGGTTTCCTAGGCTGTAAATCTTCATGGGAACAGAACACCTCATCTTTCTCCCATGGAACAGCTGATAGTTTCGAACTGCTGACTTTAAGGTTTGCAGCCCAATTAGTAACCACTATGCTATTAGACCTGGACATTTTGTAGTGAACTCTGTAAAATAAATTTTAATTACGATTACAGTTGACAATTAAGGTGGGGGATGTATCTCTGCAGTGGGTAGTTACATGTGTTGAAAAACTCTTTGCCATGGCAATGGGGGTTCATGATATCACAACTAATGTTCTGAACTCAGGAGGCATTAGACGAGCACCGTCCTACTCCGGAACAATAGTTCAAGTGGTGTGTTGAGGAGCTACTGGGAACATTGTCCTACCTTCCAGATAGTCCTCCGGGAATGCAGTTTTTACTTTTTCCCCAGCTGTAATGACCTAAGACTTAGATACCATCCCAAGACTGTCCTTTCTTTAAAACCACCAGATTGGATTGCTTCCATCTTCCAATTATATAGCCCCTTGTGTTTCTCTGGCATTTGTATCCCCATAGTTGCAAATAAAAAGTATATTTTTAGTTTCAGAATTTTCCTTTCCATTACAAAAAAAAATCCCTGAAGATTTGCGGCACCAATGTTATTTCTGTGAATGTCCTTACTTCCATAGCCACAAGCTAAGTCTTTGTCAGAAACTATGTTTACAAAAAATCATTTTCTAAGTGAACATTGTAGCTGCATCTAATGAAGTTTCCATTTAGATTTCCTATAGCCATCACACACACACATACACACACACACACACACACACACCCCTTTCAATTGGCATCACAAGCACAACGTAATTGTCTCTATTGCCCTGCCTATGAAACTAAGAGGAGACCATCCACTTGAGCTTCTATGATAGAATGAATACCTGCATAGCTCAGGTTTTTGCATGCTTTTGGACACCTAAGGATGTCTTTTTATTTGTATAAATGTGAGTAGAATATAAAATAATGGGATCTGTAGTGATATTTAATGTTCAGTAGTTGCCATTAGAGTCTTGGTGTGGCTCTGTGGGCTAATGCATCAGACTGCAAAGTCTTTTGAACTGCAAGGTCAGTGGTTCAAGCTCACCAGCTGCTCCTTGGAAACACTATACAGGGTCGCTGTGAGTCAGAATCAACTCAATGGCACTTAATAACAACCACAATAGTTGTCATTGGAAATCCTGGTGTTGTAGAATAAGCACTGGACTGCTAGCTACAAGGTCAGCAGTTAAAGCACACCAGCCACTCCTCAGAAACCCTATACAGGATTGGTATGACTTAGAACGGACTTGACTGCACGTAACAACAACAGTGAAGTTGCCATTGAGTCGATTCCTAGTCATGGTGGCTCCATGTGTGTTGGATTAGAAGTGTGCTCCATAGTGGTTTCAGTCAGTGGTTGACTCTTTAGAAGTACATGACCAGACATTTCCCCAGGCACCTATGCGCGTACTTGAACTCCAAGCTTTCAGTTAGTAGCTAAGTGCATTAACCAATTGCATCAACCTGGGACTTTTATTAATCCTTAGAGTGGCGGCAAGAGAAAAGTTAAGGACATGAAGCAAATGACCATCCAGTTTTTCCTAGCCCATTTTGCTGTGAGTAAACCTAACATTTCTTATAGATCCATTTGGCCTAGAAGGGTTCCCCCCTCAGAATCTCATCAGAGGTTTAATTTACAATGTTTTATGATATTTTAACATCTTCTAGGTTAGAAAATCCAATGGCAATTTGATAGTGAGATGAAAATGGTACATGAAGACTAATTTTCTAATTACGTTTTCATTGTTAAATGCAATCAAGTCAGTCTCGACTCAATAGCGACCCTGTATAGGGTTTCTGAGGAGCAGCTGGTGATTTTGAACTGCCACCCCTTGTTCAATGTGAAATGAGATGAAGAAGTACCTAGAGACAGCATGTTAAGGAATGCCCCTGTGGCATTCTTGTCTTCCTATAAATAGGGCTAGCCTTTAGTGTAACTTGTCATTACCCATTTTCTCTGAAAATCTTATTCCAGTCTTTCTGATGGGCATCATCTCTATTCTGCTGCACAGATAAAAGGTAGCCAGGAAATACAGTTTTTTTGTTTTTTTTTTTTTGCATACTGCATTTTCAAGGAGTACTCTATTAAATCATCCAATTCAGCAACCCCTAGCCACAAAGCACGGAAGCCATTTGCAGAAATGAAAGCAAAGTGAGAGCAATGGGCTCTTCCTCCCTTCATGTGGAGAGCGTAGAGTTGCACAGAAAACTCAGCTATGACTCCAGATTAAAATCGATGACTACAAGTCAGAGGAGCAAAGTGACACATATGCAGCCAACTGTGTTCTATAATCAGGGGCAAGAAGGGTCGTTGATTAGACTGTCGAGGTTTAAGGCTTCGGAGACGTTTTGGAGGTCGAGAAGGCTGTAATTTGGTGAAGAGGAAAGACAGCAGGCTTCAGATACATCCAGCCTAATCGTGGCATCATAAAAGAGCAACGCTGCAGAAATGAAAAATTAAACCCATCATAATCATTCTGCATAAAAGCATCCCCAGAAAATGGACTCATCTCTCACTTCACCAATCAAAAGCTTTTCTAAACCCTATTAGATTATTTTCCCCAGCTATTCTAAAATTCAGTTTCCATCTCTGCAAAATGATCTCTCAGGATCCTTAAAAAAAAATCACCATTTATAGCTCAAAGAAATTGCTACAGCCAACGGAATCAAGATGGTCCTGCTCCTCTCGGAGTCTGCTGCTTATCACCAGGGGGTCGTGAACTAGGTATGCCAGGAACTACCCCCAAGGAGGAAGCTCTTGTGTTACCATGGTTAAGCACTCATCTGCTAACGAAAAGATCAGTGGTTCAAACCACCCACCCAGTAGCTCTGTGGGAGAAAAGGCTTGGTGATCTGCCTCATAGATTACAGCTTACAAACCCTACACAGTCATTCTCTTCTGTCCTGTAGGTCCGTGTGACCCAGAACCCACTCAGTGACGTTCACCTCCCAAGAAGCCCGAGGAGAAATGCAAGGTGTGCCTCTCCTCCAGAGCCTGCCACAGCCAGGGCCTTGAGTGTCCCTCTGCATTGCAACAGATAACTATTAGTGCACCTGGAAGGGAGGCTAAAACCAACTCCATTTCTCACCATTTCCCCAATTAGGAAAACAGATCATTCTTGCTCTGATTCTTTAGTGATGGTGGTGGTGGCGTGCCGTCAAGTCAGTTCTGACTCGTAGCAACCCTGTATCGAATTTCCAAGACTGTAAATCTTTACAAGAGCAGAAAGCGTCATCTTTCTCCTGTGGAGTGGCTGGTGGATTCCAAATGCTGAGCTTTGAGGTTAGCAGCCCAACATGTAACCCACAACACTACCAGGGCTCCTTCTGTGATCATTAACAAGAAGCAAAGGTATATAGCTTAGATCCACTTAACACTTGTTGTTGTTGTTAGGTGCCATCGAGTCAGTACTGACCCATAGTGACCTTATGCACAGCAGAACGAAACACTGCCCAATCCTGGGCCAACTTCACTACTGTTGCCACACTTGAGTCCATCAGTGCTGCCACTTGGCCAATCCATCTCGGTGGGGGTCTTCCTCTGTTTCTCTGACCCTGCACCTTATCAAACATGATATCCTTCTCCAGCGACTGGCCCCTCCTGACAATATGTCCAAAGTATAAGAGACGAAGTTTGGCCATCCTGGCTTCCAAAGAGCACTCTGGCTGTACTTCTTCCAAAATGGATCTGTTTGTTTTTTGGCAGCCCATGACACTTTCAATATTCTCCTCCAACACCACAACTCAAAGGCATCAATTCTTCTATGGTCTTCCTTATTCACTGTCCAGCTTTCGCATGCACATGAGGTTATTAAAGTGTATATGTTAAATATACATGCTACACAGGTATTGAAAAACAAAACAAAACAACTCAAAACCTGCTGCTGTCAAGTCAATTCTGACTCTTAGTGATCCTATAGGACACAGCTGCTCTACCTCATAGGGTTTATAGGGTGTAATCTTGGTGTGGCTCTATAGGATAAGCTCTGGACAATGAAACATAAAGTCAGCAATTCAAACCACTAACTGCTCTTCAGAAACCCTGTGTAGGGTCATGATGAGTTGGCACCGATTTGAAAGCGCTTAACAGCAACAGTCTTTATAGAAGTAGATTGCCATATTTTCTCCCACAGAATAACGGGTGTATTTGAAGCACCCAGCTTTCAGTGAGCTGCCAGAAACCTAAACACTATGTCACCTGGGCTCCTGTGTATACATTGAAGTGGACTGTGTGTGCTATCAAGTTGTTTATTACTCCTTGCAACCCTGTATAGGGTTTCCAAGAGTGGCTGGTGGATATGAACTGCCGACCTTGAGGTTAGCAGTCCAGTGTTTATCCTACAGCACCACACCAGGGCTCATATATTATTGAAGGAAGTGCTAATATACAGCCCTGGTTTATATCACTGTATATGGTCCCAGAGTGATTCAAATGGATACAATAAGCACTGAACAGTGAGCCACAGGTCCTCAGTTCGAGCCTGCCAGCCACCCTGCAGGAGAAAGATAAGGCTTTGTGCTCCTGTGAAGATTTAAAAGCCTTGGAAACCTTATGTAGGCTCACTGATTCAGGACTTAAAATACAAAGATTACCCTTGATTCTCTGGGTGGGTCCTTTAGATATGGAAGAAGGAGGCAGAACGGTCGGTATCAGAATCATGTAATGTGAGAAAGACTCCGCTGCCATTGTTAATTGTGAAGACAGAAGGGGCTACAAGCTAAAGAATGCAGGCAGCTTCCCCATGCTGGAAAAGACAAGAGAGCAGGTTATTGCCTAGAGCTGTCAGAAAGAACCACAGTCCTCCCAACACTTTCATTTTAACCCAGGGAGACCCATGTGAGACAGCTGACTTGCAGAACTACAGATAAGAAATGTACGTTGTTTTAAGTCCCCAAGTTTGTGGTAATTTGTTAAAGCAGCCATAAGAAACTAATAACAATCATGATGTTAATTTCCTGTATGACAACCTGTATGTGTCAGGAAAAGGCCCTTGTGATGCAGTGGGTTGCGTTGGTCATCAGTTCGAACCCCTCGGGCCACTCCATGGGAGAAAGATGTGAGACCATCTGCGTTTGTAAAACTTTGCAGCCTTGGAAACTTACAGAACAGTTCTATTCAGCTATCTTGACTCACTATGAGTCAGAATCAACTTGATGGCGTCAGATTGGGTGTCACAAATGGTTTGCACAAGACTGCTAACCTAAGTGTTGGTAATTGGAACTGTCTCAATTGCACTGCAGAAGAAAAGCCTGGACATCTACTTCCATAAAGATTCCAGCCAGGAAAGCCCTGTGGGGTGGCAACAAGTCAGAATTGACTCAATAGCAAAGAGGTGTTTGGGTAATGTCGGTAATGACCTTGTGCATCTGCTTGTTTGCTTTCTGATTGTCTCCATTTGCACTGGAGAATGTCCCCCCTGTGAGGGTAGGACCTAGCCTTTCATGCTCACCACTGTGCCTCCGGTGCTGAGAGCAGAGCTCTGAATGCATAGGCACTCAATAAATGCTTGTTGAGTGTACAATTAAATAAACACATGAATGAATGATTAAAAATCATATTTCTTTTTCTCCTGGATCTTCCACAAGGTACACACCAAGGAAACAGCCAAGGGAGAACACAAAGGAGTAGTGCGGGCACAAAACACAGTCAGTTACAAAACAAGATTGAAAGCCACCTTTGTGCTTGGAAAATCACTCTGATACAGAAGAACATAAAACCGAAGCAAGAAGCAGCTTACATACAGGAAGAAGTGTAGTGATGTTCAACCACAGAAAACTATTAGACTGCTTTTTTAGGTTGATTTGCCATAGTGCCATAAATCAGTTTTCATCAGGAGAAAATACAAGTGAAATTAACCTGAAGCAATAAATATAGTGAGAAAATGGCATAAAAGAGAAACAGGAGAGAAGTTCTATTGTGAATCAAAATCAATATGGCAAAAACGTACATCCTGCTAAAACTCTCACTGCTTTTGCTTATAAATATTAACAGCTCTGCATGTTCTTTACAAACATTTCTAAGTTCTAAAGTTCTAAATTCCTGGAAGGTAGAAGCCAAGTTGTTTGATGTGTTTTTCTTCCTATGTGGTAGCTTGCAGACAGATTTTTATACCTGTCTTCATTTGCTTTTCATTTCTTCCTTCGCCAACAAATAATTTTTTAAGCACATCACACGTGGTGACATTTCATCCTGCCTATGTGGCACTGTTCTCTCACCATACTTGTTTAATTTGTATGCTGAGCAAATAATATGAGAAGCTGGGTTCTATGAAGAAAAACGTGGCGTCAGGATTGGTGGAAGACTCATTAACAACCTGCGATATGCTGATGATACAACCTTGCTTGCTGAAAGTGAAGAGGACTTGAAACATATACTTATGAAGATCACAGCGCACAGCCTTTGTTATGGATTACATCTCAATGTTAAGAAAACAAAAATCCTCACCACTGAACCAATAAACAGCATTCTTATCAATGGAGAAGAGATTGAAGTTGTCAAGGACTTCATTCTTCTTGGATCAACTGTCAACACTCGTGGAAGCAGTGGTCAAGAGATCAGACGACGTATTGCATTGGGCAAATCTGCTGCACAGGAACTTTTTAAAGTATTGAAGAGCAGAGATGTCAGCTTGAGGACTAAGGTGCGCCTGACCCAAGCCATGGTATTTTGTCTGGAGAGAACAGTCGTTGGAGAAGGAGGTCATGCTGGGCAAGGTGAAGGGTCAGAGAAAAAGAGGAAGACCCCCAATGAGATGGATCAGCCAGGTGGCATCATTGATGGTGTCAAGTGTGGCAGCGGTAGTGAGGTTGGCCCAGGATCAGACATTGTTTTGTTCTGCTGTGCATGGAGTCGCTATGAGTCGGTTCCGACTCGATGGCACCTGACAACAACAACATGTGGCACTGTAGAATCAGTGGCACTGAAGGATCAACACTGGACTGCTAACCACAAGATTCGTGGTTCAAACCCACTAGCTGTTCCTTGAAAACACTTATACACGGTCGTTTTGAATCGGAACCGACTCAGTGACACTTAACAACAACAACACATGGCACAAATGGTTAAGCATTCAAATACTAACTGAAAGGTTGGCAGTTCAGACTCACCCAAGTGTGCCTCAGAACACAGTGTTGGCAGTCTATGAGGTGGCTTCAAAAAGTTCATGGAATTTCCATTTAATTTTTCCACAAATTTTTGAAGCTCCCTTATACTTCTGGAAGATCCCAGCCTTGAAGATCACACATGGTATTGTCTTGAGTTATAATCCACTTGAGCACAACAAACACCACCACCAACAAGCACCACCGACAAGCACCACCACCAACAAACACCACCAACAAACACTACCACCACCGCGTATCTTTGTTTTTCTTGATGAAGAACCAGTAAAGTGACTTTTCTAGGTCACACCATGAGTTCATGATAGAACTGGGAGTTCACACCATGTTTCAAGTCACTTAAGCCATTTCACTAAGAAAGACTCATTGTTAAGTGAATCCACTGCCTTGGTCCTACCTCACCCTTCCAGACAGCTGCCCTCCTGAGACAAATAAGAAGCCCGTCAGACTCAGACCCTGACCTCATGAGGCTTATGCTGTATGTTGTAGTGGAGAGAGAGAGAAAGTAAACAAGGATCACACAGCGTTGACTGTGATGGGGTTATGAAAGAGACAAGGAACAGAATGGTGAGACAGTGAAAATCACAGTAACTAACTGCAGCACTGTAGGATTAGCCAATCAACTGCTGCCACCAGGTCGGTGGTTCGAACCCACCAGCCACGCCCCAGGAGCAAGATGAGGCTTTCTGCTCCTGAAGATTTATAACCTTGAAACCCTATATAGGGTCTCTATGAGTTGGAACGAACTGGGTGGCACCTAACAATGACAATAATCCTGCTCCAGGAGTGGCAAGGTCAACCACATTGCCAGTCTCCTACTGTATTCACTGTCCCTTGAACAAGTGAATATTTCCATGCAAAAATATCTTTGTAACTCCTTTATATGAGAACATTCTGCAGAGATTAATGAGATGTAACCTAAATACATTTTTTTCCGGTTCCCGTATTAGGTTAATTTTTATATGTATAGCATTACACCTGCTCTGAGTGTCCCTGTCTGTTGTGGTTGCTGTGTGTTGCCAGGTTAGTTCTGATTCCTATAGGACACAATAGAACTGCCCCATAGTGTATCCCCACCTGTAACCTTTATGGAAGCAGATTGTCATTTCTTTTCTCCCAAAACACACTGGTAGATGTGAGCCACCAAGTACTTTTGGTTAGTAGCCAAGCATTAACTATTGTACCGCCAGGGCTGCTGTCTCTGTCTAGCCTAGGAACCTTCAGTCTCTGACATTTTGGGTCAGATAATGTTTTATTCTGGGAACCGACCCATACTGTGCCAGCATCCCTTGCCCCTTCCCCCAGTAGCTGTGGTAACCAAAAATGTCTCCAGACCTCACAAAGTGTCCCCTGTGGTACAAAATGTTCCAGGTTGAGAAGCATTGATAACCCATCAATAATTCAAATTCCACTCATCTTTGAAGACCCGAGTACCTTACATAATGCTTTGAGCCAGGCTGTTTCTCTCTCTACCTCCTCAGAAATTCACAGCAACGCCGCACAGTCTTGGAGGTCAGCAGTGAGTGCTATCTGAATTCATCCAGGCCTTCCCCCCACCCCAGCCCCATGATCCTCCACATGGAAAGCAGTATACTAACAGAAGGAGCTCCAGCAGCTCCTCACTGCTCTGCGCAAGGATAACATCGAGCTTGCTACCCACTGTCCCCCACAAACTAAAGGTATTCTAGTTGTTCACTCAAAGCTAGAGTGAAAATGGAAGGGAAGTGACTGAACTAAATAAAGCAAAAGGAGCGAAGGAAATTAAGAGAGCTGTTCTCAGAGCTTTGAGATGGTTTAGGGCACCGAATAAGAACTGGGTCTAAGGCGATGCTCATGGTTTTCAGACATATTTAGAACAAGTGACCATATGGATAATGACTTCTGACTGGTGTTGAATTATTAGTTAATAATGTCTTATTGGAATCTTCAGGTCAATATGCTGGACTGCAAGGTTGATTTGAACCACAAGGTTGGCAGTTCAAGCTCACCCGCTGCTCCTTGGAAACCCTACATAGGGTCCCTATAGGTTGGCACCAGCTTGACAGCACTTATCAACAACAATAACAATGTCTTATCTGTTCATGGGGCGCACAGTGGATTCATAAATAAGCCTGCCAGCCATTTCTGCAGGAGAAAGATGAAGCTTTCTGCTCCCTCGAAGATTTAAAGCAGGGGTGGGGAAAGTCTGGTCCACGGGCGGTATGTGACCCTCAAAATCACTTGGTGGCCCTGCGAAGGCAATCACAGTTCCAGCTACCACATTTCCATTGTTGTTAAATGCTGTAGAGCCGTTTCCACTTCCTAACGACTCTGTACAGGGTTTTCAAGGAGTGGCCAGTGAATTTGAACCCCAGCCTTGTGGTTCAAACTGATCTTGTGGTCCAGTGCATTATCCTATAGCACCATACCAGCCTTCACATTAGGGGTGAGTTAATCAAATGTCTGGAGTCCTGGTGTAATGCTGTAGGTAAATGTGCTGGACTGCAAGGTCACTTTGAAATGCAAGGTCATTGGTTCAAGCTCACAAGTCACTCCTCAGAAACCCTATACATAGTCACTATGAGTCGGAACTGACTTGATGGCACTTAACAACAACAACAAGAAGTAAATGCCTGATCAAATATAGCAGACTCATATTTTAAGTTGATAATTTTGTATGGCCTGCAAATGATGTTATAAATTTTGCCAGAAAAAAGGTTGCTCACCCCAGTTTAAAGCCTCGGAAACCTTATACAGACTCTATATGGGTTGGAACCAACTCGAGGGCACTTAACAACAACAACAGGTGAAGTCCTGGTGTGGCACTTTAACATAAGCATTGGACCACAGACTACAAAGGTCAGTGGGTCCAAACCCACCAGTTACTCCTCAGAAACTCTATATAGGGTTGCTATGATTTGGAACCCACTCAATGGCACTTCACAATAATAACAAGGTATCCTGGTATGATGCTGTCTGATAAACACTGGACTGCTAACCCCAAGTTTGGCAGTTCAAACCCACCAATTGCTCCTCAGAAACCCTATAATGTGTTGCTGAATGGGAACACACTCGACAGCACTTAAAAGCAATGATTTTGATTCAGAATCATTTAAAATCATAATTTCATGAGTTTAATTACACTGCTACTCCATTTTTATTAGTATATAATTAATGCTAACTATTAGCCGCTACCACTCATCTGTTAGTCTGTCCTACTGTGGTGGCTTGTGTGTTGCTGTGATGCTCAAAGCTATGCCACCGGTATTGTAAATATCAGCAGGGTCCACCATGGGTGACAGTTTCAACTGAGCTTCTAGATGAAGATAGTCTAGGAAGAAGGAGAGGCAGACTATAGCTGAACATTTAGCCACTGACAACCCTGTGAATGGTAATGGAGCACTGTCAGGTAGCACCAGAATATTGAATATGGAAACATGATGACTATTGTTTGACAGAAGATGATCCCCTCACGTTGGAAGGCACTCAAAATATCAGGAAGGAACAGTCCTTGGGGAAAAGCATCATGCTTGGTAAAGTGAAGGGTCAGCATAAAAGAGCAAGACGCCCAATGAGAGGCAGTGGCGGCAGCAATGGGCTTAAGTTTAACAAAGATTGTGGGGCTGGTACAGGTCCAGGCAGTGTTTAGTTCTGTTGTGCATAGGTTCCCTGTGAGTCCGAACTGACAACAACAAAAACCTTAACTACCAATCACTTTGCTAGACGCTGGAGATTTAAAAGTAAGCTAAATACTCTGCTGCTACCTTCAAGGAGCTTACAGTCTAGTGGTAAAAAAGATGAGAAAGCTAGCAAACACAGTGCAGGTTTCAAACTAGGTTTGGTAGAGTGTTGGATAGGATAAGAAACGAAGGACAGCTGTTAACTCAAGCATTAAGTGGGTACCTGGGAATTTCTTTCTAAGACAAAAATCTCAGGGAGCATTAAAAAAATGAAATAGCATTTAAGAGACACGCTTTGATACTTCATTGTGAGGAGATGCCGAGTTGGTTCCAACTCCTGGTGACCCTGTGAACCCCAGAACCAAACACCAGCTTCATGTTCACTGTCACGTTCCAGCCATTGCTGCTGCCACTGTGTCAGTCTGTCTTGTTGGGGGTCTTCCTTGTTTTTGCTGACCCTCCATTCTGAGACGTTAAAACAAGTCTATTTTGAGAATTTTATGGCTCCCCATATAAACGATAAAAGATAAACTATCATCAAATAAATAGTTGTAATCATAGGCAAACATAGATTTTTCATGAGCATTTGAATAATTGCTGCAGCACTGAATCAAAAGAATAACAAAATATATGCTTAATTTTTCCTATTAAGAGAAGTTTCTGAAGACTATAAAATACCTTTGATATCGTACTCATAAAGTTCAAGTAGGGAAGTGTCTCCATCTTTTCCTACATCCCAAACAGACTCAACAACACTTGACAATAACAGTGCCACTAAGATAGGTTATTGCCAAAACCTGCAAACCGTATTGCCTGGGCTGTATCTGCGGGTGACAGGCTGAGTCTGCAATGCATAGTACTGTCATTGTGCAGTGGAAAGAGCCCTGGACTTGAAATCAGAAAACCTTAGTGTAATCCCCACTCTTCTACTTCTTAGAGTTGTGAGTTTTTAAGCTTATTGTTAAACCTTTCTGAGCCTCATTTACCTCATCTGTCAGATGGGGCTTCACATGAGTACTATGAAGATTAAATATATATGTATAGGGATTTTTTTTAAAATCCATTCAGTCTCTTTATTGATTCGCTGTTGAGTGAATGGTTCTCCTTGTGCAACAATACAAGGTCATATCTTAACATAAGCAAATTTGCAGAAGCTGTGAGGAGGAGTAAATGGGAGCTTTCTCCTCCCTCTTCCTTCCTCCCAGCCCTACTCAATCCATCCTCACTGTGACCAGGATGATCTTTAAGGAACACAGAACTATCATATCACTCTCAGAAGTGCTGCCCTCCTGTGCCTAATCATTACCGTGTTTAGGTGTGATCCTTGCCAATCTCTGTCATTCTTTGACATCCCCTGTGCACAGCCAGGCTGCACTTGCTCGCTCTCTCTCTCTCTCTCTCTCTGTCTCTCTCTCTCTCTCTCCACCACGACCTTGCAGGCACTGCTGCCAAGGGCATTACTTCCTTTTCTTCACCCCATTCAACTCCTCCAACTAACTGGTTCTCAGCAGTCAGCTCAAGTCTTAAGACATTTCTATGAGCTTTAGATGGTGTACCTGATTATATATACCCCGGGAAACTTCTGATGCTGAACAGCTATTGTCTCTCTGCATATCTGCTGCCCTTGTTGACTTGGGATTCCTTGAGGTCAGGGACCGGAGGCACACACTCTTCATGACCATACATCACAGTGGACCTGGAACGGTGTAGGTGCTCAGCAAGTCTTGGTTGGATGAGTGAATTGATCAGTCACTGACTGATTCATAATTGCCACATATATGTACCAAATGATTAAACATCAGACAAAAGAAATATGAGGCCAGAAGGAAAATTCTTCCTTCTGTTAAAACATTTCACCTTTGAGCTTGGTACTCATTACTTCACTAAACAGGTGCCTTGTAGTGAAACCCAGCACCCACTCTCCCCTTTCTCTTGAGTAACAGACTGATTTTTAGCTGGACTTGTGGCCCCCAGCAGCAAGGTTTGGCAAATGACTAAGTTCTGGCAGATCAAACATAAATGGGGTCTTTCGTAGAACTTCCAGTAAGGCAGCGGCTCATCACGGAATAGTCCCCCTTTGCCCTTCTGCTTTTCCTTTTTTTTTTCAGGCCTAAATTTTCACTTTGGTGGTTAGAGTCCCAGAAGCCATTGTGGCCTATGAAATGACCTTGATGATGAAAGTCATGTACTAGGATGCTACAACGGAAAGAGACAAGGAGCCAGAGACTGTGTTAAGTGGAGCTGCTTCTATAATCCTGCGCTGTCAACCTCTGGACATCTTTTTGTGAGATAAATACATTTCTACTCAAAGGCCAAACTACACCTACTGCTGTCAAGTCAATTCCAACTCGGAGTGAGCCGCAGGAGAGACTAGAACCGTCTCCATGGGGTTTCCAATGCTGTAAATGTTCATGGAATCAGGTTGCCTCATCTTTCCGCTGAAGAGTGGCTGGTGGCTTTGACTCACCAACCTTCTGGTTAGCAGCTGAATGTTTTACCCACTGTACCACCAGGGACCCTATACTTTAAGACAGGGATCAGCAAACTTTTTCTATGAAAGGCCAGTTAGTAAATGTTTTAAGCTTTGTGAACCACGCTGTCTCTATCTGTCCACATTGCTCAAAAGTAGACAATCTTAGTCTTAGACAATCCATTCACAAATGAGTGGCTATGTTTGATACAATGTTGATTACAAAAACAGGTGGCAGACTGGATTTGGTGATGACTGTGGCTTGCTGACCTTAATCTCAAGCACTGTTGTTTTGAGTATCTCTGATCTGTGTAGCCAGACCTAACCCTAATTCAAATTCATATTGTTATTATAGTTAGGTGCCATCGAGCCAGTTCCTACCCATAGCGACCTTGTATAGGGTTTCTGAGGAGCAGCTGGTGAGCTTGAACAGCTGACCTTGTGGTTCAAAGTGACTTTGCAGTCCAATGCATTAATCCACAGCACCACACCAGGACTCTTACTCAGTCTTATTTGGTGAAATGCATATTTTGCAGTCTGGCAAATCCTTGTTTCATTGAAAACACAACAACCTTTTTATCTTTTAGTGGACTGTTTCTGTTTTAGTTTAACCTGCTCTGAATTATAAACCAAGGCCCATTACCTTCAAGTCAACTCCATCCCATAGTGAGTCTATAGGAAAGAGGAGAGCTGCCCTACTGCAGTGCCAAGAGTGTAATTCTTTATGGGAGCAGATGATCACATCTTTCGCCCATGGAGCGATTAGTGTGTTTGAACTGCTGACCTTTCAGGTAGTAGCGTAGCCTTTAGCAATTTTGCCACTGGGGCTCCTTGAATGATACAAAGCTCTGACATTTTTGTTTGCAAACTCTTTTTTTTTTTTTTAAATCTTTAAAAAATGTTTTGCTGTGAATTATGTGATAGTTTACATGGGAGAACATTAGCTTTACATTCATTCTATTGTATATTGTTTCACTGCCATGGTTACAATCCCCTCCATACATCATCACCCAACCAAAGGGTATACACTACAAGCCTGCTCCCCGGTCGTCAGCACACAGCCCCTCTCCCTCTCTGTATCTAAAGTTCCCAGCTGCTCCATCTCTCCGCGTCATCATCTCTGCTTCCATCTCAGGCGTCACTGCTTCTCTGGGTAGGGTCCCGCTCTCCGCTCTTCTTGTTTGCAGACTCCTGGTTATTAAGACCTGCTGAAGCAGATGTAGGGCTTTTCTGGGTTTCCCTCAGCTCCATTATATTTCATTTGGAGGATTCCTGCAGAATACAAATAGGACAGTCACTGGGTTTATAAGCAGAAGGAATGGAGGACAAAAGGCAAGGCCTGTAAGAAGTGAATGAAGAACATCATGCTGAGTTCTGGAAATGTGTTTGAATCACTCGACAAACCTTCACACTGACTAAATGATCACTTCATGTACTCTGATAATAGGGAGACTGTACAAGTCAAATGGGTGTTTAACAGCAGGGCAAGAACTAGTCTTGATGATTCTCTTCAGCAAGGACTTTACCTGATGCTCTTAGGATGTCTTGGCTTTTCGGGTTTCATTCACTTGTTGAAACAGAACAATGCAGTACAGACCAGGACTGGCAAATGGATTTCCCCTGACATACAAACCCCACCCAACAGTCACAGTAGCTATCTGGGGCTCTGTGCATGTGCTGGCTTTACACAGATGGTGCGCTGTGCTTGCCTGTCAATGTCAGCTGGATGCGTAAGGGTAGAGTTTAGGCTCAAGGAATGTGAGATCTAAAAGGGAGCCATAGCCTTGTTTGTTTGCTTTAAAACTTTTTATTGTGAATTGGGTGAAGTTTCACAGTTTTCCGTTCAGCAGTGCATACACACGTTGTTTCATCTCGTTGATTACAATCCCCACAATGTAACATCACACACTCTACTTGCTCCCTGTATTTCAGTTGCTCATTCCTCCTTCCTTTCTAACCCTTCTGAACGTAGTCCAGGATTGAATGCTGTCCTTTGCATCTCAAATGGTTGATTATAAGGTGTGCTTTGTTGTTGTTTGTGAAGCCCCATGGAGTTGGTTCCGACTCATAGCGACTCTGTATAGGGTTTCCGAGGACCTGCTGATGAGCTTGAACCACCAACCATGCAGTTCCAGCTGGCCTAACAGTCCAACACATTAAATCACAGCATGTGGGCAGATGCTTTGGGCACGTGCTGTGAGTTAATGCGCTGGACTGCAAGGTCGGCGTTTCAGATTCACCAGTCACTCCTTAGGAACCCTAAACTATGAGTCGGAGCCTACTCCACAGCACTTAACAACAGCAACAACCTCCTTACTGTCACTATTTCCCTTATAGGTCTGCCGATTGATTGACTGGAAATTGAGCCATGGGTTGAGTTCATTTCCTGGCCTGA
Source organism: Chrysochloris asiatica (assembly GCF_000296735.1). Classification (NCBI taxonomy): domain Eukaryota; kingdom Metazoa; phylum Chordata; class Mammalia; order Afrosoricida; family Chrysochloridae; genus Chrysochloris; species Chrysochloris asiatica. The sequence goes on along the minus strand of NW_006408531.1, from coordinate 3,693,156 downwards.
CAGGGGACTCTCAGGGGTCCTACCAGTCTCTATCCAGCCAAGAAGTCTGGAGTTGGGTCTTTTTTTTATGATTTTTAAGGTTCGTTCTACATTTTCCTCCCACATGGCTTTTAACCCTCTAACCTAGTTCTTCAGTTTACAGAGGATAATTTATGATTCAGATGCAAAACAACTCATGCAAGGTTACCCATGTGTAATTAGTGATAAAATACTTTAGAAATCAAGTGCTCTTTTTATTACACAGTACTTGGTGTTGTTAGTTGCCCGATCTTACCCCATCTTCATGATGCTTCGTGTACATTGTGGCTATTGGATCAATTAATCTCCTTTAAGGTTCCCTTCATTTTTGATGTCCCTTTACTTTACTAAATGACTTCTTTTCTAGGGATTGGATTTTTTCTAATCCTGTGTCCAAAGTAAGCAAGGAGAAGTCTTATTATTCATGCTTCCAAGGAGCATACTAGTTTTTTATGCTTTTCACAAATTTTTATCATTTCTTTCTAACGTTATATATGAATCCATTTGTTAATGAGATCTTTGCTTGATTCCAACAGCCAAGCTTTTAGAGCTTTTATTTGCTCCTGATGTTTTACAAACCTGATCCTTGAGACTTCATTTAATTCTGAAAACCCCAATTTGTTGTTGTTGCTGTTAAGTGCCATTGAGTCGGTTCTGACTCATAGTTTACTCATAGTAAACCTCAACAGCTTTCCAATAATTCCTTTGGTTATTGTTGTTAAGGTAATGATAACCAGAATCAGTTCATTTCCTGCAATCAAGAACTACAAATGATTTTGAAATGGATTCCAGGGAGTGAGTTTCAAGAAACAGCATCTCAGGGAAATATGGAGAATTGGAAATTGATTATCTTATTGAGATAGCTTGTTGTTGTTGTTATGTGCCGTGGAGTTGGTTCCGACCCATAGCGACCCTGTACAGGGTTTCCGAGGCTGTAAATCTTTACGGGAGCAGAAAGCCTCATCTTTCTCCCACAGAACAGCTGGTAGTTTCGAACTGCTGACCTTGAGGTTCGCAGCCCGATTCATAACCACTATGCTACCAGAGCAAGAAGGCAAAAAAAAAATCCTATTTAATTTCCAGAATGTGATTCTAGTGGTTTACTATACCCGGTGGTAAAGCAGATAATTAAATGTCCCTGGGATCACAAGCAGAGCCCTGGTGGTATAGTAGCATTGGATTGCTAATCACAAGGTCAGCAGAGTCAGTGGTTCAAGGCCAACAGTTGCTCCTAGGGAGACCGATGAAGTTTGTGCTCTTGTAAAGATTGACACTCAATGGAGCTGTTCCACGCTGCCCTATAAACAAGTTATCATGAGTAACCCTATGACAGTGGGAAGGTTTTGTTCATTTGGACGTACTTGGTATCAAGTGGTCATGGAGGGCAAGGTTCTGAGTTACCACTGCTGTAGAACAGTAGAAAGGATTTGAGGGGTCAAGGATTCTAAGGTGAGATAGTAACGTTGGCAGCTTAAGAAAGTACAATAAACTCAAATGCACACATGCTTGGTTCAAGGTAAAAGCAGAGTCCAGGAAATTTCTGCCATCATGGAACATCACTCTTAGATATGGTTTCAAAGCAGGACTATCCACAACAATAGCAAATCCACCCAAACCTCAACGTTTGATCCTGTTGGGTTTTAAATCACAGTGGTAGTTGAACATTCACACAGTATCTCTACTCTCCTGGAAAAAGCGGGCCCAGAGGATTATGGGCACTTGATTGGGGGAACTCGGCAGACCTGGAAATCTCCTCTACCATGGGCCCTTTTTGTTGTTGTTGTTAAGTGTCGTGGAGTCGGTTCTGACTCATAGCGACCCTGTACAGGGTTTCTGAGGCTGTAAATCTTTACGGGAGCAGAACGCCTCATCTTTCTCCCGTGGAGCAGCTGGTTGTTTCGAACTGCTGACCTTGCGGTTCCCAGCCCGATTCGTAACCACTACACTACCAGAGCTCCTTGGGACCCTCTTTGGGTGAGGCAAATCCCCTCATTCTGGCCTTGCTTCTCCTACCTTGCCAATGGCACTGCAGGCTCTTGACCTACAGGCGGCTCCCCATCTTTGCCAGGACACTAGAATCTTATGTGTTCTTCCGAACAAAACCTTTGGGTTAAATGCTAGCCGGCTACAAAATATTTTCATCAGAATATTAATAAATCTTCATGTTCTTTCAGGCCAGTGAATCAGATTTTTTAAGGATCTGTTTGATTCTTTGTTATTTAGCCTAAGAGAGCAGTGGTAGAATTCTCATCTTCCATCAGGATGACCTGGGTTCAATTCTTAGCCAACGCACCTCAAACATGGATGCTGCCCATCTGTCAATGGAGTCTGTGGTACTATAATGTGCAGCAGATTCAGGTGAAGCTTTCAGACGAAAATGGAGTAGAAAGAAAGACCTGGTGAACAATTTTTGAAAAGCAACTGACAAATACCCTTTAAATCACAGTGGTCCTGTCCCCATCATGCAATGGGTTGCCCTGAGCCAGGGACTGCTGTTAAATGAGCAAAATTAAATGTAAGTCATTTTTAGAGAAAATTATTTCTTTGAGTAATAATGTGTTAAAAAAAAAATGAAGTACTCATGCTTCAGAGTAACTTATTCTTAGGAAATTATAAAAAAAAACTATGTTGTTGTTGTTAGGTGTCATCGAGTCAGTACCGACTCATAGCAACCTTATGCACAGCAGAATGAAACACTGCCCAATCCCGGGCCAACCTCACTATTGTTGCCACGCTTGAGTCCATTGATGCTGCCACTTGGCCAATCCATCTCATTGGGGGTCTTCCTCTTTTTATCTGACCCTCCATCTTACCAAACATGAAATCCTTATCCAGGGACTAGTCCCTCCTGACAATATGTCCAACGTGTGAGAGATGTATGAGTGGGATAAAATATACTGTCTTAGATCACTTATAAATTTTCTATTCAAATAAAATAGTTTATCAAATTAACAAGTCATTAGTATTAAATCAATTAGAAACACTATACAGGTTTACTTACTATGAGTCAGAACCGACTCAATGCCACGTAACAAAAACAGACACAACTAAAAGAACCATTTAATAAATAAAAATTCTTAAGTGCATTTGCTGCTTTCTCCACTAATCTTCATCCTTCTTTGTCATTCACCACTTGATTTTTCTATTTATCGCCTCATTCTTACTATCTTTATTTCAAAAGCAATATAACCACATTAAAGAAAAGTAAAGAAAAGGAACAAAAATATTCATTATCCTCCTCATTGTTAACATTTTGGTTTATTTCCTCCTGGGCTTTTACTAAACATTGTGGTTAACATAATGCTTCTGCTCAGCATTTAAAATTGAATATATCACTCACTCACGTGTTAATCCCTTAATGTCTGCATAGCCTCATTTGCATAATATTCAAAAGAGTGAAGGCATTAAATTGTGATTATGAATTATTGAGGGAAAAGACTCAGCCTCCTGTTAGCCAACCCCTCATAGGCATTCAAGTATTGTTCGTTAGGTTGAATTGAAATGCCTCACACATTTTAAGTTCATAATATTTTAAAGAATAGCTCAGCCAACATGTTAATATATATTGCTTTCCACATATTTTCAATTATTTAAGATGGATTCCCGGAAGTGAGATGATGGGTCATATGGTATAGCCATGTTTATGGCTTGTAACATATTACCAAATTGCTTTCCGGTGGGCCTGTATCGATTTACACTGCCCCCTGCAATGCATGAGATCACTGGATTCTCTACACACTTGTCAGCACTCAAGTACTAGAAGGAAGTATAGCATCTCATTTGTTATTTCAGTGTAGCATTGTTTCATTTGTGTGTTTACTTTTTGTGTTTTCCTGTCTGTGAATTCACATACTCTTCTTGGCAGTGTGAATGTAGTCTATATAGAGTAAAGGTATTGTTGGTAGGTGTGATTTGAGTGAGTTCTGACATACAGCCATTCTGTGTAAAAGAGAAGGAAACACTGCCCCGTCTGCCTTGCACGAGCCTCACAATTATATGTCAGTGTTGGAGCGCATTGTTGCAGCCATCATGGCAGTCCATCTCAGTGAGGGGCTTCCTGGTTTTCACGGACCCCTCTACTTTATCCAAGCATGATGTCCTTTTCAAGGGACCAGTACCTCCTGATAACATGGTCAAAGTAGGTGAGACAAAATATTTTTATCCTCACTTTTTTTTTTTTTTTTGTCCAAACTATTGTGAATTGAGTGAAGGTTCACCGAACAGATCATCAGTTTTACATTCAACAAATAAAACATTTTGCTTCATTACAGTGATTACAATCCCCTCCATGTACCATCAGTTAACAACATTTACCTCTATTCACTTTACCTCGTGTATTCCTCCCTGGCTCCCGATATCTTCGTCTTTCCTCTGCTAACCTCCCTCTTGTTGTATATTGCCTGCCCTATAACCTAGGTTAACATGTGTCTACCCTCTACCAGTGAATAATTTACCATCCGCCAAGTCCCAGTAACAATCACAGAATGTTTCTTTTATTGAGAAGTCACTTTCTTAAGTTTTATAGCAGTGGTCTCTTACAATATTTGTCCTTTTGTGCTTAACTAATTTCACTCAACATAATGTCCTCCATAATGCAATATGGAGATGATACAGCCTTGCTTGCTGAAAGCAAAGAGGATTTAAAATACTTATTGATGAAGATCAAAGACCACAGACTTCCATATGGCTTACATCTCAATGTAAAACAGACAAAAATCCTCACAACTGGACCAATAAACAACATCCATATAGATGGAGAAAAGATTGAAGTTGTCAAAGACTTCATTTTGCTCAGATCAACCATCAGCATGCATTGAAGCAGCAGTCAAGAAATCAAATGACATACTGCATGAAGCAAATCTGCTGCACAGGAACTTTTTTT
>NW_006408531.1:3686836-3687691 GCF_000296735.1 Chrysochloris asiatica | reverse complement strand
GAGTTTTGCAGATTCATTGTTATTCTTCAGCATTGCATAGTATTCGATTGTGTACATACCGATGTTGGTTTAACCATTCTTCTGTTGATGAGCATGTAGGTGAGCCCCATCTTTTTGCTCTTATGAATAGTACTGCAATGAACATGGATGTGCATCTATTTGTATTTGTCACGACTCTTATTTCTTAAGGATATATACAAACTAGAGGGATTGCTGGGTCATGAGGTATTTTTATTTCCAACTTTTTGAGAAAGTACCAAACCATTTTCCACAGTGGTTACACCATTTTATAGTTCTGCCAGAAGTGTAGGAGGGTACCAGTTTCTCTACATCTAGGCCAGTTTTTGTTGTTTTCTGTTTTGTTTTGGTTTTAACTGCCTTATCAATGCCAGAGTAAGATGATATTTCATTGTTATTTTGATTTTCATATCTCTAAATGATACTGAAGGAGGAAGTCCCAGATGCATTGAAGGAACTGGCAAAGAACGTGGCACCGGGAATTGATGGAATGAAAATTGAAATCTTTCAAGAAAATGAGGCAGCACAGGAGGCAATCACTCATCTTTGCCAAGAAATTTGGAAGACAACTATCTGGCTGACTGATAGGAAGAGATCCATATTTGTGCCCATTCCAAAGAGAGGTGAACCAAAGGAATGCGGAAATCATCAGACAATCTCTTTGATATCCCATGCGAGTAGTTTTACTAAAGGTAATACAGAAATGGCTACAATCATACACTGACAGAGAACTTCCAGATGTTAAAGCCAGACTCAGAAGAGGCCGTGGAACAAGGGATTTCATTACTGATGTGCGATGGATCTTGGCTGAAAGCAGAGAATATCAGAAAGATGTTT
>NW_006408531.1:3682721-3685607 GCF_000296735.1 Chrysochloris asiatica | reverse complement strand
ATGGCACTTAACAACAACAATGGCTAATGACCATGAGCATTTCTTCATATGCTTGTTAGCCACCTGAATGTCTTCTTTGGTGAATTGTCTGTTCATGTCTTCTAGCCATTTTTTTAAATTGGATTATTTGTCTATTGCTTGTGGAGATAGTGAAGTGGTCTATAAATTTTAGAGAGTAGTCCATTATCTGATAAGTCCTTGCCAACCTTTTTTCCCAATCTGTGGATTCTCTTTTTAGTCCTTTGGAAAAATCCTTTGATGCACATATGTGTCTAAATATTAGGAAGTCCCTAAAATTAAAAATTTCCTCTAACTTCTGCTTGTGTGTTTTCAGTTATGCTTGATAGTGTATTTATGCCATATATCAGAACCCCAAAGTTGTTCCCTATTTTTTCATTGATGATCTTTATAGTTCTTGGCTTTACATTTAGATTTTTAATCCTCATTAAACTCACTTTTGTATATCATGTGCAACATGGATCTTGTTTCAGTTTTACACAAATGAATATACAGGTCTGCCAACACCATTTGTTGGCAAGACTATTATCTCTTCCCCAGTTAATGCATTTCCCCCTTTTCTTGAAGATCAATTGACTTTAGGTGGATGGGTTTACTTTGGGATCCTAAATTCTGTTCCATTGATCTGTGTATCGTTCATTGTATCAGTACCAGGCTGTTTTGATCACTGTGGCTGTGTAGTAGGTTTTGAGATCAGGAAATAAGATGCCGCCTAATTTGTTCTTTAATAATGTTTTACTTTTCTGGCATCTCTTTATTTTTCATATAAAGTTGGTGATTACTTTTTATTAGCTCTTTAAATAATTATGTTGGAATCTGGATTGGGATTACATTGTATCTACAGATTGCTTTGGGAAGTATTGACATTTTCACAACATTATGTCTTCCAGTTCACCAACATGGTATATTCCTCCATTTCTGTAGGTCTTTTTGTGGTTTCTTGTAGTAGTGTTTTGTAGTTTTCTTTGCATCGATCTTTTGTTTCTCTGGTTACATTTATTCCCAAGTATTTAATCTTTTGGGTGGCTATTATAAATGGTATTCTTTTCTTGATTTACTTTTCAGAGCTCTCTTTATTGATGTAAAGGAATCCAACTGATTCTTGTACGTTGATCTTGTAACTTGCTACTTTGCCAACTCTGTCAATGAGTGTCAATAATTTTCTTGCTGAATCTTTTGGATTTTCTGAGTAAAGGATCATAACATCTACAAATAGAGTTTACTTCTTCTTTGCCAGTTTTAATGCCTTTAATTTTCCTTACAGTTCTGGCTAAGAGTTTCAGCACAATTTGGAATCATCCACAATATGGATAAATTGCATGCTTGTCTAGTTACTGATAGGGAAATGACTTCAGTTTCTCACTGTAAAGAATGATGTTGGCTGTTGGTTTTTTATGTATTCCCTTAATTGCGTTGAGGAGTTTCCTTCCTATTTTGTTGAAATGTTTTCATTAGGATTTTTATCAGTGTTGTTTTTCCCTTCATTTTATTTGTGTGTTGGATTATGTTGATTGTTTTTCTAATATTGAAGCATCACTGTAAAGTTGGTTTGAATCCCACTTGGTCATTATGTATTATTTTTTTGATATATTGTTGGACTCTGTTGGCTCGAATTTTTGCATGTATGCTCATGAGAGCTATTGGTATATAATTTTCCTTTTTAGTGATATCTTTGCTTGATTTGGGTATCAGAGTTTTGCTTGTTTCATAAAATGAATATGGGAGGCTTCCATCGTTTTCTGTATTCTGGAATTGGTGTCAGCTCCTTTCTGAATGTTTGCCTATAAAGTCATTTGGTTTTAGACTTTTCTTAATTGGCAGTTTTTTAACAACTTAATCAATTTCTTTTCTTGTTATTGTTGTTGTTGTTGTTGTTGTTAAGTACCGTGAAGTCGGTTCTAACTCATAGCAACCCTGCACAGGGTTTCTGAGACTGTAAATCTTTACAGGAGCAGAAAGCCTCATCTTTCTCCCGCAGAACAGCAGGTAGTTTCTAACTGCTGACCTTGAGGTTGGCAGCCTGACTCGTAATCACTATGCTACCAGAGTTAAAGTTTTCTGTTTCTGTCTGTGTTAGTTTAGGTAGTTTGTGTGTTTCTACAAATTTATCCATTTCTTCTAGATTTTCAATTTTTTTGGTGTATAATTCTTCAGTTTTCTGTTATTATCCTTTCTGTTTCCATTGGTTCTGTTGTGATGTCACCCATATCATTTCTTGTTTGTGTTATTTGTATCTTTTCCTTATTTTCTTTCATTATATTTGCCAGTGGTTTGTTGATTTTATTAATCTTTTAAAAAGACCACATTCTTGTCTTGTAGATTCTTTCTATTGCTTGTCTTTTTTCTTTTTCATTTATTTCTGTTCTAACCTTTATTGTGTCTTTTTGCTCTCTGGTGGTTGTAGGCTTACTTTGCTGCTCTTTTTCTAATTGATGGAGATGTTTGGTTAAGGTGTTGATTTGGGTTCTTTCTTCTTTTAGGATGTGTGTGTTCATTACTATAAATTGCTCTCTGAGCACTGCTTTTGCTGTGCTTTCCATCATTTGATGCAAATAATTTTTTATATTCATTTTTTATTTGTTCCTTTACCCAGAAACTTTGAAACAGGGTGTCATTCAATTTCCATGTATCTGATTTTCCTCCTTGAGCTCCAGTTTTATAGCACTGTGATCTAAGAAAATGCTTTGTTGTATTTTTATGTATTTAAATTTATTGAGGTTTGCTTTGTGGCCTAACATAGAGTCTGTTTTGAAGAATATACCGTGTGCACTGGAAAGGAAAGCATAGTGTGCTGTAATTGGGTTTAGTGCTCCTATAAATCTATGAGGTCAAGTTGGTTGATTGTGTTGTTTAGTTCTTTTTGCCTTT
>NW_006408531.1:3674178-3682621 GCF_000296735.1 Chrysochloris asiatica | reverse complement strand
CTTTACAGGAGCAGAAAGCCTCATCTTTCTCCCGCAGAACAGCAGGTAGTTTCTAACTGCTGACCTTGAGGTTGGCAGCCTGACTCGTAATCACTATGCTACCAGAGTTAAAGTTTTCTGTTTCTGTCTGTGTTAGTTTAGGTAGTTTGTGTGTTTCTACAAATTTATCCATTTCTTCTAGATTTTCAATTTTTTTGGTGTATAATTCTTCAGTTTTCTGTTATTATCCTTTCTGTTTCCATTGGTTCTGTTGTGATGTCACCCATATCATTTCTTGTTTGTGTTATTTGTATCTTTTCCTTATTTTCTTTCATTATATTTGCCAGTGGTTTGTTGATTTTATTAATCTTTTAAAAAGACCACATTCTTGTCTTGTAGATTCTTTCTATTGCTTGTCTTTTTTCTTTTTCATTTATTTCTGTTCTAACCTTTATTGTGTCTTTTTGCTTTCTGGTGGTTGTAGGCTTACTTTGCTGCTCTTTTTCTAATTGATGGAGATGTTTGGTTAAGGTGTTGATTTGGGTTCTTCTTTTAGGATGTGTGTGTTCATTACTATAAATTGCTCTCTGAGCACTGCTTTTGCTGTGTTTTCCATCATTTGATGCAAATAATTTTTTTAATTCATTTTTTATTTGTTCCTTTACCCAGAAACTTTGAAACAGGGTGTCATTCAATTTCCATGTATCTGATATTTCTCCTTGATTTTCCTGTTGTTGATCTCCAGTTTTATAGCACTGTGATCTAAGAAAATGCTTTGTTGTATTTTTATGTTTTTAAATTTATTGAGGTTTGCTTTGTGGCCTAACATAGAGTCTGTTTTGAAGAATATACCGTGTGCACTGGAAAGGAAAGCATAGTGTGCTGTAATTGGGTTTAGTGCTCCTATAAATCTATGAGGTCAAGTTGGTTGATTGTGTTGTTTAGTTCTTTTTGCCTTTGTTTTTTTTGTCTTTGTACATTTCAAGTTGTTCTATCCTTCATCAAATATGGTTTATTAAAATATACTACTATTATTGTAGAGTTGTATAGTTCTTCCTTCAGCTCTATTGGAGTTTGATTTATCTGTTTTGAGGTTTTTTCATTTTGGGGCAGAGATATTTATTATGGTTATGTGCTCTTATTCAATTGACTCCTTGATCATGATATAATGCTCTTCTTTGTCTCGCATGCTGGTTTTTGCCCTTAAAGTCTATTTTATCAGAGATTAAAATTGTTATTTTGCTCATTTTTGATTGTCATTAGCTGGGTATATTTTTTCCAATCTTTGATTTTTAGTCTATTTCTATCTTTGTGTATAATCTGTGTCTCTTGTAGACAGCATACCGAAGGATTTTGTTTTCTTATACATTCACTTACTCTCTTTCTACTGGTATATTTAATCCATTTATGTTCAGTGTAAATTATTAATAGGTATGAATTGATTGCTATCATTTTGCTGTGTGTTTTTTTGTGGTACATCTGATTTCATTGTTTCATATAATTTTCTGCACTGAGTTCATTTTATTTGTGGATTTTATTTTTATTTTCATTTCTGTTGTGTTCATGTTTTCTAAATCTTTCTGATTTTAATTTTTATTTTGATGCAAAGAAGAAGTAATTTTCTTGTTACCATGCAATTTATTTATTTTTGTATCAGTTTAAAGCCATCTGTTTTATCTTGAAATCTACTTGACTTCCTGGCCATTTGGAAGTTTTATATCTACACTATTCCCTCTTTTACTTTGTAGTTAACTTCATTCATTATAAATTGACATCAGTGGTTTCCTGTTTTCAGTCTTGTAGGTTTTTTTTACTTAAAATACTTGTATATCTGGACTGAGTTCTGGGTGGTGGTGTTATATATGTTAATCTCAGGTTGTTGTGTGCTGTTGTTGGTTTTCAGTCCAAAAATTGCCTTTTAGACTTTTTTGTAAAGTTGGTCTGGTTGTTACAAATTCCTTTAATTTTTGTTTATCTAGAAATGCCCTGATTTCTCTGTCATATTTAAGGGACAGCTTTGCTGGGTACATAATTCTTGGTTAACGATTTGCACTTTCAGCAATTTTTATGTGTCATGCTATTGCCTTCTTGTCTGCATGGATTCTGCTGAGAAGTCAGATCTTAGTTTTATTGGCTTGCCTTTGTAGGGAACTCTGTTTTCCCTAAGCTGCTGTCAGGATTCTTTCTTTGACTGTGGTGTTAGAAAGTTTGATTATGATATATTTTTGGTAATTTTTTTGTGTGTGGGGGGGTTCTGTTATGTTTGGGGTTCTTTCTGCTTCTTGGATGATTATTTTCTCATCTTTCATTATATTAGGGGATTTTTCATCCAACAAGTCTTTGACAATATTCTCAATGTTTTTTACTGTCTCTTCCTGTTCTGGAATTGTGATCACCCATAAGTCATTTGTCTTCATGATGTCCCATATAACTCTGAGACTTCCTTTGGATATTTTCATTCCTTTTCTGATATTTTTTCTAGCATACTAGTAGTGAGAGATTTAGTTTCAAGCATACTAATTCAGACTTCCATTGCTTCTAATCTACACCTTTGCCCTTTCAGTGTATTGTCCATTTCTGAAATCTTAGTTTTAATTTTCTGGATTTCTAAGAGCAGGAATTATTTCAAAATTTGCACTTACTTTGTCTATTTGTTCTTGTAAAGCTTTCCTGAATTCTAAAGATTTTTCTGTGTTATCCTGGAGCTTTCTGCCAGTCCTTCAAAGGTACCTAAATTTCATTCTTTTGAGTTCTGTATCAGTTACTCCCATTGTCTTTTCTTCCTCAGAAATGTTTTTTGGCTCTGCATCTTGGTCCGATTTTTTTTTTTTTTTTTGCTATTCTCTCTGGTCTTTTAGTACAGCTAAAACTGTGTGTTTTCTCTGGGATCAGTTGCTGTTGCCATATTTGCATTTATTGGTGATTGTTATATTGCTGTGTTTTCAGGCTCTCACCAACTGTCTCCTGCGGGTGTAGTCAGAGAGTGTCAGCGTGCACACTGTTCCCATTCACCATTCCTGCACCTCAGTTTAGGGTGCATTTGGCTGGTGTTGGCTGTTGTCTATAATTGATCAGGTGGTATATGAGCTAGAATTGGCTCTTGCCCAGTGCATGGTAATGCAGAGGATATGGTTTTGTTTGGGCTGTAAGTGCATGGTTGTGGTCTCCTCACAGGTAAACACACACACAAGAAAACAAAACAGAGTAAGCAAGCAACTATCAATGAAAAGAGCAAATACTAAAGAAGAAAGGAGAAATAAAAACAGGCAGCAACCCCACCCCTATATATAGAGAGAGAGAGAGAGAGAGAGAGAGAGAGAGAGAGCGCTCTGGTAGCGTGGTGGTTACAAATTGGGCAGTGAACCGCAAGGTCAGCAGTTGGAAACTACCAGCTGTTCCGCAGGAGAAAGATGAGGCTTTCTGTTCCCCTAAAGATTTACAGCCTTGGAAACCCTGTTCAGGGTCACTATGGGTCGGAACCGACTCAACACCACTTAACAATATATATATATATATATATTTAAATACTGGAAAAGACAGATAGGTACATGGAGCTATAAAAAAGAAAAATAAGAGAGAAATGAAAGGAAAAAACAAAATAAGAACAGAAAAACCAGGGAATGAGATGATGAAAAGAGAGAGTAGTAAAGAAAGATCAAAAGAAAAAAAAAAAGAGAGACAGAAGAATAGAGAAAATAAAAACAGAAGGAAAAGCAAAAGCAGAGACAGAATAAAATTCAAGGGAATGGAAAGAGAAAAAGAAGGAGAAGAAGAATAAACAAAAACAACAAAACAAAGGAAAACTGCAACAACACTAAAACCATTACAGCTGTTGGAGGAAAGTGTGGGAGGAAAGTGGCCTTGACGTACCAGGCCCTAGATGGGTTTCCTGTATACCTAGGTGTTCTCTAATTTCAGGGCTCTCAATTCAGAAGTAGTTCATGTCATGAACGTCTTTGGTAGAGCTGGTTTCAGTGTTGGTGAGGACCTCAGGGCAGCTGGGGTAGAAATTATGAGAATTTCTGCTAGAGTTGTCCTGGTGTGGCACTGTAGGATAAGGAACTGGACTGCAAGGTCGGTCTGAACAGCAAGGTCAGCAGTTCAAACTCACCACCTGCTCCTCAGAAACCTTATACAGCATTGCTATGAGTCAGAAACAACTTGATGACACTTAACAACAAATGCTGGTCTGGTGACTGCGGATTCTGTAGGTCTGGAGCTGAGCCCACGTGAATACAGACACCAAAGTCACAAAGCCAGCCCTGACCTGTCACTGGAGTGGCTCACAATTGGGTGGCTCTGAACTCCTGGAGATCTTTAATGAGTCTTTGATCTTTATTGAGGGTGGGAGCTGGCCATACCTCTAGTTACCAGGGAAGCCGGGGCAGGGGAAGAAATAGCATCTTTCCCGTCACCTGTGTGAATCTGCTCAGCCAAAGCTGCTCATGAAAGTTCAAGATGGTTGTGCTCTATCTGACCAGCAATCACTAGTCAGTCTCCCTTTCGTGCCATTCCTGCTCAGCATCTCCCCCCTGCAAACACTCAATCCACTTCTCTAACCTTTCATCTGGACTTTATGAAAGTTCCAGGATTTTCATCTGTGTCTGTTTCATGTGGTCTGTCATATCTTGTTATAGACGGTCTATGTAGTAGGACTGCCTAGCCCAATACCTTGTCAGAAATCTCTCTCATCCTCACTTCTAAGAAGTGCCCTGGCTATGCTTTTTCCAGAACACATCTGTTCATGCTTCTGAAAGTCCATGTTATATTTAATATTCTTTGCCAACGGGATAACTCAGAAGCATCAATCCTTCTCTGAACTTCCTTATTAATTTTCCAGCTTTTCTATGTACGAGGCAATTGAAAATACCTTGGAGCATCTTAATCCTTAATGTAATATCATTGCTTCTTTATACTTTAAAGAGGCCTTTTGCAGCAGATTTGTCCAATGCAATACGTCATTTGATTTCTTGATAGCTGCTTCCATGGACATTGATTATCCAAGTAAAACGAAATCTTTGACAACTTCAATATTTTCTTTATTTATCATGATGCAGTTTATTGGTCTAGTTGTGAAGATTTTTGTATTCTTTATGTTGAAAGCTATATAGTCTGTGCTCTTAATTAGTAAGTGTTCCTGTTTCATCATCAAGGTTGTTTTACCTGCACATTTCAAGTTGTTACCTGTCAGTTTGTCATACTGTGGTGGCTTGTGTGTTGCCTTGATGCTGGAAGCTGTGCTGCTGACATTTCGAATACTAATAGGATCACCTGAAGTAGACAGATTTCAGCAGAATTTCTAGACTAAGACAGACCAGGATGAAAGCCAGGGCAGTTTAATTCTGAAAAAAAAAAAAAAAAAAAGGCCAATAAAAATTGTATGAATAGCTGTGAAACCTTGTCTGACGTAGCACCAGAAGATGAGCCCCTCAGGCAAAAAGGAACTCAAAGATACAACTGGGGAAGAGCTGCCTCTTCAAAGTTGAGTCAGCCTTATTGACATGGATGGAGTCAAGCTTTCAGAACCTAAATTTGCTGCTATGGTATGACACAACCTGAGAAGAAACTGCTGCATCTTGGCTGAAAGTAGAGAATGTCAGGAAGCTATTTACATGTCGTTTATTGACAATTCAAAGGCAGCTATTCGACTGTGTGGATCATTTCAGATAACGTTGTAAAGCTGGGAATTCTAAAACACTTTCTTGTGCTCATGTGGAACCTGTTTGTTGAAACAGAATGAGAGGTGAAATCAGAAGTGTGTGTCAGCCTTGTAGTCTCTCCATGCTTATTCAATGTGTATGCCGTGGCAGTAATCTGACAAGCTGGCCTATATGAAGAAGAGTGAAGAGTAAACCACTTACTGCTAGTATTGCTCTCATTGCTCAGAAGAAAGGCCTGACTCTGTTTCTGAAAGGTCGCAGTCTGGAAAACCCTGTGGAGCTCACGTTTACTCCATACACATAGGGTCCCATGAATGGGAATGGACTTGATGGCAAGTAGGAACAAGTGTTCTCACTTAAGGCCAGTCACACCCATTACCATCTGTTTGATTGACACTCAGAGTGACTGTTACAGGGCAGGGTAGAACTAACTGCCCCACTGAGCGTAACCACACCTTCCCACTGTTCTCATTTGGGGCTTGTTTTTTCCATCTACCTGAAGGATGTTTTTTTTAACACCTTTACTTTCCTTTAAAGAGAGACCTATTCTCTTTCTTCTCAAGGTACCTTAAATCTAGAAAATCTGCAGCATTGCGAAAACACTGTCAACTTTAAAAACAAAGAAAAAGAATAAAGCTTTAAACATAACTGCTGTGAGCTAATCAGAGAAACACCTTAGATTGCCTTTTCTTACATCCCAGTATTGCTGATCACAGTGAAAAAGAGGGCGTTCACCATACCCCATTGTTACTGCCCTTGCCAAATAGAAATTTACCTACATTTAACGAACATTTCCTGCCCAACTTCCTGCCCTTGAAGCAGGTGTTTGACATATGTTTTTACTACTCTATGAAATTCCTGTTGTCCTCTAAACTGTGTTCTGACGCTTTAGACAAATATTCAGCTGTTCATTCTGGCTTGATCCCCTGCTGAGAATTTGAATCCCAACAGGTATGGCACTGTACGATTAAGCACTGGCCCTTAAGGTCAGTTTGAACTACAATGTTGGAGGTTCAAATCCATCAGCCACTCCTCAGAAATCCTATACAGGATCACTATGAGTTGGAACAAACTCCATGATACTTACCAACAACACCCCAGATGTGCTGAATTGCTATTTTGCTGTTGGTTTTTTAACATATATATACTGAATCAGATTCTACATTTTTAATAATATTCTACATTTTTGTATACACAAAAAAGGCACCTGGAGATCTTACTAAAATGTAGATTCTGATATTGTATCTAGGATGGGAAATGCACATTCTCAGCATGGTCTAAGAAGACCTGATAGGGTTGGCATTCCTTGTTTTTAAAGGAATCAGGATCTTTACCCCTCACTTCAACCCCTTCCTCAGAACCTGAGGTTAGGGTACCTCCACAGTTTCCATTATCTATGGTTGTTTTGTTGTTGTTGTTGTTGTGTGCTGCCAATGAGTTGGGTCAGACTCATACCAATCCTGTAAAGTGTTTCTGAGAGCAGCTGATGGATTTGAACTGCCGACTTTAGCAGTTACCAGTCCAGGACTTATACTGTAGTTCCATACCAGGGCTCTAAGCCTTCCTTAAAATGAGCACCCTGAAAAAAAACCCTTATTAATTCTCAACATTTTGCAAATCACCTCTTTTGTTTTCCTCTGAGGCTGCTTCAAGGAACCCTCAAGTTTCCCCAGATGGTAATAGGATCATTGATAAAATGGATAGGCCAAGTTTTTTCTAGCTATACTTTTTTATACTCTCCCATTATTAAAATAGAGATCATATAAGATTATGCCAGGGGCATACTGTGGAACAGACCATCAATTATTCATATGCAAATTCAAACTGAAGCTCAAGAAAATGAAAATAAGTCCATGAGAGCCAAAATATGACCCTGAATATATCCCACCTAAATTTAGAGATCATCTGAAGAATATTTGGTACATTAAACACTTAAGACCAAAGACCAGAAGAGTTGTGGGATGACATTAAGAACATCCTACCTGAAGAAAGCAAAAAGGCATTAAGATGACAAGAAAAAGGTCGAAATGGATGTCAGAAGAGACACTGAAACTTGCTCTCCAGTGTAGAGATGCTAAAGCAAAGGGAAGAAATGAGGTTCAAGAGCTGAACAGAAAATTTCAAAGATCAGCTCGAGAAGATAAAGCCAAATATTACAAAAAATGTGCAAAGATCAGCAATCAGAAAACCAAAAATGAAGAACACGCTCAGCATTTCTCAAGCTGGGGGGACTGAAGAAAAAAATTCAAGCCTCAACTTGCGTTATTGAAGCATCAATAGAAGATGGAAGTACACAGAGTAGACAGGGATGGGCAACTTGGACATTGGTTACCCAAAATGGGGGGGGCTACAAAGGCAAGAAGTGACTGGCTTACAAGCTTTCAAGAGGGAACCTAGATTCAGAGAGCGTGAAAGAAAGTAGAATCTCCACTGAGTAGTATCCAATCTGTCTGGGGGCGGGGCTGATGAAATAAAATGCAAATGGGTTTCTTGTGATACAATAGTGAATAATTGTTATCAGGACTGCTTGTAAGGGTTGGAAATGTAAAGGTAGACATTTTGTAGCAAGGAGGGGAGTGATTAATATTGATCAGTCTAGGAGTGGAGGTCCCTGGAACCATCAAGGGAGAAGAGCGGAGAGCGGGACCCTACCCAGAGAAGCAGTGATGCCTGAGATGGAGGCAGAGATGATGAGGTGGAGAGATGGAGCATTTGGGGACTTTAGACACAGAGAGGGTGAGGGGCTATGTGCTGACACACAGGGGGCAGGCTTGTAGTGCATACCCTCTGGTTGGTTGATGATG
>NW_006408531.1:3657895-3672232 GCF_000296735.1 Chrysochloris asiatica | reverse complement strand
ATGGCACCTAACAACAGCAACAACAACAACAATAAGATTAGGTTGGGCAGATTAGGTTAGCATACTGATTTGAAGACGTGTCCCTATGGTAAGAGCTGCTTTAAGATTGATGTCACCTTTCAAGAAAAGTCATCTTTAACCATCCTAAATCAATTAATCCCAAATATCCTATTTTATTTAATTTACAACATTCATTACTACTCAAATAAACATTTAGTCAGCTAATTTGTTATATATGTGTTTACTTATTTTCTGAATCCCCGCCCCCACCTACCCAGTCACTGAAGTGCAAGGCCCTGGAGTACGGAGAATTTTGTGTTGCCCTTCATCAAATCCCCAGCACCTGGAAAAGTGCCTGGCACATAGCAGCTGTTTTATACATATCTGGTGAATGAATCAGTGCAGAGAAGAGGTAGTTATTATAGTCTCCATCCTGGACATGAAGAAATGGAGGCTTAATTAGCAAGCCAAAGCTTGGGTTTAATTACCAATCCAAAGTTGCATCACTAATAAGTGATTCAGTCTGAATTCAAATTTAAATTTGACCTCAAAGCTAATCTTAACTGTTTATTGGCCTGTTTTAGAATGATTTTTACCCCTATCTATGCCCACATCTACCTGATAGAATGTTGCTAAAATAATGACAGCAATGACCACAGGAATTGTATTGGGAGAACTTGCCTGCCCACCCTCTGAGTGTTTCCTGGGCCTCACCTTGATTACCTTCATTACCTGGCTATGCACCACCTCAGCCAGCATAGTCCTTGTCAGATCGCTCTCATTTTTAAAAAGTTCTTTCTTATTTTCAGCCAAACTCTACTTTCTTGAATCTCCTATTCTCTGATTCTAGTTTATACCTCTAGAATGAAATAGAATAAACTTGTTCTGACTGCCAGGTTGGGGAGAAATTGGGTAGCAGCAGATAGGAATCTGTTTGGATTTTGAGACTCTGCAGGCACATGGTAAATCAAGTATTCCCAAATTGGTAATTTGCAAAACAGGTTACCCACCATGGGTGTCTTGATAAATACTGCATTGTCTCTTCCTAATTAAGGGGAGCATTATATTCTTTAGCCAAGAGATCAGTGCATTCTTACTAAGGAATTGAGCCCTCACCACTGACTTTGCCTCATGTTTGGCAAGGCATCTTAAAAGGAAAGAGATCTTCGTGTTATATCCACTTTCCTCTCCAACTTGAATGTTACAAAGATTGACAAAGAGATGTCTGGTCAGCCTGTACATAAATCAAGAGGCCATTGTTAGACAAGGGAAAACTGAATGGTTTAAAATTAGGAAAGATATGCTTAGTACAAAAGCTGAGAAGCTGTATTATATAAAGAAGAATATGACATTGGTATTGGAGGAAGACTCATTAGCAACCTGCAAAATACAGATGATACAACCTTGCATGCTAGAAATGAAAAGGACTTAAAATACTTACTGATAAAGATCAAAGAATACAGCCTTCAGTATGGATTGCACCTCAACATAAAGAAAACACAAATCCTCACAAATGAACCAATAAATAACATCATGATAAATGGATAAAAGATTGATATTGTCAAAGACTTTATGTTGCTTGGATCCATAATTGGCATTCATGGAAGCAGTATTCAAGAAATCAAATGACAGATTTCATTAGGCAAATCTGCTGCACAAGACATCTTAACTTGTTCAAGAGCAAAGAGATCGGTTTGAGGACAGGGATATGCTTGACCCAAACCATGGTATTTTCATTCTCCTCGTATGTATATGAAAGTTGGACAATGAATAAGAAAAAACAAAAAAGAATTGATGTATTTTAAATTATGGTGTTGGAGAAGAATATCAAAAGTAGCATGGACTGCCAGAAGAACAAATCTGTGTTGGAAGAAGTATAGCCAGAATGCTCCTTAGAAACCAGGATGGTGAGGTTTCTTTTCTTATATTTCAGATATATTATCAGAAGGGACCTATTCCTGGAGGAAGACATCATGCGTAGTAAAGTAGAGGGTCAGCAAAAAAGAGGAAGCCCTCCAATGAGATGGATTGGCACAATGTCAACAGCAATGGATTCCAGTGTAACAACAGTTGCTGAGAATGACACAGGACCAGGCAGTGTTTTGTTCTGTTCTGCACAGGGTTGTTCTGAGTTGGAATTGACTTGACAACACCTAACAACATTGCAGATAGTGTGTCAATTCCTCTCGCTTAGGGCTGCCCTCCTTTACATTGTCCTTTTTTTAAAAAAAAAGCAAAAATATCCTTTTCTATCAATTAGTCTTCACTGATAATGTGTCCAAAGTAAGTCAAAATCTCACCATCTTCAATCCTAAGGAATGTTCTGGTTACGCTTCTGGTCAGATTAATTTATTCATTCTTCTGGCACTTACAGTTCAATTGCATGTTTTCTTTCATCATCCAATGTGAGTGTGCATATAAGGTGACTGGAAAGACTATGCTTTGAGTTAAATACACCTTAGTCATCAAAGTGATCTATCATGCTAAAGAGACCCAGATCAGGAGAATGGAAAGTGCTACATGAAATGCTCAGTAAGGAAGATCAGAAAAGTTCCTTCCAAAGCTCTAGTTTGTTTGTTTGTTTCACTAGCTTTTTCACTAGTTGGCAAAGTCCTCCTGGCTTCCAGCAGTCAATTGGGTTAGGAGTTTTCAAGGGAAAAAACAACAACAACAAAATACAATATTGATAGAATCCTTTTTTTGTGTTTGTTTGTTTTAATTCTTACTGTATGAGAGATGATATCTTGTGGCAAGAAAAACGTTGGCCCAAGAGTCAGGCATCTCTGAGTTTTATTCCAGTCCCTGTTCTATCACTGCCATTTTCATGGGCAAATGACATTTCACTGCCACTGAGTCCTAGTTTTCTCAGTCATCAAACAAGAAGGGAAAAGTTAAATTGAAAGTGCTTTCCTGCTCTAATATTCTTTGCTACTAAATTCTCCACAATACTCAACATGGAATCCTATGGACAGAAAAGCATTTTGCCTCTCCTTTTTCCTTTCCTTGCCAAATATAATGAGAGTTGATGTGGAAAAATATATCTGCTGTGAAAAGGTTCATTCAGCCTTTTCTTAATAGATCTAGTGGTTGGTATTTCTGCTGGCTTCTGAAATACATTACAAATCACAATCTGGAAAAAGTTCCAAAGCAGCTCCAAGCCTTCCTGCTGAATTTGGATACATCCTTAGGTCTTATGCTGCAGCTCTTCCTTAACAACTGACAAAATATTTACTTTGCTCTGTACAGAAAAGGGTAACATTTTCCAAAATATTACACTAGGTTGGATCCAGAACACAGACAATGAGGCAAAAAGTTGGACCTCTGTTCAACGCAATGTCGTTGAATCATTTTCCAGAGTGCCATGAGAAACAGAGTCCTCATGGATGACTCTGCTTCCCAGTAATTGGGAAGAAGGCAGAAGCCTGTCAGCTACCCTAGTGTGCAGTCCACTGGTTCTCAAATTGTGGTCCCCAGTCCAACAGCAACAGCATCTCCTGAAAACTCACCAGGGAAGCCAGTTGTCACACCCAGTCCCAGACCTACAGCATCAGGAACTCCAAGATGTGGTCCAACAATCTTTGTTGCATAATAAGTTCACAGGTAATTCTGATGCTACAAAAGTTGTAGAACCACAGGTACAGGCTCTAGACGGTACTCATTACTTTTCCATTGAGAGCAGGAAGCCATGACCTAACCAGGTATTGTCAAGAATAAATTAGATTACTTTCAAATGCAAATGAACTAGTATGAAAATTTGAAATGTAGTTATTTAGGAGAGTTATTTTATGAAGTTGTCCTCTCTCCTTCACCCATCACTACCAAACTCACAGATCTCATGGTCTGAGTTGTGCCTGAGTTATATTTGACTATTTTTTAGGAGAATAAAATAAACCACTTTAAAAAAAATAAACAAACTTGTATGTACCTAATGAATTTGATAAGAACAAATTGGATTTTTTTTAAATTTCATTTGAAGCTCTTCCTAGGATAAGAAATTGGGCAAAATTGAATTGACTAAAATTTATATATGAGGGTGAGTCAAAATTTATCTGCATTCTGGCTGTGAAATTTACTTTAATCAACTTTTAGAAAAGACAAATACATTATTTCTTATCATAATCTCCTTGCTTTTCCAGTTAGTTTGTCAAGTTGCTATCAACAAGCTTTCATATTCCCTTACTGAAAAATGTTTTAGGCTGAGCTGTGAGTCACAGATACACTGTTGTCTTCACTTTTTCATCAGAGATGAATCTTTGTTCTCAAAGGGCTGCTTTCAGGGAACCAAATAGTTGGGAGTCCAATAGAGCAAGATCAGGATTATAGGCAGGATGCTTTAACATTCCAAAACAAAGTTTTTGCAGAGTGGCAACAGTGTGGGCAGAGGTGTGTGGATGTGCATTGTCATGCAAGATCACAACGCCCTTGGATAGCTGTCCTCTGTATTTAATATGAAGTTTAGTCTTTAACTCTTCAGTAAGTATCTCACTATGATGAGCACTGTTGATTTTTTAATATTCTTACAGATAGTGTCCTAGTACTGGTGCTTGAGAATCCCAGAAAACACTAAGCATCAATTTTCCAGCTGATGGTTGACTCTTGAACTTTTTTCTTGGTTGGCTATTGAGACCGTTTCCATTCTGTCCTGTGCCTTTTACTCTTAAGCTCATAGTGATGAATCTATGTCTCATCTCCAGTAACGACTTTTGTAAAGAAACTTTTACCTTCCTTTGAGTATCTGTCCAAATTTTGTTTGCAGAGGTCCAGATGCTTCTGTTAATGCTCTTCCATGGGTTGTTTTGGTACCTACCTCGCACAAACTTTTTGAAAATCAGGTCTGTTGTGTATTCTTTCATAGGCATAGCTATGGCTGATTTTCAAATGATTTGTCACCTAATGTAAAACATCAACTCAACAGAACCATGTCACGTGCACGCTCACTGCTGTCACCATCTATGGACTGGACGGGTGTTTTCATATAACCAGAGTGCAGATCATTTTTCACTCTCTTTCGTATATTTCCTATTCAATTTGCTAGCCTTCTTTGTAACTGAAGAACTTTTTCCTAAATTTTTTTATTGTGAATTAAATGAAGGTTTGCAGAGACTATCATCAGTTTTACATTCAGCAAATCCTATATGTTGTTTCATCTCAATGATTGCAATCCGCTCCATGCAATAACAGTTATCTACTCTCCTCCCTTCCCCGTGGTGCTTGTTTCCATTCCATACACCTTCTCATCCCTTCTCAGCTTTGTCCTTTGGTGAATGTTACCCTTTTGATCTTGAATGATTAACTATTCCATGGTGAGCAGACCTCACTAATATTGTTGTCCCCACTATATGCCTGAAAATTGGGTCTTGAGGTTGAGTTTTGTTTGATACCTGACAGGGGCTCTAAGGCCATAGTGTTGGGTTCCTACAGTCTCTTTCTGACCAGTAAACCCAGTCTTATTTTAATAATCTTGAGTTTTATTTCACATTTTCTGCCACTCTGTTCAGGGCCTTTAACATGATCAGTCTCAGAGAAACTGGTAGCATCTAGTTCTGGTATCAGAGTCATGGTGTCTTATGTTCACTGCTCCATTGGTCCATTGGATTAGTTGATTACAAGCACCTTCAGTTTTCATCACTCTTCTTTCTTTTGCACATGAAGGAACCAATATTTGCAGAAACCATGGCTGCTCGTGAGCTTTTAAGATCCTAGTCACTGTTCACCAAAGTAGGATGTAAAACGTTGTCTTTGTGGACTGTGTTATACCAGTTGATGATGATGTCTCCAAAAACTATGGTCCTGAGCCCCAGGCCCATGAACTTATTGCCTGAGGATGTTTGATAAAATCTAACATTTTGATAAAGTCATCATTTTGCCTCCTGCATGTTCCACCGCATTCAAAGGTGTGCTAGCAGCAAAGGTAAATACCCAAATACAAATATCCTCTTTCAAATCCTTATGTATTTGTGGAAGAACAACTTTTAAAAAAATAAATAAATTGCAATTTCTTTTAAATTAAAATACTGTCAATTCTTTTAGTTGACTGCTTGAATTTAAAAATCGACAGTCATCAATTTGGGAGCACAATGAATCTATATGATAAGCACTGGACTGCCAACCACAAAGTCAACAGTTTGCACTCACCAGCTGCTCTGTGAGAGCAAGGTGAGGCTTCCTGCTCCAGCACAGATTTATAGTTGCAGAAACCCTAACAGGGTCGCAATGAGTCAGAACCGACTCGATGGCACTTAACAACAGTCATCATTTTAATAAATGTATTGTTTCTACCTAAAATTGTACAAAATTTCTGGGTAAAATGAAGAAAATCTGCACAAACACCTCTTTGTACTCTTCCAATTACCTCCTGCCTTCCCCTTCACTCATTTTGCATTACCTGCTTGGCCCCTATGAACATTTGAACTTGGCCTTTGCTCTGTACTCTCATGATTGGCAATGTCATTTCCTTCCCAGGGCTTTGACTCCTGCATCTGTTGATTTGGAAGACTCACAAATCTGTAAGTAGAGTGTGATTTCTCTTCCAAGTTCCAACCAACATCTCCAACTGCTTGAACGTCCTTCCAGCCCCTTAAAGACAACACAGCCAGCTGGGAACTCTCCATCTTTTAACCTCCAGGTTACTTTTTCCAGCATACCTATTTCCTTCAGTGGCACTGCCACTGTACTTCTAGTCACCTGCACTAGACACCTTGGAGACTTCTTGAAATGCCCTCTCTTTATACCCTGACAGAGGAGGAAGAGCAGAAAATCAGGCTGAGTAAAATGTGCATGGCTTTGGGATTCAAATCTAGTTCTCTGGAGTCCTGGCATGGCACTGTAGGTTAATGCACCAGACTGCAAAGCCATTTGAACTGCAAAGTCGTCAGTTCAAGCTCATCAGCTGCTCCTCAGGTCGGAATCAACTCCACGGCACTTAACAACAACAACAACCCCATACTGGCTAGATATCATTTGGTAAATCACTTCTCAGATTTTCAGGGGTTTGTGTGTGTGTGTGTGTGTGTGAGTGTGTGTGTAAATAAGAAGATTATCTTGAGAAGTAAGAGAGTGTGTGTTTGTGAGTAAATTAGAAGAGTATTTTGAGGAGGAAGAGAAGAAAAATATGTAAAATGTAATCATATAATAAATTGCCCAAAACAGATCATTTTTGAAAGTTAAAGAAGCCATCGTCAGTAATTATTTCCAAAAATAAGAAAGGGCAGAAACTTAATCTTATTCCAGACAAAGCAAAACAAATCCTATCTATGAGGGGGCTTCAAAACGTTGGTGGAAAAATGGAATTTAAATATAATGGAATTTTTCAACAAATGTTTGAGTCAATCTCGTATTTAGTACCATGTGTAATACAATGTGTTTCCATTCCCTTTCTTCTCCATGCTCTAACCAGTGCTTGTCCTTGTTGTTTTCCGATTCTGTCCTCTGTTCTTATTCCTGACGTCTCCACAGCTGTCCGTGGTCCTTGTTATTTAGACAGTAGCAACAACGTACCAGTTAGGCTCCCTGCCTTCCATTTCCACTTCAATATATGCTATGTACCGTTGCCAGTATGAGCACTGGTGGCACCGTAGGTTAAGCACTGAATTACTTACCCCAAGGTGGACAGTTCAAACCCATGAGCTACTCCACAGGAAAAGGATAAGGCTTGGAAACCCTACACAGGATCCCTATGTGTTAGAATTGAGTGGGGTTTGTGTTTGTGTTTTGTTTGTTTTTTTTCGTTTTTATGTTCTGTTACCAACTACCACTCATCTGTACATGGGCTATAATGCTGGGTCTGAGCATACCAGCACTCACGGAGATAACATGGCACTAAGTAACCTTTTGATCTGTGGCATGTGGGTTACCATGAGTGAGAGCGAATTTGACGACAGGTAACAACGGTTGTCAGATCAGTTTTCTGAAACCACATCTGTTAAACACTCTCTCCCTCAAGCCTCCAACAACTTCCCATTGCATATTTGATAAAGTTAAAAGTCCTCAGCATGGCATTTAAAAATCTTCATGTTTACATTTCTAGACATAATTCCATGCACTAAGGAGACCTGATGGTCTAGTGGTTAAGTGCTCAGATAAACAAAAGATCATCAGTTCAAACCCACCAGCCACTTTATAGAAGAAAGAGGTGGCAGTCCATTTCCATAAAGAATGTTGTTGTTGTTAAGTGCTGTTGAGTCGGTCCTGACTCATAGCGACCCTGTATAGTATTTCCAAGGAGTGGCTGGTAAATTTGAACTGCTGGACTTGTGGTTCAAACTGACCTTGTGGTCCAGTGCTTTATCCTACAGTACCACGCCAGGACTCCCCATAAAGATTTACAACCTAGGAAATCTTATAGAGTGGCTTTACTCTTGCTCATTGGGTTGCTGTGAATCAGAATTGACTTGATGGCAACAGGCCATTTCTGACTTTTAAACACTAAGTTCTTAGAAAATTCAACCATCTCTCCACTGCCTTGTCTTTCTAAACCTTTGCTTATACTCTTCTCTCTGGTGCTTGACCCTTCCCTCTTGAGTCCACCTGTGGAAACCTAGTTTGTTTTTCAAGCTCAAGTATGGTCTTTCTGAAAACCTTCTCCAAATCTGCCCCATGAGACTTTCTCCCTTTCTCTCTAAATCCTCCTAACAATGTCTCTTTCAGTGTCTCATCCTAGAGCACTTGATGCTCTCTGTCTGTCATTGTGGTTAAACACATTCATGCCATAGTCACTGCGCATGTGTGGGAGGCTGGCAACAAACACATCAAGTAATTCATATAAGAGGAAATCAGTGTTTGTTGAATGAATAAATGACTCTTACTTTCGCCAAAGCAACAATTAAGTAATCCTGGTGTCTTCTCATAGAGTCCAATGTTCCTGAAGTAACATCACAAGGATTCTCATTTAGTTTGCTTCCTTATAAGAACAAAGTGATAAAAACCATTAAGTCAGTGACACTATGCATGACTTTTCCCTGTGTCTTCTTATTTATGTTTTCAACTGTATTTACTCAAAGGAGCAAATTAGTTAATACTAAAAAACGAAAAACCAGAAATGGTCCAAGACACAAGTTTCACCCATGTATGCAGTTAAAGCCCATCATCTGTTTGCAACTCACGTGTTGAAAAAATACTTAAAATTGATCTCCTTGATGGCCATTGTTGTTGTTGTTGTCGTTAAGTGCCGTTGAGTCAATTCCGACCCATAGCGACCCTGTATAGGGTTTCCGAGGCTGTAAATCTTTATGAGAGCAAAAAGCCTCATCTTTCTCCCGTGGAACAGCTGGTAGTTTCAAACTGCTGACCTTGAGGTTTGCAGCCCAATTCTTAACAACTACGCTACTAGAGCTCCTTTGATGGCCATTAGCAGACTTCAAAATGTATGGGACATCGTTGTTGTGCTTTTTCTCTCCTCTTACTCTATCTCAATTTGAGAGGCAAAGTTTTATATCCTTTAAGGACCTCGGTTGCATAGTGGTTACGAATCGGGCTGCGAGCCACAAGGTCAGCAGTTCGAAACTACTAGCAGTTCCGCAGGAGAAAGATGAGGCTTTTTGCTCCCGTAAAGATTTACAGCCTCAGAAACCCTGTACAGGGTTGCTATGAGTCGGCATCGACTCCACGGCACATAACAACAACAACAATGATGATGTAGCTCTACTATCCTTTTGGCATATTTATTTGGTAACTTTTATAGTCAAGAAGACATGAGTTCTTTCTTATTTTTAAGAGAACATCTACGGTTAAGGGAATGAAACCAAAAAAACCTCACAGCACAGAGTCGATTTCAACTCAGAAGGAGCCTATAGGACAGAGTAGAGCTGCCACGTGGGGCTTCTAAGGTGTGAAGCAATGGTACCAACCCTGCCTCCCAGAGCACTCTACTTCTCTGCTGGGTTCAATCATTCACTGCAGTGACCACACAAAACCCAACACCATGCTCACATTATGGGGTTTATTAGGGAAGGGAACAGGCTACAATGCAGAATCTGAAAATGCACAGGGTACAGTTCTTTCAAGCAGGATAGCCTCTCATCAGCCATGCCTACAGCCAGGCCTCTTTCTGGTCCTCAACCCCTTTGCCTGGCCTCAGTCTTCCTCAGCAATGTTTCAAAGTTCTTTTAGGGCTGCTGATATAGGCCCAAAGGACAGTCCACTCAACTATAAGTCTCAGCCCAAAGGCACTAACCTACCTCTGGATCAGCAAGCTCCCACAGAGCTAGAGCTTAGTGCCTTTAGATTGAGGTTGCACAGTTAAATGACTGGAGGCACCCCACTACACAAGAGAGCCTGCTATCCAAAGACACTCAGCTTTAATTGCTCCCTGGACCAGAAAGTGCTCCACTCTGTCTTCCATTCCGTCTTTTGGTTCTGCTCCTCCCTTCCACACTACCAGCTTTCTGCCTCTGGTTCAAGAAGTTCAGTGCTTAGAGGTCTCAAGGTTCAAAGGAAGCACTGTACTCCTGACTCTTCCTCCTTTTGTTGTGAAAACTCTCCTCTGGATTCTGAGATGTTTCATTTTATACTCAGGTTAGAGTTCCTAGGTTTTACAATCACAGTGAACTCTATTAATATTCATTCACCACTGAATCACGGCATCCTGTCATTATTTTCTCCCACCTACTCTTACCGGACCCATTAGGAAAAGAGTCATTTGATGGGAGTTACAAAGACTAAGGCTAAAGGTTGTCATTGTTAGCTGTTGAGAGTGTCTTCATCATCAGTTCTAACTCGTAGCGACAGTGATGTTATGCACAAGAGAAGAAAGTACTGCCCTTACCTGTGCCATCCTCACAATGGTTGTTATGTTTTAGCCCAGTGTTGTTGCCTCTGTGTTAATCTCTTTATCACTGACCCTCCACTTTTCCAAGCATGATGTCTTTCGTCAGGGACTAGTTCCTCCTAATAACATATCCAAAGGAGCTCTGGTAATATAGTGATTACGAATCGGGCTGCTAACCTCAAGGTCGACAGTTCGAAACTACCAGCCATTCTGTGGGAGAAAAATGAGGCTTTCTGGTCCCGTAAAGATTTACAGCCTCAGAAACCCTGTGTAGGGTCACTATGAGTCGGAACCAACTCCATGGTACTCAACAACAACAACAACAATAGATGTCCAAAGTACAAGAGACAAAGTCTCACCATCATCGCTTCTAAGGAAAATTCTGGCTGCACTTCTGCGAGACAGATTTGTTTGTTCTTCTGACCATCCATGGTACTTTCAATATTGTTCTCCAACACTGTAAATCAATACATTGATTCTTCTACAGTCTTCCTTATTCATTGTCCAATTTTCACATTTATATATGCCAATTAAAAATACCATGATATCAGACTCACTTTAGCTCTGCTTTAACATTTTAAGAAGGTCTTCAGCAGCAGATTTCTCCATTAATCATGTTATTTGTTGTTTAAGTTTTGAGAATTTTTGTTTTCTTTACTTCGAGGTGTATTCCATTCTGAAGGCTGTAGCCTGTGATCTTCAGTAAGTATTTCAAGACTTCCAGCAAGCAAGGTTATGTCATCTCCTTAATTGCAGGTTGCTAATGTCTTCCTCTAATCCTGATGCCACATTATTCTTCTTTATATAATCCAGCTTCTTAGATTCAATATTCCCTTGTTCTGCTTGAAGTACTGCCTCTTGGACTATGTACAGGGTCCTTATGATCACAATGACGTTTTCTGGAATTCTCATTACTCACAAGGTTATCCATAGTTTTCTGTGATCCACACAGTTGAATGCCTTTGTAATCAATAAAGCACAACCTTGTTTTGGTCCTCTCTGCTTTCAGCCAAATTCCATGTGTTGTCAGCAGTGATATTCCTGGTTCCACATCCTTTTCTGAAATTAGCTTCAATTTCTGGCAGCTCCTTTTTGATGTACTACTGCAGCTGTTTTAATTATCTTCAGCAAAGTTATATTTTCATGTGATATTAATGATGTTGTTCAGTGATTTCTGTATCCTGCTGGGTTCCCTTTCTTTGCAATGGGCACAAATATGGATCTCTTCCAATCACTTAGCCAGCTAGCTGTCTTCCAAATTTCTTGGGCACATACCAATGAGGACCTCCAGCACTGTATCAGTGTGTTGAAACATTTCAATTGATACTCCATCGATTCCTGCAGCCTTGTTTGATATCAATGCATAGTGCCTCCAGTGCAGCTCAGACTTATTCCTTCAATACTACTAGTTATTGATCATATGGTATCTCTTGAAATGATTGAACATTGACCAATTCGTTTTGGTACAGATGTTGTTAAGTGCTGCTGAGTGGGTTCTGATTCATAGTTATCCTGTATAGTGTTTCAGAGGAGACCACTGACTTCCTGGTTCACACTGACTTGATGATGCAACACCACACCAGTCACTCTGTGTATTTCTTCCATCTTATTTTGTTGCTTCCTGTGTCAGTCAGTATTTTGCATGTAGATTCCTTTAGCATTGTAACTTGAGGCTTGAGTTTTCTCTTCAGTTCTTTCAGCTTGAGAATCACTGAGCATGTTCTTCGTTTTTCTTTTCAAACACCAGGTTTTTGCACAATACTTTATCTTCTCAAGATTCCCTTTGATATTTTTTGTTCAGCTCTTTTACTACAACACTTCTTTCAGTGGCCTTAACTTCTGTCTGTCCAAGAGCAAGCTTCAGAGTCAATTCTGACATCTATTGTGGTCATTTCTTTCCTTTTAAACGACCTTTTGCTTTTATTATATATGATATTTTTGATGTCATCCCACAACTTTTCTGACCTTCAGTCATTAGTGTCTGATGTATCAAATCCGTTCTTGAGATGATCTCTAAATTTAGGTGATAGGCTTAAGGTCGTGTTTTGGCTCTTACTGGGTTCTTTTAATTTTCTTTAGCTTTAGCCCAAACTTGGATATGAGCAATTGATGGTCTGTTCCACAATTGTTTTGGCTGATGATATATTGAGCTTCTATGTCTTCTCTTCCGTCATGTGTGTATTCCATCTGGTGAGGTCCACATTTGTTGAAAAAAATATATTTGCAATGAGTAAGTCATTATTCACAAAATTCTACTATGCGGTCTCTAGCATCATTTTTATCACCAAAGCCATTTTTCCAACTACCAGTACTTCCTCTTTGTTTCCAACTTTTGCATTTTAATCATCATTAATCATCAATTCATCTTGCTTGTATGTTATTCGATTTCAGACTGAAGAGTTCAGTAGAATTCCTCAATTTCATTATTAATGGCTTTGTTGTTATTGTTAAGTGCTGTTGAGTCTGTTCCGACTCATAGTGACCCTACCCTGTATAGGATTCCTGAGGAGTTGCTGGTGAGCTTGAACTGCCAACCTTGCAGTTCAGTGCATTAACCTACAGCACCACACCAGGACTCCATCAAAGGATTTAGTGGTTAGTAAATAAGTTTTATTAATAGTGCTATTAACTGAACTTCCTTGTTGTTTTTGTTATGTGCCCTTGGGTTAGTTCAGACTCATAGTGACCCTGTAGAAAGTTTCTGAGAGTGACTGGTGGGTTTGAACTGAAGATTTTGTGGTTAGCAATTCAGGGTTTATCCTACAACAGAAAGCCAAATGTAGGTTTTCCTTGTAGGCATATGTTCATTATGCTATCATAGACAGCACTGTACTTCAAGATAGAACTTGAGATGTTCTTTTTGACAGTAAACAGGATGTTATTCCTCTTCAGAAGCAGCTCTGTAGTGCAGTGGATTCCAAGATGGGCTGCTAACTGCAAAGTCAGAAGTTTGAAGCTCTGCGGAGAAAGCTGAAGCTCTCTGCTCCAATGATCATTTACAGCCTTGGAAACTCTATGTGGGGTCACTGTGAATTGGAACTGATTGCATGGCACATACCCTCCACCATTCCTCTTCAAATTGCCATTCCCAGAATAATAGACCACTTGATTGTCTGATTCAATATGGCTAACATCTGTCCATTTCACATCACTAATGCCTAGGATGGAGTATTGGTGTCTCTGTAGAATACACACTGGGCTGCTAACCACCAGCTCAGCTGTTCAAACCCACTAACTGCTCCTCGGAAATGGGGTCACTATGAGTTGAAACTGACTTAATGGTTGTTGTTGTTAGGTGCCATAGAGTCGGCACCGACTCACAGCGACCTTATGCACAGCAAAATGAAACAATGTCCAATCCTGGGCCAACGTCACTATTGTTGCCACACTTGAGTCTATTGATGCTGCCACCTGGCCAATCCATCTCATTGGGGGTCTTCCTCTTTTTCTCTGGCCCTCCATCTTACCAAACATGATATCCTTCTCCAGCAACTGTTCCCTCCTGACATTATGAGAGACAAAGTTTGCCGTCTTGGCCTCCAAGGAGCACTCTGGCTGCACTTCTTCCAAAA
>NW_006408531.1:3652240-3657560 GCF_000296735.1 Chrysochloris asiatica | reverse complement strand
CAGGTTGTTAATGAGTCTTCCTCCAATCCTGATGCCACGTTTTTCTTCATAGAACCCAGCTTCTCGTATTATTTGCTCTGCCTACAGGTTGAGTAAGTATGGTGAAAGAATACAACCTGGTCGCACACCTTTCTTAATTTTAAAACTTTCAGTGGTCTCATGTTCTGTTCGAACAACTGCTTCTTGGTCCAGGTCTTGGTACTTAAAGGTACTTAGCAACAAAAAACAAAGGCAATGCCTAGGATATCCATTTTTATGTGTTCAATAAAATTCCACTTCATTTTCCATGACTTCCTGTTTTCCTAGATTCATACATTCCATGTTCTGATTACCAATGGATGTTTGTAGCTATTTCCCCTCATTTTGAGTTGTGCCCCATTAGCGAATGAAGGTCCCGAAAGCTTAGCTCTATTTACGTCATTATGGTCCAGTCTGCGTTTAGGACACAGCTCTTCCCCCTGTTGTGTTCTGAGTGCCTTCCAACATCTGAGGTTCATTTCTGGCAGTGTATCTGACATTGTTCCACTGCTAGTCATAAGGTTTTCAGAGACTAACCTTCCAAAGTAATCTGCCTCCTTTCCTAGTCTAAATCTGGCAGTTCTGTTGAAACCTGTCCACCATGGGTGACCTTGCTGGTATTTAAAATAGTGATGGCATAGCTTCCAGCATCACAG
This sequence comes from Chrysochloris asiatica, assembly GCF_000296735.1. Lineage (NCBI taxonomy): Eukaryota > Metazoa > Chordata > Mammalia > Afrosoricida > Chrysochloridae > Chrysochloris > Chrysochloris asiatica. The sequence continues at coordinate 3,656,886 of NW_006408531.1, read as the reverse complement.
CAACATGCAAGTCACCACAGTACAGCACACTGACAGGTGAATGGTGGTAAGGCTTTGCAGAAGAAAGCATACTGCCACATCTTTCTCCCATGGAGCAACCGGTGGGCTCGATTTGCTAACCTTTAAGTTAGCAGCCTAGTGCTTAACCACTATGACACCAGGGCTCCTTGTGTTAAGGTAATTTGTTGTTGTTGTTAAGTGTTATCAAATGAATTTCAACTCATAGCAAACCTGTATAAGGTTTTTGAGGAGTGGCAGGTGGGTTGGAACTGCCTACCTTGCAGTTAGCAGTCGAGTGCTTATCCTACAGCACCACAGGCAATGTTGTTGTTGTTGTTGTTGTTGTTAAGTGCTGTTGAGCCAGTTCTGACCCATGATGACCCTATACAGGATTTTTGAGGAGCAGCTGGTGAGTTTGAACCACTGATCTTGCACTTCAAACCGACTTTGTGAATGAGTGCTTATCCTATGGCTTAACCAGGGAATTGTTGTTGTTGTTGTTGTTAAGTGCTGTCGAGTCGGTTCCTACCCATAGCGACCCTGTACAGGGTTTCCGAGGGTGTAAATCCTTACGGGAGTAGAAAGCCTCATCTTTCTCCCGCGGAACGGCTGGTAGTTTCGAACCGCTGACCTTAAGGTTCGCAGCCTGATTCGTAACCACTACGCTACCAGAGCTCCTTTAACCAGGGAATGTTGTTGTTGTTGTTGTCAGGTGCCATCGAGTCGGAACCGACTCATAGCGACCCCATGCACAGCAGAACGAAACAATGTCTGATCCTGGGCCAACCTCACTACCGCTGCCACACTTGAGTCCATCAATGATGTCACCTGGCTGATCCATCTCGTTGGGGGTCTTCCTCTTTTTCTCTGACCCTCCACCCTACCCAGCATGACATCCTTCTCCAGCGATTGTTTCCTCCGGACAATATGTCCAAAGTAGGAGAGACGAAGCTTAGCCATCCTGGCCTCCAAGGAGCACTCTGGCTGCACTTCTTCCAAAACAGATTTATTGGTTCTTTTGTCAGTCCATGGCACTTTAAGTATTCTCCTCCAACACCACAACTCAAAGGCATCAATTCTTCTACGATCCTCTTTATTCACTGTCCAGCTTTCGCATCCATATGAGGCTATTGAAAACACAATGGCCTGGGTCAGGCGCACCCTAGTCCTCAAGCTGACATCTCTGCTCTTCAACACTTTAAAAAGTTCCTGTGCAGCAGATTTGCCCAGGGAGTAGGTTGCCTAAATTAAAAGTTTTGTCAGTTGTTGCTGCTGTTGCTTTCATTTTGTCCAAAATCTTTTTTTAAGAGAAAGCTACTGACTTGTTTGCAGAGAGATCATTAGGAATTGCAGTTGACACCTTTGGAATGGTGGTACTTACTTGTTTGTGGAGAGATCATTAGGAATTGCTGTTGACGCCTTTGGAATGGTGGTACTGAAGCACCCAGCCACTTCCGTTTCCTGAATTCTCTTTTTCAATATTTATCCACTTTCAACACGTTCCCAAGTGTTCTTGTATGAAGAGTTGCATCTTTACAGCCTTTCTTTCCAATGACAGTTCTACGTCCCTTTCTTCCTAACTGGTCAGTTACGCCAGACACTACAGAGCATTTTATGGTCTTAGTATTTGTTTTAGTTAAGGATGTGGTTCTAAGTTCACGTATCTTTCCTTAGCTTACCATTGACCACAGTCTATAATTTTACAATGATTGTCACCAAACTGGTGAATCAGCCCCAAGGCAGGTGGAGTCTGGGAAATAGGGAAAACAAAAGTATCCTTCACATGTCTTTTTAGTTAGATGTGGAGCTAGCTTTTTAACAAGGCGTTCGTTCCATTTTCAAGATGTTGTGTCAAATGCAAGTTCGCTCTCAATTTCAGAATTTAAGCCTTATTCCCTATAAAGACAAGAGTTGCTTTTGTGGTTGCTAGAGACAGTGCTTTGAAGGATGCCTAGCCAAGATCTTCTTGGCAGTGTCAGAACCTGCCAATGTCATGGTAGAAACCAGATTGGCACCCAGCTGGAGGGACTGTGATTCTCCTAGACAAAAGTAGCTGACTCTGGCCCTAAATGCCCCTGAACCTCTAGCAGGGAAAAGGCCGGACTCCACAAGTGTCTTTGGACTTGGCTGCAAAGCACTGTGAAGAAAGCGTCTCTGTTGGCTGGAGTTTGAACAAAATATCTCAAACTATTTATGTTTACTACTCAAATTTGAAGAGCTTTGCCGCCAAATAGGATTCTGTGAAGAGAATCAAGTTGTAAATCCGGTTCTGATCGCAGTATGTTGTGTAATTGTAGTCCACCAACTTCAGCCTCAGTTTCTTTTTCTATAAAAGAAGGGCTTGCTCCCCAACTAATATTCCCCGTATTGGGAATTCCAACAATGATTCCTACAATTCCATTGTTAATTCTATTCCACCTTCTGTCCCAAACTGACCTGTGTACCCTGTTAGGAGTTAAGAAATACATATTTATCGTGTAATAGTCATTTTCTCAATTGAAATTTAATGCTTTAAATGCTACAAGGACAACATATAAATGATCATTAAGGATCCAGCGGCTGATTCACAGGGAGACTGCTGTGATATCACTGGTCATGTGTCTTCAGTGTATTAAGCTAGGAAAACACTGCCATTTAGGTAGATAACTTCAACCCCACAAAACAACCTTCACAGGATATGAAGATTTAGCCAAAACCATTGAATTGAATTTTTGGTGTGTTTTGTGTTTGCCCTTTAATCCTTTTGCAATACTTCCATTGCTTCTGGTAATTGGATTTTGAAAAAATCATCTTGGACTGTAATCAAGGAAGAACTTGGCTGGATTTTATGATGCCGTTTCACGTGCAGTCTCTCACATTTACAAGATCTCTGACTTCAGCAGGTGCATGACATTACTTCAGACCCTACAGAACACCTCATAGTCTTAGTATCTATTGCTTTTAAAGGTAATCACCAACATGGCTCCATGAAATAATGGAACAACAGGTTCTATGAACTGACAGAATACAAATGGAAATGTTTCTACACACTGGTGCAGCACTGGAGGCACTCACTCATCTATACTGAGAAATTAGGAAGACAGCTACCTGGCCAACCAATTGGAAGATATCCATGTTTGTGCCCATTCCAAAGAAATGCAATGGAATGTAGAAATCATGAAACAATATCATTAATACCACGTGTAAACAAACTTTACTGAAGATAATTCAAACTCATTTGGAGCAATACATCGACAGGGAGCTGCCAGTAATTTAAGCTGGATTCAGAAGAGAACATGCAACAAGGGATATTCTTATTTCTGTCAGATGGATCTTGCCTGAAAGCAGAAAATGCCACAAAGAAGCTTACTCTTGTGCTCTCTTGACTATGCTAAGGCATTTGACTGTGTGGATCATAACAAACTATGGATACCATTGCAAAGAATGGATGTTCCACAGCACTTCACTGTGGTACCTAGACCAAGAGGCAATCGTTCCCACAGCACAAGGGAATACAAAAGATTTTAAATCGGGCAAGGTATGTGTCAGGCTTGTATCTTTTCACTATACATGTTCAATTTGTATGCTGAGCAAATAATCAAAGAAGCTGCATTATATGAAGAAGAATGTGATACCAGGATTGGAAGAAGACAACTTGCAATATGTATATGACACAATCTTCCTTGCTGGAAGTGAAGAGGCCTTGAAATAGTTACAGAAGATCAAAGTCTACACCCTTCAGTTTGGACTGCATCTGAAAGTAAAGAAAACAAAAATCCTCATAATTGGACCAATAAATAGCATCATGAAAACTGGAGAAAAGATTGGCATTGTTAAAGACTTATTTTACTTAAATTCACAATCAATGCTTCTGGAAGCAACAATCAAGAAATGAATGATGTGATGTATTGCCTTAGGCAAATCTACTGCAAAAAAACCTCTTTAAAGTGTTAAAGAGCAAAGATGTCAATTTGAGGACTAAGGTGGGCCTGACCCAAGCCATGATAATTTATTTTAATCAGTTCATATGCCTGTGAAAGTTGGACAATGAGGAAAGAAGATCATAAAGAATCAATGCATTTGAATTATGGTGTGACAAAAGAATATTGAAAATCTGTGGACTGCCAGAAGAAACCAATCTGTCTTGGAGCAAGTATAGCCAGAATGCTCCCTAGAAATGAAGATGGTAAGACTTCATCTCATGTACTTTGGACATGTTGTCAGGGGGGACCAGTGCCTCCAGAAGGGTATCATGCTTGGTAAAGTGGAGAGTCAGTGATAAAGAGGAGGACCCCCAGTGGCATGGATCGATAAAGTGACAGAAACAATGGGCTCAAACATAACTACAATTGTGAGGATAACACAGGACTGGGCAGTGCTTCATTTTATTGGACACAGGGTTTCTGTGAGTCGGAATCTAACAACAGCAAGCAGTGTGGTTCCAAGCTCACAGAACTTTTGTTAACTTACTAAAGGCCAAGATGGCCAAACTTCGTCTTTCATACTTTGGACATATAGTCAGGAGGGAACAGTCCCTGGAGAAGGATATCATGCTTGGTAAGATGGAGGGTCACAGAAAAAGAGGAAGACCCCCAACGAGATGGATTGGCCAGGTGGCAGCATCGATGGACTCAAGTGTGGCAGCGGTAGTGAGGTTGGCCCAGGAT
>NW_006408531.1:3648531-3650935 GCF_000296735.1 Chrysochloris asiatica | reverse complement strand
AATTGAAGAGGAATGGTGTTGCGTTCATTGTCAAAAAGAACATATCCAGATCAGTCATGAGGTACAATGCTACAAGTGATAGGAAAATATCCATGAGCCTAGATGGAAGCCCAGTTAATACCACTATTATTCAAATTTATTACATATTAGATCATTAGTAATATTAATAGCATTATACATTAATAAGGATAATATCATACATTTATATTATTGTATTTTAATGATAATAAATATCAATTATGGATTATTATTGTATTGTTAAGTGCCATCAAGTCAGTGCAGAATCATAGTGACCCTGTATAAGGTTTCCAAGGAGCAACTGGTGGTTTTGAACCACCGCTCTTACAGTTCAAACAGACTTGTGGGTCAGTTCTTTATCCTACAGTGCCACACCAGGATTCCTTAATGGCATTAAACAATAAGTAAACAAGTGAGTCAGTGTAAGTATTAAGTCATTTTTAAAAATACTAAATAAATAATAGATTCAGGCTGTTTTTAGATATAGAAAGCTCATGAGGATGGTAAGGGAGATCCTGTAATTAGAGAGTAATGTTGACCATCAGAATATTTCCTGAGTCTTCAGCGTGTCTCCACTTTACATTTTGCCATTGCCCCTAGGGCCTCACCTTCATTTCAGGTACTGGGAACTATACTTGGGTCCTTAAGTAATCAACTGGAATCCCTGTCTGACACAAATAGATAAACACTCAACTACAAGTCCCAGATTAGTTCAAAGCCAGTCCGAGGTGCCTTGGAAGAGAATGCTGAGGATCTCCTCGGAGAGATCACAGCCTTGACAACTCTATGGAGCAGCTCTGCCCTGCACAGACAACATCACCAGGGGTCAGAACCAACTCAACAGCCTCTAACAACAACAAATACACACTTAATGTTCATACAGCCACTCATGGATTTTGGTGTTAAGTTAATCATGCTACATATGGTCACTTTGAGAGAGATGCTTAACCTCTTTGGGCCTTACGTGAGTTTCCTCATCTTAAAAAAAAAAAAAAAAAAGGAATGAAAATAAATAAGTCAACACCTAGCAGAAGTTTTTGAAAGAAAGTTTAGAAAATGAATGAATGCGACTGATGTTCAAGTATAAAATGGGAACGATGAAGATTTCTACTCTCATAAAGATTTGCAGCCTCAGAAATCCTATATAGGGTTGCTATGAGTTGGAACTGACTCCCCGGCACTTAATAACAATAGGGATGTAGTGAAGAAAACTAATTCAACTAGATAGGCTTCCCAAAAGACGTGAGGCTTCAGCTGAGTCTTAGAAGATCAAGAAAAGCAATCTCTTCCGTGAAAGTGAGAAGAGACTCGCTCAGCTCATGAAGTCTGAGCATAGCTTTAGGTCATACTGTCCCACACTCAACACAAGTCACAACTATGAGCCAAATTAGATTAAAATAAAAGAATAAATAAGTGAAATTCGTGTTAGTACTATTCTTTATTTAACTCAAAAGCTACAAGCTATTGTTAGATCATTTTAACAGATTTTTTTAAGGTTTTAAGAAGTTAAATGTTTTATTATTAAACTGTTTTTTATTTTGCTACAAAACTGTTGCTTCATTGAATAAAAATAGCACCAGCAAAGGCAAGTATATTGCAGAATTAAGATAAGATTGTTCTTCAGCTGACACTGTACAAGAAACAAAAACTTATCTCTACGCCCAGTCATTTCCAGTGGAAAGATCATTAGGTATTCTGACCCAAATCTAAGTTGGGGTGTCAGCCATAGATACAATATTACATACAGTAGGCTTGTGACATCAATGCTCTCACATTATATACTTTTATGAGTATATTCTTACCACAGATCATTTCATGAGTTCTGAATTTTATAACTAGAGCCTAACCTAAAAATCATGGAATGTTGTGAAAAAGGTGTATATTGTGTTTAGCTGCAATCATTAGAAAGTTGGGGGGGGGTAGTGTCTCCCGATAGCACAGTTGTAACAAGCAGGTTCCATTTTCCACTGGTATGGCTGAAAGCTATTTTAATTCCATTCACCACTAGTTTAAGACAACTTTGATGAAGTGAGAAGAACCCTGGTAGTGTAGTGGTTAAAGCACTCCACTGCTAACCCAAAGGTCGGTGGCTCAAACCCACCAGCCTCACCACAGGAAAAAGATGTGGCAGTCTGCTTCTACAAAGATTGTACAGGTCTGGAAATGCTCTGGTGGTGGTGGTTATACGCTGTGGATTTGGTTCCAACTCTGTACAGGGATTCCAAGTCTGTAAATCTTTATGGGAGCAGAAAGCCTCATCGTTCTCCCATGAACAGCTGGTAGTTTAGAACTGCTGACTCTGGGATTAACAGCCTGATTCATAACCACTACACTACCACAGCTCCTTTGGAAATGCTATGTTGTTGTTGTTAAGTGCCGTCGAGTC
>NW_006408531.1:3646542-3648226 GCF_000296735.1 Chrysochloris asiatica | reverse complement strand
ACTCGATGGCACTTCACAACACAACAGGATTGTTATAAGTTGGAATTGACTCCACGGCAGTGCATTTTATACTGGAGTAAATTGTTTCAGATTATTTCATTTGGGGGTTCCAGTTTCACTCATCAGTGGATTTTATGTATTTTTCATAAGCTTCCTAACGTAAGCTCATCAATTTTGAAGGATTTCCCAGTGCCGTCTTAATCAACCAACCATCTTCATAACAAGATTTGTGGACAAGTCCTGCATTCTCTAAGAGCTTCCTTCATTTCTGTGCCGTCTCCTAAGAAAAGGGACTAGAGTTAACTCTCAGCTATTACACTTGCTGAAGCCCCAGACTCATTCCAATATCAGGACAACTACACTAAGCCTAGTGGCTATGAATCGGGCTGCGAACCACAAGGTCAGCAGTTTGAAACTACCAGCTGTTCCACGGGACAAAGATGAGGCGTTCTGCTCCCGTAAAGATTTACAGCCTCAGAAACCCTGTACATAACACTAAACAACACTAAACAACAACAACACTAAACAAACATCTTGCAAAGCTTCCTGTACAAAATTGCCAATTCCCACGATTCCATTTTCTGTCATTACCCCTTCTCATTTGTGAATTTATGCACCAAGAGCAGAGCACTGGGCCCCTGCACAGACAGGGTTCAGTCAGCTTCCGGCCCCCACACCCCTCACCACCTGTAACACCAATGTTGTAGCCCAAGTTTGCAGGAGGCTTAGATGGTCAGACAAACCACCAAGTACTTAGATGCCAAGTGAAGGAAGTCATAATTTAATCATTGAGGCATTTTAGAGCCTTTGAATCCCTTTATGCAGATCAAATAGGAGGATTTGAAAGATGAGGCAACTTTGTGAAGGACTGGTAGAGGAGACACAGGCCAAGGCTGCCAGAGCGGTCCCATGAATCCTTTGTGTTCCTCTGTGCTTGATGAAAGTTTTGTATAAACTCTGACAATTGGAAGACTACTAGTTTCGATTTTCAGTGCTATATGAGTTACTTCTTTGTAGAACTTTCTGAGAATTTTTAATGTATGAGAAAAAAACTAAGACTGTCAACTTATAAGAGAGAAAAAATGTAGAGTGTGGCTATCAGAGACCTCAAGGTATAAAGACCCCGACCTCCACCCACCGCCTGTAGAGGTGCTTTTCCACTTTTACATACATGTGTGCAGATGAATTTTCTATAATGATCGGGAAAGCATTGGGTTGCTAACCACAAGATTGGCAGTTCAATACCACCACCTGTAGAGGTGCTGTACCCCTCTTACATGCATGTGCACAGATGAATTTTCTATGATGACAAAGTAGACATTATGGTGAAGTTGAACTGTGCCATCGTCCCTCAGATACCTTCTGTATCATCAAACTCTAAATCTGCCTCTAAATTCTAAATAATCGTCTTCCTTTGAAGTAAAAATTGATTTTGCTTCTTCCCTAAAAAGGTAAATGTCTCAACTCAGTTACATATTTTATCCCGATAACCTAATTATAATTGAGTTCTTTACTTCCCTTTCCACGTAGTAACAGAAGACAAGTGCCTGCGATTCATAGATTTTTCACAGGATTGTTTACACCTCAGGGTCCTTTTTCCTTGCTTCTGTCACTTCACACTCAATGCTCCATTTTTGCATCACCAGTTAAAATGAGTGCATCAACAATATTTTTAAATGGGAGC
>NW_006408531.1:3634602-3640472 GCF_000296735.1 Chrysochloris asiatica | reverse complement strand
TTCTTCCTGTGTATCTGCTCTCACAAAGTAGTCATGTATGCGCCACACTTTGGAATTCCTGTCTGACTTCCTGATCAGACAGACCTTCCCCAGTTCCTAAACTGGAAATTCAAGTTTACTCATTCATACATAAGTTTAACAGTGTGAAAAACAACCTGGCTTCTGTTCATGTTATATATTATGGGATATGTACTACCAACCCTGAGACAGGCCACTTTCTAAAGTAAAGGCCCAATTATTTCTGTTCTACCGCCTAAAAATTGGTGTTGGCTTTTGTTCTCCATTCTAATTTGGATTTTTCTTTAGACGTATTCTCATCTGGACAGGTCCGAGGAATTGTCACTTACTATTATAGGAGCTCTTGGTGGTTCCAACTCACCACCTGCTCCTTGGAAACCCTATACAGGGTCCCTTTGGGTCGGAACCAACTCGATGGCACTTAACAACAACAACAACAACAATAGAAGAAAGCTTTAATAGAATTCTCACTCAATATTCTAGGTGCTCTAATAGTGACGGAATTCCTCAGACCTGTCCAGATGAGAATACTTCTAAAGAAAAATTCAAATTAGAATGGAGAACCAAAGCCAACACCATTTTTTTAGGCGGTAGAACAGAAATAATTGGGCCTTTACTTTAGAAAGTGGTCTGTCTCAGGGTTGGTAGTACATATCCCATAATATATAACATGAACAGAAGCCAGGTTGTTTTTCACACTGTTAAACTTATGTATGAATGAGTAAGCTTGAATTTCCAGTTTAGGAACTGGGGAAGGTCTGTCTGATCAGGAAGTCAGACAGGAATTCCAAAGTGTGGCGCATACATGACTACTTTGTGAGAGCAGATACACAGGAAGAAATTTCAGATTGACTGACTTTATTTGGGATTAAGTAGACATTGCGAACCAGTTTAAATTCAATAGGCAAGTCCTGATTGGCCAGTTTGGGGAAACGCAGTTGATGAACTTGGATTTTAACAGCTGGGAAAGTGAAGCATGAACAAGAAATGGAAATAGGCTTTGTTTTCCTGACATGGAACTCAGCCCAAGCAACACCATCTTAGGCCGTGTTTGGTCAGGTTAACATTGCTGACCTTGTACTTGTCCTTCTGTAGCAATTGATTGGTCTTTCCTGATGGCCTGGCCAAAGTCAGTGAGTCGATTCACTGCCATTGTAGCTTCTGAGGAGCTTTCAGCTTGTATTTCTTCCAAGACTGAGATTTTCTTTCTTCTGGCAGTCTGTGGTACATTCATTCATTGAGTATGCTAGGCACCAAGGATTCAAAAGCGAACAAGGTCATAGGATCCTGACCTTTGAAGGACTGAAATTCTAGAGGTAGAAATTATTACATTCAATGGTAGATAGCAAGGTGTATATGAGATGCTGTGGAAATCAAGGAAACAGGTTCTTCCTTCAAACCTACTGACGCAAGATTTTTTGTATTCCATGCAAGATTTTAAAAAAATAGCGCTTAGTATTTCCTTCTCTTTATTCCATCCTTGCAAGTCTCTAGGTCCAGATATGTGTAATATGCTTCTGAACTAGTAGATGAAGGAAAAAGTCTGAAATGTTTGTAGTACTTGTGTACTTTGTTTTTCCTGTGGCCATGTTTTATCAAATAATGGTAGGGACAGTGTGTAGAAACTACGTTTCTACAGAATTTTGCTGATTGGAAGCTGGAACTGTGGATAAGAAGCTCCAATCATGGAACACAATCATTTTTTCATGCTACATCCTGCATATCTCATTCCCAGGGTCCCCATATGATTCTTCTCTCCCCAATACATGTTTCATGTTTCTGTCACTAATAAGCCCAAAGCAAAGTTCCACATTTTACCTGACAAGAATATTTTAGTTCTTTAATCCTGGGATGGCACTGTCAGCTTTACAGGCTGTGCCAGTTCTCAGAACAGAGCAATGTGTATGGCTGATGTCCCTCCTGGTGACCTTAGCGACCATCTGGGCCTGGACCTGTGTCTGCCCTGCACCACCCAGCAGGGAAGGGCCTCTGCCATGAGTTTCCGTGACTCACGCCATCTGTTGGTAATTTGTAGTTGTTCTGGAGTCCGGAGTTTTCAAAGGATTTGTCTCTGGAGTCCCTCCCTGAGGTGTTGTATGCAACTGTGATTTTCTGACACTGTATTCCCACCAGCTCTGTGGCCAGGACCCAGCACTGAGCCAAACGGCCATGAATATAATGATGTTTTGTGCACTATAGAGGGCTTCACCCCAAGTTCCTGCCCCTTTTTGAGCAAGTTACACTCTTTATGGGACTTGTTTGAAGTTCAGCCAAGCTGGCAGCCATGGGGTTCCATTTTTACAACCTCTAGCAACAGTAGGCTCCATCCCTTTGTGTCACTGTACCATCTGCCTAGCTTTTTCTCATCTTCAAATGGTAAGCAAAACGAGTGACTGAAACCCAAACCGCCCTTTCCAATTAAAATCCATTTGCATCAGGGCACCCTACATGAAACCACTTTGTTCTAAATCACAGTCTTTTCTCATATCTCCTTAAGAAATTTCATTTTCATGTCAAAAAAATGCTAACAGTAAGAACCAACGTATTTACTAAGTTGTTTCTACATACCAGTCACTTGCCTACATGTGTTATGTTCATGATTCCATTTCATCAACTCCACCTCATAGCTATGCTTCCCATGACAGAATGCAACACTGCCCAGTCCTGAGTCTTCCTCACAGTTGTTGTACTTGAGCCCATTGCTTTTTGCCACTGTACCAGTCCATCTCATTAGCTATCTTCCTCTTTTTCTCTGGCCTTCAACAGAAAAGAAGAAGACCCCCAGCAAGTTGGATTGGCACAGTGGCATAATGAGATGAATTGAAACAATGGTCAAATAATATGATACTATTCCTAGTGTGGAGTCTTGGAGTGGCACTCTGGGTTAATGCTCTGGACTACAAAGTTGGTTTGAACTGCAAGGTCGGTGGTTCAAGGTTGCTCCTTAGAAACTCTATACGGGGTTGCTATGAGTTGGAACTGATTTGACAACACTTAATAACAACTACAAATTCCTAGTGTGGTGCTGTAGGATAAGCATTGGCTACAAGGTTAGTTGAACCACAAGGCCAGAAGTTAGGAAACCCTATGCAGGGTTGCAGTGAGTCAAAACTGATCTGAAGGCACTTAACAACAAAGCATTCCTAACTAATCCATGACAAACTCATAGACAAGTTTCCAGTGTATTTAAAATATTGGGAGAGTAGGAATCAGACAAGCTAAATGTCAGCACCAACATTTACTATGTACACTCTGAGCAAATCATTTAACTTTCTCTCCCTTGATTTCTTCATATATTGAATAAATAAAAATGTATTTCAGCTCTAGAAAAAGAATTTCTACTGTAACTGAACTTAGCTTTGAAGGAAGATTGAATTAAGTTCAGAAGTGCTGAGAAAGAAAAGTCTATGTTCAGGAGAGAATCAGGAAAAAAGGACTTCAAATCATTTCAATGAGAAAGCTTTTGAAAGAAAGAAAGAAAGCTCTTGGCTACAAGTAATGCAAATATGACTTATGGCTTTTAAAAATGGGAGTCCAATTTATTACATAAATAGAAATAAATCAAAAGGTACACATTTTTGCTGTTGTTTCAGTTGTTCAACAATGCCATCGAGTTGCTTTCTAGATTGCCACCTCTAATCTCTTGGCTTTTCATCCTCAAAGTTATTGCCTCACTGTTACAAGATGTTGCTCACCGTTATTTCTCTTAACAACATCCCAAGCAGAAATGAAGGTGTGTAATCTAAATGTGCATGTTTTTGTTATTGTTTGGGGATTTTGTTTTATTTCTCATTCTGGAAGGGTAGCTTTTCCTTAGGCGATTCCCCCTTTTAGCTCATTGACTGGAACAGGGTCACATATAAAAATCTTAGACCAATCATAAGCTATCATTTGTTTCTGGGGGAGGGGGTTCTGCTTTTTCTAAAATTGTGAGATCTTCATCAGGCACAAAATCTGGGTTTAATTTGCAAAAGGAAAGTAAGTGAGCAGTTCATAGTGTTTGCCATAGAGAGTTTGGTGGAAGCAGACATTCTAACAATGGTCATTTAGTCCTAAAAAATACTAGGACACTTGAAGAAATTGTAATAATTGGTAATTCAGCCAGTTTATTGTAATAACTAGTATTTTCTCATACAAAAAAATCTCGTGTTACCAGAGAAAATGATCCCTAAGGAAGGGGACAAGTTTGCACTAAGAGACTCCTATGAATTCTTCTTGTCTGGAATGTATTTGGAATAGAGAAGCACCAGATACAACTTCCCTTTGATCTCTAATTCAGTAACTGTAGAAGTAATTACTGTAGCAGTAACTTTGAAGGCCGGTTGACACTCACTAGGGACCTCAGTCATCCAAAAGACTATTGAACTGGGCACTGTGATACCAGGATGAATAAGACACAGTCTGCTCAGCAATTTTAGATACCAATATGGTTCCAACTGTTCTTACAGTACAGTAAGTACATAATCAGAATATAGTTGCAGCACTGAGGACAGATTGCCCACTTCTGGTTGGAATGGGACAGATGGGAATGTGGGGAAGATGTCTAGTGGAAAGGACATTTGATCTGGGCACTGAAGGAGGAAAAAGAGGTACTCAGAGTTTAAATATAGAAGAAGGCCAGTCCATCCAAGGGATTGTTATAACAGGAGTGAAAGTCCTCTGAATCTTTTTCAGTATTTAATGGTAAGATTGCCAAGATCCAAAGAACCCATGTTTACATGCGTATTCAAAAACTGCCTGCCGCCCCCCCAGCCTCAGCCCCCTGTCCCTTTGTTGGGATAGACTGTGGCTGTGGCATCAGCATGAGGAGGTGGTGAATGCTCACATATGACTCTTACTCAGGAGCTGAGGAGCCTCCTTGGGCTAGGATAGCGTACCAACAGTTCCCAAAGAATGTAGAAAAGGCGATGTATTCAATTCCCCATCTCTAACCATAAGATAGCGGATTAGGTAGATGTGCAGTAAGGAGCTCGGTCAATAACAACACCGGAACACCGGGCCAAGAGGGTTCACGAGATGGTGTTGGAACTCTGAAACAAATATAAAGGTATGTTTGAAGGATCGGAGGGTTTACAGCTGTGGAATTTGCAGGGAATCCAGAAATCCATTGTTTTCCTGATCAAGACACTCAGCTGTTCTTGGGAGCCGCCATCTTGGGAGAGAACATCTTGATTGTATCAGGATTGATAGTATCAGGAGAGAACATCTTGATTGTATATTGATCATATCATGATTGTATCAAGATTGACATCAAAATTTAAAGTGACAGTATCAACATAAAACCAAACGGCCACCACTCATCTGTCTGTCGTGCTGTGGTGGCTTGAGTTGTGGTGATTCTAAGGGCTATGCCACCAGTATTTTAAATAACCAGCAGGGTCACCCATGGTGGACAGGTTTCAGATGTGCTTCCCAAGACAGACTAGGAAGAAAGAGTGACGAACTACTTCTGAATCGCTAGTCATTGAAAACTCTATGAATAGCAGAGAAACACTGTCAGATACAGGACCAGAAGGTGGGAAGGCACTCAGAATGCGACTGGGGAAAAAAACGCCTCCTCAAAGTAGAGTTGACCATGATAATGTGAATAGAGTTAAGCTTGGGGGAGAAAAGCTAACAGAACCTTCATTTGCTGATAGGCCAAATTAAAATTAAGAGAAACAGCTGTAAACAACCATTGCAAATCAGAACATGAATGTATGAAGTATGAATCTGGGAAAGTTAGAAGTTGTCGAAAATTAAATGGAACGCATCAACATAGATATCTTAGGTTTAGTGAGCTGAAATGGACTGGTATTGGCCATTTTGAATCTGACAACCACATGGTTTACTATGCAGGGAATGACAAATTG
>NW_006408531.1:3631924-3634502 GCF_000296735.1 Chrysochloris asiatica | reverse complement strand
CTTCCTCTTTTTCTCTGACCCTCCACCTTACCCAGCATGACATCCTTCTCCAGCGACTGTTCTCTCCGGACAATGTGTCCAAAGTATGAGAGACGAAGCCTAGCCATCTTGGCCTCCAAGGAGCACTCTGGCTGCACTTCTTCCAAAACAGAGCTATTGATTATTTTGGCAGTCCATGGCACTTTCAGTATTCTCCTCCAACACCACAACTCAAAGGCATCAATTCTTCTACGATCTTCTGCCACTTCACACTCAATGCTCCATTTTAGCATCAACAATATTTTTAAATGGGAGCGTCGAGCAAATGAACATAGAAAACTTAAAATTATGTTCTTTCAGGGACTCTGCTCGGGGTACCCACAGGCCTATGCTAATCCCCTGAGCAAAATGACCAGAATTAGAACATGCGTGGAGTTCCTGAGTAGTACAAATGCTGATGCTTGTGGCTACTAACCAAAAAGTTGGTTGTTTAAATTCATCCTGTGGTGCTTTAGAAGAAAGGCTTGGGAATCTACTCCTCTCCCTCTCCCCACCACCCCTCCCCCAAAGAAAAAAAAACATCAGTCATTGAAAGGAAACCTGCAGAGCACAGTTACATTCTTATCCACTTGGGGTTTCCATGAGTTGGAATTGATGTGATGGCACTGGTTGGTTAAAATTTACATGGAATAATTAACCAGCTGGAGGCCACAAATAAAGTGAGGGGTTGCCCTCCCTGCTGGAGGAGGTGTCCAAGAGTCTCATGTCTGCCCTCCATTCCACGCCCTGCCCATCAGTCTCCTTCCCACAGCCCAGAACAGACTGAAGTGGGAGCTGTTTCTGATGGCTGTCGCCTCCTGCCTCTGCCTCATGCTGCAGCCAGTTCTTAAATCTAAAACTTACAACCTAAATTCAAAATTTTCTTAAACTTCAAAACTAATCCCTGGGATTATATAGCCTCAGATGATGAATGTATCAAGCAGAAATGTATCATCCAGAACATTTGGGACTGGTTGGTGGTTGGATAACATAATAAAGAGGAAGTGAAATGAACCATGTTTGTATAATTGGGGAGCCACCTTAACTTCAGGTGCCAACTCTGCGCACAGTAGGACAAGAACAATAGCTGCTCTTCTTGTTCTACTGTGTACATAGTTCACTGATTGCTATATCATTAGGATTTTTTTCCCCCTTTTCTTTCTTTAAAAAAACAAACAAATAAATAGATCTAGTCCTGGTGTGGCTCTGTGGGTTAATGCAGCAGACTGCAAAGCCCTTTGAACTGCAAGGTCAGTGGTTCAAGCTCACCAGCTCCTCAGAAACCTTATACAGGGTCACTATGGGTTAGAACTGACTTGACGGTACTTAACAACAACACCAACACCATATTTTGAGTTAGGTGCAGCTGGGAATCCAGCTGGAGGGATGATCCAACACCTCTGGATAGTGCTTCAGCTTTAGGTGGAGATGTTGTGAGAATTATGACCAGAAACCAGCTATGTAAAGTTCATTCTGACTCATGGCTACCCTATGTGCATCTGAATAGAACTGTGCTCCAAACGTTTCCAGTGGTATCTCACCAGGCCTTTGTTTTGAGGCACTGCTGAATAGACTAGAACCTGCAACCTTTCCATTAGCAACCTAGCACATGAACAGTTTTCACTACCTTGGGGACTCGAGAAACTACAAACACAGTCCCCACCCCCACCACCAAAACACACACACACACACACACACAAACACAAAACAAAATTACACCTCAACTCAGTCTGCGAGGAGGGGTGTTGTTGCTGTGACATATGGACTTGATGGGTTCCCCGCTATTAAAGTATAAAGTAAAACACTAGGCAATTAGCCTTTTCAAAAGAGGAGGGAAAAAAACCTTCCATTTATGGTCTCCTCACACACGTCCTCATTCATATAAGAAGAAAAAGTAATTCCATGCTGGAAAGCTGCTGCTTGACTCTAGGTGCTCTTTGTCACATGCTTCCTTTCAAAGGTAGTTTAGGGTGATTGATGAAGATAAGAGGAGTGTCCCTAAGGGAGTTCCCCAAAGAAAAGAGAAAATCATTCAGATCTCCCCCACCTGCCTCTCCCTCTTGGTTGAAAGCATCATGCCTTTCAGAACCTTTGTCTCAAAAGAGAAGAAAATATTGATTGCAAGCTAACTAGGAGTGATTGTCTTTATTTTTAAAAATCATTTAATTTCTTGAGAAATAAAGCCACTTACTCTACTTCCTGCCATCGAGTCAGTTCTGACTCATAGCAACCCTATAAAGGGTTTCTGAGATTCTTAAGTCTTTACGGAAGCTGAAGGCCTCATTGTTCTCCTGCACAGCAGCTGGTGATATTGAACTGCCAATCTTGTGGTTAACAACCCAATTCTTTCCCAACAGCACTACCAGGAAAGGACTAAAAGAATGCAACTACCCAGGAAGAAATTAGAAGGTCCAAGAGCTGAACAGAAAATTTCAAAGATCAGTTTGAAAAGATAAAGCCAAATACTATAATAAAATAAGCAAAGATTTGGAATCAGAAAACCAAAAAGGAAGCATTTCTCAAGCTGGGGGAACTGAAGAAAAAATTCAAGCCTCGACTT
>NW_006408531.1:3607007-3631824 GCF_000296735.1 Chrysochloris asiatica | reverse complement strand
CCCCAACAAGATGGATTGGCCAGGTAGCATCATTGATGGTGTCAAGTGTGGCAGCAGTATTGAGGTATTGAGCACAGGATTGGACATTGTTTCGTTCTGCTGTGCATGGGGTCGCTATGAGTCGGTTCCAACTCGATGGCACCTGACAACAACAACAACCACATAATCTTGTTTCTCTCTTATCTCCACATGCCTACATCCCTGTCTGTACGTACCATGCCCTAGTGTAAAACCCACCAGTGTTCAAAACATGGGTGTTGAACAAGTAGATATTGAACAAAAGGACAGTCACAGATAAGTTGACCAATGGTGACCTCATGTGGGCCATGTAGGCATTTGGAATCTATCACATGATCTCCTGACTTCATTCTACTTAACCATATATGACTCATGCTCTTATATCTGATTAGAATTTGTGAAATGTGTCAATAGATGGGGATGTAGAGAACCTCAACTAAGTTATATGTAACCTATCAGAAACCCTATATAGTGTCACTACGAGTTGGAACCTACTTGATGGCACTTAACAACAGAAGCCAGATGATGTTGAATTGATTCCAACTTATGGTCCTCATATGTTTCAGAATAGAAGTGTTCTCTATATGGTCTTCATCGCCTGTGATCTTTTGGAAATACGTTACCAGGTCTTTTTTCTAAGGCATCTTTGGGTCTGTTTGAACCACCAATCTTTCAGTTAGTAACTGAGTACTTAACCATTTGCACCACCCAGGGACTCCAAGCCACTGCTGTTCAGTCAGTTCCAACTCACGGTGACCGTACAGGACAAAGTCGAATGCTCCATTGGGCTTCCGAGGTTGTAAACCTTCACAGAAGCAGACGGAGACATCTTTCTCCCATGGAGGTTTCAAACTCCAAACTTTCAGTTAGCTACTGCACCACTAGGGTTCCAACCAATTCTAAAGTGAGCAATGATAGTAAAATTATCAGAGAACAAACATTTATGCAAACTCTTTATGAAAAGAAGTATAACGTAGGGACTTTTATCCCAGACTCTTGGGCCACACCACTGGAATTTGAATACTAGCTTAACTTTGGACTTAACCCCTCTGTGCCCCAATTTCCTCATCTACAAAACAGGAAAGACAGAATATTGTTGTGACGATTAAATATATTTATATATACGCATACATAGTTCTATTTTATGATATGTCTGAAAAATAGTGAATACTGTAAAAGTATATATGGAGACCTGGTGTGGCACTGTGGGTTAATGTGCCAGACTGCAAAGCCATTTGAACTGCAAGGTCGGTGGTTCAAGTTCACCAGCTGCTCCTTGGAAACCCCATACAGGGTCACTATGGGTTAAAACTGACTTGGTGGCACTTCACAACATAACAGTATTGGAAGCTCTGGTGGTATAGTGGGTTACACGCTGGTTCTGACTCATAGTGACCCTGTGTAGGGATGGGCAAAGTCAGCAGTTTGAATCCACCAAGTATGCTTATGGAAAAAGATGAGGCTTTCTGCTCTTGTAAAGATTTACAGCCTCAGAAACCCTATCAGGGTCACTATGGGTTGGCACTTAACAACAACAACAACACCCCTTTCCTGGTGTCCTGGTGTGGCACTGTGTGTTAATGCACTGGACTACAAGGTCTGATTGAACTGCAAAGTCGTCGGTTCAAGCTTACCAGTTCTCCTTGGAAACCCTATTCCAGGTCACTATGAGTCGGATTCAACTTGAAGGCACTTAACAACAGAAACAATCCTTCTCTGAAGAATACTCCGTTCTATTGTTCTTTTAAATGTTCTTTGAGTTTGGGGGACAAAAAGAAGTGTAAAGGGCCAAGATTAGGGATGTATGTGGATGGACTAAATATTCCGAACAAAATTCTCATGGGATGTCCCTGTTTCCCTCAAACAATGAGCAAATGCATTGTTATGATGAAAAATAATTTTCGGCACAACATTTCAGACTATTTTATCAATGCATAGTTTACTTGTTGTTTTTAAAATTTTCTTCCTAATGATCATCCAGTTTCCTTCAAGGAAATCTATCAAAATTACCCCTTTGTTGTTGCTGTTGTTGTCAAATGCCATTGAGTCCGTTCCAACTCATAGTAACCTAATACAAGGTTTCTGAGGACCACGTGGTGGGTTTGAACCACAGACCTTGTGGTTGGCAGTCAGTGCCTTCCTATAGCACAGTAGTCACCATAAACTTCTAACCTGACCTCTCTGCCTTGAATTTAACTAGCCCAGCAGACCCCTCTGAAGCCACTGTTCTGGTTGAACTTTTGCTTTCTGAATCATATTGGTAATTCCAAGGCTCATCCCTAGTTAATTATTTATTCCATAAAATTGTCTTCAAGCAGATAACACCCACTTGACCTAGCTTCAATAACTGGATGATCAGAGTGCAACTAGAAGAAGAAAGAAGAGGAAAAAAAGAGTAATCTGATACAGTTTCATGAACTTGACCTATACCTATGGATGCAGTAGCTCAAAAGAGGGAACAAATCTTTACAGCAAGGAGCATTCCTACCCCCTCCATACACAGAGTAGACAGGGATGGGCAACTTGGACATTGACTACCCAAAGTTGGGGGGGTTACAAAGGCAAGAAGTGACTGGCTTACAAGCTTTCAAGAGGGAACCTAGATCCTGAGGGCATGGAGGAAGATAGACTCTCCACTGAGTAGTATCCAGTCTATCTAGGCGGGGCTTATGAAAGGAAATGCGGATGGGTCTCTTGTGATACAATAGTGAATAATTGTTCTCAGGACTGATTGTGAGGGTTGAAAAAAAGAAAGAAAGAAAAATTGTCTTCAATAGCTTTGATCTTACTTAAAAGACTAAAGGATAAATCAGCTCTTTGATCTAGCTGATCATTGTGCAAGGCCTTTGACACCCATTGTGAGTTGAAAGCTTGCTGATGCCAAGAGGTTTGTTTAAAATTGGAAATGCTTAACTCTATAAGAGCCCAACTTCAGGAATTATCAAATCGGTGGTAAGTCCATGGTCTTCTTTCACCAATTTAGGACTTCAGCCAGTTTCTTCCTTTGTCTCCCCTCTCTTGCTTATCTTTGAGCTTCTCCTGACCTTCCTAAAAAGTCTTGATCCATCTAACATGTACTGTTTTATGTGGGGCAGCATTCCTGTAAACTTGTTGCAAAGCTTCATAGTTTGGGAAGTTACCCAGTTGAGTTTTGTGAACAATGTTTGATTAGCCCTGACCTCAAAATTCTCAAAACTGTTTTTTTCAATGGCACAAAATGTATCCTTTTTTTTTTCCCCCAAGATGCCTTAATGAAACTGGAACAAGTGTTTCATTGAGACCACTTGTCTGCATGCTTCCAGTGATCACTGAGACAGGTTTAGACATATTGTGTTTGGAACATTTTGTTTGAAATCCTAGTACCAATACTTTTTGAGTTATCCTCATATTCGTGGCAAATCCAGCAGGTCAATCCAGCAGGTCTTACCATGGTCAGATAGCAGCAGAAACATTCGTTTAAAAGTTTTATTAGCAAACTACAGATCCCTCACTTTGCCTAGTATTGCAGAATCATAGATTAATTACATAATCACTGCTTCTTCACCCTGGAACAATAACAGGAAGAATTTTCCTAACACTTAAAAGAAATGCTTCTCAAACTTCACTGAAGGGGGGGTTGTTGTTGTTGGTTTTATGTGCTGAGTGGTTCCAACTCATACCGACCCTGTGTAGGCTTTCTGAAGAGCAGCTGGTGAGTTTGCCCTGCCAAACTGATTCAAACTGACCTTGTAGTGCAGTGCATTATCCTATAGCACCACACGAGGACTCCTGGTGAAGGAGTAGGTTTATGAGATAATGTTAAGCTGTTATGAACCAAAATTTTATAAAACACAATAAGGAATGATTTACTAGAAAAAGAGAATGATAAAAAAAATCGTTCAAGCCCAGGCTTTTTATTCATAGATTCAACAGGCAAATAGCTGTAAACATTTCTGAACTTTTATTCTGGATTTCTGTACTTTGCTCATCATAAACTGTTGCAATGGACACTTACCCACAGACCGCAATCTGAGTAACTTTGTTTTATAAGACTTCCATGATTATTTACACCTGAGGTGGTAATGAGACCCATTTATTTGCTGTTAGCTTGTGGAGAAGGTACTCAGGTTTTTATAGGTTTTCCTATCGGAGAAAATTTCATTCTGTTTTCATCTTTTCCAGGAACTTTTTGGTACTCCCTCACACAAACATTAGCCTGTTTCTCTGCCCATTATGTGAGGGCATTAGAAACATAGTCTGTACGTATACTAAGTAGATAAATGAACACAGTCCCTATAGTTGATCATGTGCTGGCTACAAGGTAAATGTTACAGTCACTTTGAACAAAAAACCTAGAGAGCCAGTGCCCCCTGAAGACTTGCTGTCACCAGAACCCTAAAAGAGGCAGGCCCTGTGCATACTTCAGAAACACTATTTTTGACAGGACTTTGGCCCAGATTTCTATGGGAAGATGACTGAGCCATTTAAGATTTATAGAGCCCTCTTACCCTTTGACCTTTTTCTCCAGCTCACCTCAGGCACAAACCCAAAATTTGGCTGTCATCTTCTTGTCACATCTGGGATAAGGCACTGAAAGGTGAACCACGAGAAAGGAGCCAGTGGTTAAACCTCCTAGCAAAAGCTTTACTTTCTATTCCATTTCATTTAATTTATAGTAAAACCTGGGAACGCCAGAACCTGTGTAAGGTAAAAACCTGTCAGAGAAGGAAAAAATCAAAGATTTTCCACTAAGACAAGCAATAGAAAAGTGGTAAAACCTTACCTTGTCAAAACTGGAAAACTTGCGAGACCAGGAAAAAAGGGAAGGCAGTCTCATTGAGTTCTCACAGGTTTCACTGTGTTTGTTTTAGTGTGTGTGATGAAGAGTAATTTAATAAGAAATGCATACAAAATTATAGTGGTCTTGGAAGACTTCAGTATAAAAGCAGAGTGAAAATACACTTAAAAAGTTCATTTACGGTATGTTCTTCTTCCTTTTCTTTTTACAGTTTGTTGTTTTTTTGCTGTTGTTAAATGCCTTTGAGTCAGTTCCAACCCATAGCGACCCTGTATAGTGTTTCGGAGAAGCAGCTGGTGAGCTTGAACCGCCTACCTTGCAGTTCAAACAGCTTTACAGTCTGGTGCATTAACCCACAGTGCCACATCAGGACTCCTGTTACAATTTATACATGCATAAATCCACGATGTTGATTACTTAATAAATATTTCCACTGAGCTTAGTGTGGCAGGCACTGCTCTGAGGGATTTGCAAGTATCAAAACATTTCATGCTCACAATAGCCCTATGAGATAAGTTCTATTATTATTCCTCTTTTATGGACGAAAAACTAAAGCACGGAGCAGTTAAGTAGATAGCCCGTGGGCACACAGCATGTGTTAGAGTCTTATCAATATGTTTCCTTCCCTAGGGTAACATAAGGAGCTCTGGTAGCTTAGTAGTTATGAGTTGGGCTGCTAGCCTCAAGGTCAGCAGTTTGAAACTACCAACTATTCCACAGGAGAAAGATGATGCTTTCTGCTCTTGTAAAGATTTGCAACCTCGGAAATTCTAGACAGGGTCGCTATGAATTAGAACCGACTCTATGACACATAACTAACCCTGCCACCAGGGTAGCATGGAAAAGTAGGCTAAGGGCATGAATGAGTGGGAGCAATAGGTCTGTCAGAAGAATTTAGCCTTAATCCAGGTGAAACAAAAAAGTCCTAGGTAGACAAAGTAGCCAAATCTCAGAAAGAACAAAAAGGATTCTGAGCACCTGTTAGGGAAGACAAGCTTAAGGCTGAATGGTAGGGTTGAGATGTAATAGGAGAAAATAAAGCCAAATCAGATATATATCTAAACCAAACCCAAGCCAGAGAACATCAGTAACAGTAAAATTAATAATAAAGTCGCTATGTTTTTTAAAAATTTGTTAAATTTTACATGCATACCTTTGTCTCATCCTCACAACCCTGTCAGGAAGGTAATATCTCCATTTTTCAAATGAAAAAGTTACTGAAGGTCCAAAGAGGTAAGAAAATCTGCCACAGTTTCAGAGGTAGTGGCTGGCAGAGCCAGAATGAAATTCTGTTCTGACTCTGAAGTCACTAGATTCAACGTTGTCAGTTTGAATCTACCCAGAGATACCTCAGGAGAAAGGTCTGTGGAGCCACTGCTCAAAGGTCACAGTCATGGAATGCCTTGTGGAGTTCAGTTCCACTCTGAAACACATGGATCACTGGGAACCCAAATCAACTGGATGGCACCTGATTGACTGACTTTTATGTTGTCCTCTAACTCCAAATCCTGAGCCATTTTTGCTTAGACACACAGTTACTGATTTTGATGTCATGGTCCTGAGCTAGGAGAATCTAAATCTGTATGCCACTGTGTGGCCAAGGAGACCCTGAATCAGAGAAAACTTAACTAATTTTAAACATTTGTTAATTGGGAAAATCAAGAAAAGATCATTTCCACCATCTATTCACTAGAGACAGAACACCCGCATTTCAGACAAGTGGCAGCGCCTCATGCACCTCTGCAGTAAGGTCCACTCAGCAGGCTGGCTGCGAATACGTCCCCACTGAGAGCCACAGGGGGATCTGCAGCTCTTAAAGCAGGTTGTGTGTGGTCCGCAGAAGGAGAAATGCTGTTACTGAGCTTGGCATTTATCTGATGCCCTCGATGGATGATACACTAGAGTTATTGAATTCTGCCAACATTATTTCCATCTGAGAGCCACATAAAGTTTGCCGGCATAGTCCCTGAGACTCAGCCAAAGGGTGTTTTCAATACAAGGATCATAGAGATTCGTTCCCTTCCTTTTAGAATAATCCTTGGTTCAGCTTCCTTTCAGTCCTTATTAAACATCATTCAGTTGATTCTGTGGGAACATTTGCAGTTGCATAGGTAGTTAATAAATCCTTATTCAGTGCAGAATTGGGATCATTTCTGTATACTTAGAGTTTCTCCAAAACAATTCCAGAAGAAGATAATAAAAGCCAAATAGTTCTAGGATAGGTTCTCAGGAGTAATTTTCTTACAGTGCCAAATGAAATTCTGGAAATAACTCTTAATTGTTTAAGAAAAAAATTACCCTGTGGATTCTTGGGACCTTCCCTATAATTATACACTTGCTTGGAACCCTAGCCTTATCTTTCTTTGAATGACCTCCCAGTTAAAAATAACCAGATAAAGTATCCCAGACTCCAGAAATGCCAGGAATCTTTTGACCAGGGGAAGTCTCATCTTTCAAGAAATCTGATATTAAGTGACCCCAGGTTAACTCATGCATTTTATTTGGTAGCAGATAGTAGTAGCAAAAACCGTTTCCATCAGGTACATTCCAGTTCATGGTGGAGCATGGGTATTGTTAAAATATTGATACAGCACAATAGAGCAAGGAAACTTTCTGTAACTTGGCTAAGAAGAAAAAAGAATCCTATTTTGCCTCTTGGCTGTGGTTCAGAACATTGTCCTCCACTGATGCTTTATGGAGCCCTGGTGTGGCACTGTAGGTTCAGCACTGGACTGTGAACCACAAGGTCTGCATTTCAAACCCACCAGCTGCTCCTTTGAAACTCTATACAGGGCCACTATGAGTTGGAACAGATTCAATGACACTTAACAACTGCTTTACTTCCCCTGAGGTTGGATTAGTAAAAGGAATTCCTACGTTGTCAGCTGTTAACCAAAAGAAAAGTTGACAATTCAAACCTATCCATTGCCTTTTAGGGGCTAAGGGGAGCTGGAGATCTGCTTTAATGAAGATTACAGCTTCAAAAAATTTTTATTTATGCTACAAGGCAGTTCTACTCTGAAATATGGGGTGTCTATAGGTTGAAAATTGATCCTATGCACCTAACAACTACGACAATAATATGGAGTTAGGGTAAAGGGGGCTTTAAAATAGTGGAGACTTCCCAGACAGGGTTGAGGTGATGGGTGAAAAACAGACACAAACATTTATAATCCATGTTTAGCAGGCTCATGTATGATTAGATGACCATTCAAGTTGAACCAGAAAGCCTTCTCCATACACGTATCAAATGCACACCTCCAAGGAAAGGTGCATTGGTGTTACTTATGGCTAAATTCTCCTCTCCTATTCCCAGTATGGAGTCGCTATGAGTCGTTTCCGACTCGATGGCACATGACAACAACAACATTCCCAGTATAGACATAACTAATCAATCACAGAACTCTTCCCTGCCAGGTCTGGATTTGGCATCAAAATTCTTCTCACCACAGTACTCTAGGCAGATCTTCTCATGCTATGGCAGTAGGCACATGAATCAAAACTGTTTACTCTCTCAGGGCAGCTCTGGTAATGCAAAGATAAATAAAGCATAGTGCTATGATTCAGAAACAACTCAACAGCACTTAACAACAACAACAACAACAATTCTCAAACAGCTCACAGACTAATGACTAATTTTTTAGAAGTAGATTACTAGACCTTTCCTCCAAATTATCTTCGTGTGGTCTTTAACCATTAACCTTCCAATTAGCAACAGAGGCATTCACAGTCTGCAGCACCCAGGGACTCTGGCCTAGCAACACTCACTTATACTATGAGATGAAATGTTAAATGTCTGTTTCTGAAGGAGGTACTGAGTACTTCCTTTTGGAAGCAATGAATGTGAATGAGATTGGAAGGAGGGAGTTCACCTGTCAATTACGGGGAATGGGGGAGAGGCATGGAGGCTGTAAACAGTGCTGTCTCCACCTAGGATCTGAGTGGGGGAATGGCAAGAGGTGATGTGTGTGTGTGTGTGTGTGTGTGTGTGTGTGTGTGTGTGTTGGAAGGGGCAAGGTGGGTAAGCCTCAGGTCAAGAGCTATTGATTGCTGGGAAAGATGCTAAGGCATTTTCTTGTACAGAACTTCCTTATTTGACTTATGGGAACTCCTAGGGGACCATGAAATCATTCAAGGGCTCCGTGAACTCACAACACATTGAGTCATTGCTGAAAATGTGTTCAGGCTCTAACAGTGGCCCTGCTGAGAACTCACAGGAACAGTGGAAGATAAGGGCGGGAAATACTAGCACCCTGAATGTTCAATCTGAAGTACCACAAACAGAACACTGTGGGCATTGAGGTCCAGGCTGGGGGAGCAGCAGAATTATAAGGGTATGAACTCATCTTGTTTTTGTTTTTGTTTTTGTTTTTTGGTGGGGAGTTGGGACATTTCCTGGGCAAGATGGAGAGTGTGGGGAGTTTAGAAAAGTCTTTGAGATCTGAATGTTTACTCAAGAGCTTTTAGAAGATTTTACTTAATCAGGTTTTATCGCTTTTGTTGTTGTTAAGCATCCGCAAGTTGATATTTCAACTATAGTGACCCTGTAGAGGGTTTCGGAAGCTTTAAATCTTTGCAGGAGCAGATTTCTCCTGTGGAGTGACTGGTGGGCTTGAACTGCTAACCTTGTGGTTCACGGTACATTACTTATCTTATGGAGCCGCCACACCTTCAAAAAATATGTAAATTCAGCTCTGAGTGTGCAAGGGGCAAGAGTACGTGGGTATTACCATCAATAATAATACATGGTGCACCATTCAACACTTTCTTGGACACTTGAGTTCACACTCATTCTCCTGGTAGTTCAAACCTTTAAATAAATATTTCTAAGAAGAAAATACTCTCAGCCATGCATCGAACCAATAATCTAACTTTGGAAGAAGAAACAAAGCTGTAGTGTTTTCATCAAATTAACATTGTTAAAGATCAGCAAGCATTACCACTTTTCATGTGGGGATTATAACTCTCAAAGCGCAGTTACTAAGCAAAATATTTAGATTTATTCATTGTTTTAGTTACCTAGTGCTGCTGGGATTAGATAAGTAAATGAATGGATTTAGCAAACAAGATTTTATTTTCTCACAATTTAGAAGCAAGAAGTCAAAATTCAGGGTGCCCTTCTTTCTCTGCTGGCTCTGGTAGAAGATCTCTGTCTCCTTCAACATCTGTGGGCCCAGTGTTCCTTGGAAATTCTTCAGGTGTCTTGGCACCAATCTTCCCTTGGTTCTCGGAGGTGCTTAGTGCAGGGACGTTTGGTCTGAAGGATGTGCTCTGTTCCTAGTTCTTCTTTCATGATGTCAGGACATCCCTCTGATTACTGCTTACTTCTCTCTCCTTTTATCTCTTGTAAGGTAAAAAGTGTGACTCAGGCAAGGGCTTGACTAGAGTAAGGGTGGATCTCCAGTAAGGGTGAGACTTGAGTCACACCCTTTTGTAAGGCCCACATTAATCCTGTCTCATTAACAAACGTGCTGGTCGTGGTGGGTGGTGGTGGTCCAGGAGTTGATTCTGACTCATAGTGGCCCTGTATAGGGTTTCTGAGGCTGTACATCTTTATGGGAGCAGAAAGTCTAACCTTTCTGCTGTGGAGCGCCTAATGGACTCAAACTGTTTACCTTGCTGTTAGCAGCCCAACATATAACAGCTTTGTTACCAGGGTTCCTTCATTAACATAGAATTGTTATTGTTGTTAAGTGTTGTGGAGTCAGTTCCGACTGATAGTGACCCAGTGTAGGCTTTCTGAGAAGTGGTTGGTGAGATTGAACCACCAACTTTGTTATTCAAACTGACCTTGTGGTCCAGTGCATTATCCTACAGCACCAATCCAGGACTTTTCATTAACTTACAGAGGTTAAAATTTATAACATATAAAATAGAGGTATGAAGGATAATTATATCAGATCACAAAATATAGAACAACCACATACTACTGGGAGTTATGGCCTAGCCAAGTTGACACATACTTTGGAGGGACCCAATTCAATCCTGACATTCATAAAGATTTGAACATTAGCCAACCAATACTCAAGTTAATACAATTATAATAACTATTTCTTTAACACAGTTGGCAAAGCAGTTTTTCTGATGCTCGTGATAACATTTGATCCCCACACCAATAATTAAAGGCTGATGTTATACACATTATTTGTTGTTATTAAGTGCCATTGAGTCAATTCTGACTCCTAGCAACCCTGTATAGGGTTTCTAAGGAGTGGCTTGTGGGTGTGAATGACAATGTTATGCTTATCAGTCCAGTATTTGAGTCACACCTTATCTAACAAGAGATAAAAGAAGAGAGAATTGAGAGAACCCCTAAAGTCAGGGTATTATTACTTTACAGATGGAGAGGCATTATTAAACCTATAGTGCCAGTAAAGGAGCTCTGGTAGTGTAGTGGTTATAAATCAGGCTGTGAACCGCAAGGTCAGCAGTTTGAAACTACCAGCTGTTCCGCAGCAGAAAGATGGGAAGGAGGTAGAAATCAACAAAACTGGAAAAGAGGCTAATTGTGAAGAAGGGATGGCGTGTTGGGTGTGTGATCAGTACAGTCCACCAGAGGAGATGGATTGTAAGTTTGGTGTTGGTTCTTTCACAAGACAACATTTTGCTATGTGAGACAGCTAGGTATACTGAAATGCCATCTACTTATATAAAAGTAGTAAGAAAAAAAAAAAATGCCGCTTCCAAAGAAAATTCTGCTCGTGAAAATTTCATGGCGATTTGATTCCCCACCCCACCCCCCGGGACTCTACAGTAAGGTTTCTTTCATTTTATTGATACTGTAACGGAATTTTGTACACTCTAAATCAGAAACTAAAATGTTTATTCATTAATATGTCCGTACAAAATAAAATCAAGACTAAATACTGCTCCTCCCATTGCTACAGCCTCATGGAATGATAATTTCTTTGAAAGTAAACGTACAGGTTTGGGATGGGGGTGCTACTCTTTGCTGTCAACCAATGAAACAGCCTCAAAAGTGGGATTCTTGATCCATATTTTCTCTACAATATTATTTGAATGTTTTCATAAAGCAAGGAAAGAACTAGAAACTTGAGAGCAGTTGCTATAATTTATTACGCACTTTGGGCTGTGAATGATTGAATTTGTGTCCTCCAAAAGATATGTTGAAGTCTTAAACCCTTGGTCCCCGTGAATGCCACCTTGTTTAGAAATAAAGCCTTTGGAGATGTGATAGTTGTGGTTATGTACCGTGGAGTCGGTTCCGACTCATAGTGACCCTGTACAAGATTTCCGAAACTGTAAATCTTTACGGGAGAAGAAAGCCTCATCTTTCTTCCGTGGAACAGCTGGTAGTTTCGAACTGCTGACCTTAAGGTTCGCAGCCCAATTTGTAACCACTACACTTCCAGAGCTTCTTTTTGGAGACTTAATTACTTAAATAAACGTGAAGTACGGTGAACTCTCGAGTCCTGGTATGGCACTGTCGGTTAATATACCAGACTGCAAAGTCATTTGACCTGCAAGGTCGGTGGTTCAAGTTCACCAGTTGCTCCTTGGAAACCCTAGACAGGGTCCTATAGGTCAGAACCAACTCAATGGCACTTGACAACAACAACTACAACAACAGTGAACTTTAATCCAGGATGCCTGGTGTCCTTATGAAAAGAACAGAAGAGACACAAACACAGAGGGAAGACAGCCGTATCAAGACAGAAACAGAAAGGAGAGTGCTTCTGCTACAAACAGTGGAGCATTAAGAATTTCCAAAAACTACCAGAAGATGGAAGAAGCAAGGAATTCTATTCCTCTACACCTTTCAGAGAGTCCCAGTGTGGCACTGTGGGTTAATGAACTGGACTGCAAAGTTGATTTGAACTACAAGGTTGGTGGTTCAAGCTCACCAGCCACTCCTCGGAAGCCCTATACAGGGTTGCTATGGGTCAGAACCGACTCGAAGGCACTTAGCAACAACAACAACAGAGCCTTCAGAGAGGATAGGGCCCTGCAGACAACTTCATTTTGGAGTCATAGTCCCAGTGGCACAATACTTAAAATCCTCAGCTGCTAACCCAAAGGTCAAGCCATGGTGTTTTCAATAACCTCATATGGATGCAAAAGCTGGACAGTGACTAAAGAAGACCATAGAAGAATTGATGCTTTTGAGTTGTGGTGTTGGAGGAGAATACTAAAAGTGTCATGGGCTGCCAAAAGAACCAACAGATCTGTTTTGGAAGAAGTGCAGCCAGAGTGCTCCTTAGAGGCCAGGATGGCCAAACTTCATCTCTCATGCTTTGGACATATTGTCAGGAGGGACTAGTCTCTGGAGAAGGATATCATGTTTGGTAAGGTGGAGAGTCAAAGGAAAAGAGGAAGACCCCCAATGAAATGGATTGGCCAAGTGGCAGCATCGATGGCTTCAAGTGTGGCAACAGTAGTGAGGTTGGCCCAGGATCAGGCAGTGTTTCATTCTGCTGTGCGTCAGGTTGCTATGAGTTGGTATTGACTCGACGGCACCTAACAACAACAGCCCAAAGGTCAGAGGTGTGACTCCACCAGGGAAGAAAGGACCTGGCAGTCTGCTCCCATAAAGGTGATGGTTTAGGGAAGCCTATGCGGGTACTTCGGTTCTGTCCTGTGGAGGTACCATGAGCAGGAATCGACTCAACAGCACAGAACAGCAGCAGCAGCAAGCCTCCCAACCCGGGAGAGAGAAATGTCTGCAGCTGTAAGCTCCTTGGAAACACCATACAGGGTCGCTACGAGTCGGACCTACAACAGCAACAAGTTACTCTACAATTTGTGATTCTTAGTTAGGACAGCTCTGTGAAATAATACATAATCTTACAAACAATGTCTCTATTGTTGCAATGTAGTCACTTAATTCCTTTCTTTTTACAAGGCAGTGTAGTTTATCAGTGAAGAGCATAAGTTTTCAAGACAGGAATTTGTGTTCATGTCTCAAAGGTTTTGTTTATGTTCTGGCTGCTGCTTGCTAAAGAACTAAACTTAGACAACTTTTTGAGCCCAATTCCACTCTGTTTCCTCTTAGATTGATTTTGGAATTAGATTGAGAAGGTCCATTTGAACATTTCAACACAGAAATTGGCACATAGTAAGTGTACCATTTACCAGGAGTCCTGGTGTGGCGCTGCGGGCTGATGCATCAGACTGCAAAGTCGTTTGAACTGCAAGGTCGGTGTTTCAAGCTCACCAGCTGCTCCTTGGAAACCCTATACAGGGTTGCTATGGATCGGAATCAACTCTATGGCATGTAACACCATCAAGTGTACAACACAGTAAGTGATTAGTAAACAATTGTGTGGAATTTTGGAAAATAATACCTAACATGTACTGAGCAATTTATAATATACCATGTATTGTTCTATATGGTTTTCTCATAAAAATTTATGTCATCCTTGCAACAGCTCTGTAAGGAAAGTACTCAGAATACTCCTATGAGAGGGCTTTCAAAAGTTCATAAAGAAATGGAATTAAAAGACAGTGTAGTTTTTCCACGAACTTTTGGAAGCCCATTCACATTTTACAGATGAAGAAACGAAAGCACAGAGAGACTGATCAACTTACTTTAGAACTCGCAGCTTGTCAGAGTGAGAGTCAGGACCAGTCCCATCCAGGTCGTTGGTCTCCTGCATCTATAAACATTACTCTGTTGCCTGGAGATAAGTTCAGGACGTCCAGGTCCAACTGCAAGTCAATGTAAGGCTTGGATTTGAACCAAGATGGATCTGATTTGAGAGTTCTTGGTCTTTCAGTGTTCCTCTGGCTTTTCGTTGTAAAAACACAAGAGCCTCACTGAGTGAGCATTGTCTAGAAAGCTCTTGCCTCCTCACAGTGAAGTTGCTAATAGCCCTCACTGGGTACCACTTCTGACACGTTGAGCCACGCTCAGCATCTGTCTCAGTAGTGCTCAATCATCATTCCTTGGGAATGGTTTATAATTGTGAAGAGTCAGTGGAGTTTTCAGAACCTTGAAAATAAATCTGTGTGATTAATAAGCCTGTATTATTTCTATCCCCAAACTGCTACCAGTGTATACCAGTTTAAAGCAAAGAGAAGATAGTCACATGCCTTAAATGTCTTTATGGAAGCAGGGTTAGAGTTGGCCTCTGTTTGTGTAGAATGTATCACAATGGTACACGTAGGCACTGCTTCTTTTACACATTTTCAAGGCATAGTTTTATGTCTTGGAAGGCTGTCTCCAGTACCCTGAAATTTAAGGTGTAATTATAGATACAAAGCTATAGCTTGTTCCTGTAAAAACCATATCTCACTTGCTTGTCAGTGATGCCTGGTTTTGAGAAAAGTGGTGGGGGGAGAACCACACCCCATCCCCACCCTCAAAGATCAGCTTTGCTGGATAACCACTGCAGTCAGACAGGAATCATTGATGAAAACCGAAGGGGCGGCGGGTACCACCACACGAAAAGCATCAGACTGCAAAGCCGTTTGAACTGCAAGGTTGGTGGTTCAAGCTCACCAGCTGCTCCTCGAAAACCCTACATAGAGTCACAATGGGTTGGAACCGACTCAACGACACTTAACAACAACAGCCCTCCCTAGAGTCCCTGGATGGTGCAAATGATAAATGAGCTGGGCTTCTAATGGAAAGGTTAGAAGTTCAAGCCCACTCAGAGGCACCTTGAAACAAAGACCTGGTAATATACCTGTGAAAAATTCAGCCACTGAAAACCCTGCGCTGACATGTGTGGGGATGCTACGAGTCAGAATGGATCCAACAATAAAGCTCCCTGGAACCCCACAGTTAATTGAGTTTCTTCTGAATCCGAAGCTCCCAGGGTAACACACTGCAACTATATAGTTTTTAAGTTCCACAGGGAATTCTGTGGCAATGTCAAGAACCTAATAGATCTGAAATTATAAAATTATGCCACCATTTAAAAGCTATAATTTTTAAAGTATGTGGGAAAAAAAAAAAAAAAAAAAAGACAAGCAAGGCACGATCATCTAATAGCACTATTCATTCGTCTCATACTGGGTTTTAGTTCATCTCATATTAGATTCTGGGTCAGGTTCTTCCTTTCAGAGAAAATTCAATGACGCACAGTCGTATTTAATTTTGGTCTGTAAGAGGGTCTATTAGTGCTGATGGAAATTTAAGTACAAAATTATATAGTATGAATATTTGAAAATTTAGGGAGGGTCTCATATAAACGGATTTAATTCCAATTATAAATGCACTGCATTTTTTGAAGTGTTTTTATTCTAGAAGTTAATGGCCACAACTGAAAGAAATACTAAAACCAGCTCCAGGTCTGGAATTGTCATTTGACTTGTGCATCTTCTGTGGGTACCAAGGTTTGACTCGAAGGTGCTCTTACTTCTGTGTACTGGCAATTTTGTAATGATGCAATAATTAGTTATTTATTATTTATTCACACCAATATGGGATATACAGTCAGGGTTAAGTTCTTCCAGGTTGAGAAAAACAAACAAGCATGGGCTACTCAAGTTACTGGGAATGCTATAGCATGAGAATACACTGGGGACTAAGTGGAGACATAAACCAACTGGGCAGCCCCACAGCAAGGAAAAGTCAATAATGATGCTTATTATTCAGTCCAGTACTGTCATCTGACAGTTCTGGAAACAACAGCATCTTCAGTAGTCTTCTGCAAGAATGTGTGTGAACAACTGTAAAGGTAGATGTTGTGTAACAAACACTGGGGAGTAGTTAATCTTACATTCCAGGAACAGAGGACCCTGGAACCATCAGCAGGGAAAAGCATGAGTGGAACGTGGAATCCTAACCAGAGAAGCAGCAACACCAGAGACGGAGGCAGAGGGGATGGCATGGAGAAATAAAGCAACTGAGGACTTTAAACTCGTGGAAAGAGAAAGAGTGTGTACTGGTAGGCAGGAGGTTAGCTTGCAAAATGTGCCCTTTGGTTGTTTAAACAATTATATGTTCCTGCATGTTTTTGTGTACTCCAAAAATAATAATAATAATAATAGGAATAGAGGCAAATACCACACAGGAGGGGATTGTACTCATTGCAGTGAAACAAAATACAATTGGTTGAGTACAAAACCAATGTTCTGCCATGTAAACTATCACTCAATTCACAATAGAAGCTCTATATAAAAAAAAGAAGAATGTGTGTGGAGGCTGTATCTGACCTCCTCCTACTTCATAAGGGAGAAGGAGAATCATTAACCCAAGGCCAATTCTATGACACAAAGGCCAGACATGCCTCTACCCTCAAACCATCTTTACCAATTCTGACACCAACTGCCCCTCCCAGTCACTCACTGTTTTTCTGCTGCATGGTCCTGTGATTCATTGCAGTGGCCACACAAAACTCACAGAGCATACTCACAATTATAGGGTTATTGGGAATGTTAACAGGTTACAATTCAGGATCAGAAATGCTCAGGATCAAATTATTTGGTCATACATGTCTCTTTCTCATCTTCAGCCTCTCAGCAACATGGTTCCTTGACCTTTGCCTTGCTAAGGCAATGTTACAAAGCTCTTTAAGCATTTCTGATAAATTCCCAAAGGGAACTCCATCCTTCCATTGTTGTTGTTAAGTGCCTTTGAGTCGGTTCCCACCCATAGCAACCCTGTACAGGGTTTCCAAGGCTGTAAATCTTTATGGGAGCAGAAAACCTCATCTTTCTCCCTTGGAGCAATTGGTAGTTTTGAACTGATGATCTTAAGGTTTGCAACCCGATTCGTAATCGCTGCGCTACCAGAGCTCCTTAGCCTCAGCCCAAAGGTATGCAACTCTAGTTACATGGGTCAGCAAACCTTCCTCCTGCCTTCAATTAAGTGCCTCGAGGCAACCCGCTCTGCTCTTTCACAGTCTGTGTGCGTATGGATTCCAGGCATGGTTTAGCTGAGTTCTCTGTTTTAAGGTCTCTCTCAAGGTCAAACTAAAATGCTCACAGAGTTGGGGTCTTATCTGAAAGATCAACTGAAGATGATCTGTTCCCCACTGCACGTGGTTGCTGGAATAATCCATTTTTTAGGAATCAGTTTCTGACTGACGACCTCTGTTTCTAGCTGCCACGCGGGTCTTCTCAACATGGTAACTTACTTTACCAAGGACAGCAAAATGGAAGTGATGATCTTCACTAGGCTAACTATAGAAAAGACATCTTTTACCTCACTGTATTTTATTGGTTAGAAGAAAGCCACTAGGCCAGTCCACATTCAAACAAGGGTCTGTATACCAGGAAGTCATTGAAAAGCTTAGAATTTGCTTATCACACCTGGTTAAGTACCATTGTTGTTATTAAGTGCGTTAAATCAGTTTGAACTCAAAAGCCATCTTGTATAGGGTTCCTAAGGAGTGGCTGGTGGCTTTGAACCACCAATATTGTGTTTTTCAGTCGAGTGCTTATCCTACAGCCCCACACTTTGATTCCGGAGTAAGTACCATGTGATTGTTGTTAGTCCTATTACCATCAAGTCCCGTAGGTGTTTCTTAAATGTTGAATTGGTCATGTTCCAAAAATGTATTTTGTGTTCAGTTGGAACTAGGAACTTAGTGTAATTTTCTTACAGAAGCAGAGATGTAAGGTTTCTGGGTTGATCACCAGAGTATACCAAATATCATGCTAACTAAACTACTCTAACCACCATTTATTTATTCAATTGTTAATCTATGGGAAAGTGTTTTCCAAATTTCCAGTTGGGATACTGGAAAAACACCCCAGTGAATGGACTTTTAACAGAGCCACATAGGGAATTTGGAGTTTTATACCTCTGACCATCAATAGCCACTGACTGTTTCATACTACACAGATGACAGATTCTCTCCACGTAGCGGAGTGGTTACGAGTCAGGCTGCCAACCTCAAGGTCAGAAGTTTGAAACTACCAGCGGTTCCATGGGAGAAAGCTGAGGCGTTCTGCTCCCATAAAGATTTACATCCTAGGAAATCCTGTGCAGGGTCACTATGAGTCGAAACCACTTAACTACAACAAGTTGGTATTTAGCGATGGTGCATTTACTATGTAGTCATTTTAGGAAGTCTTCAATATTTATATTGAAAATCTAAATGTTTTTAAAGGAGAAGAAATCATTGGTAACATCTTTCAATATATGAAATTCAAGAAACGATTTTTATATTCTTACCTCTAAACCAGATCTTCCACGCCAACCCTTAATCCCCTATCCTGAAGACCATAGTCCTGGTTCATTGACATGGAATCTCTTGGATATGTGAAGATTCCATCTTACCTCCCTATAGCTCAGTGTGGATGAATCTCCCTGATAAACTAGCAGAAGGACCTCTTTTGAATTTTTTAGACTCATCAAAGACTGACCCTTTTCCTTTCTGAAATCCTCTCTTGCTTCCTAACCCCTGGAGAGTGCTTTGAACTCGGCTCCCACTGACTCTTTCCTCTTCAAAGGCTTGTATTCCCTTCTGTGCCAAGAGAAAATGCTTTTTGAAGGCAGTGAATGCGTGTCTGACATGAGTCTGTTGCATTAAGCAGCAATAAACAAAAATCCTAATAAGCAGCAGTAGCAGTTTTGGGTAATTATAGGGAAATTTGGGGAAGTGTTGCAAATCAAAGGAGAAGCACCTTGCAGTATTGCTTATTTCACAAGCGTATTCTCTATTGTACTGCAGCTTTCTGAAACTTGCAGGGAGTGAGTGGTTTCTAAAGTGGCTCTTACTTTTGATGAAAATGTTGGCCTAGGTGGACATCCCAGAGACAGTCTGCATAGGAAAATTTAAATTTGAAATAATTGATTAATTCCCCTGCACCTAACAATTAGACCTTGCCTTGGAACAAAGTCATAGCCATTCCAGAAGTATGTCTGTGTTGTTTATCTGTACACATAGTCTGAAGCTGAATCCCTTGGGAATTTTCCTATTTCTATATGTTTTTTTAAACAATTATTTAAATATTGACTGATATACTAGTCATTTGTTGTTAAGTGCCATCGAGTCGGTTCCGACCCATAGCTACCCTGTACAGGGTTTCCAAGGGTGTAAATCTTTACGGGAGTAGAAAGCCTCATCTTTCTCCCGCGGAGCGGCTGGTAGTTTCAAACCGCTGACCTTAAGGTTCGCAGCCCGATTCGTAACTTTTATCCCTGTCAGTGTAATTTGCTAATTTGTTAGGTGCCATTGAAAATCCTTTTTCAACTCATAGCGTCCCCATGTGACAGAGCAGAATTGCGCCTTAGGATTTCCTAGATGTAATCTTTACGCCTTCGGTATGAATTGCATCTCAATGTCAAGAAAACAAAAATCCTCACCACTGGACCAATAAACAACATTCTTATCAATGGAGAAAAGATGGAAGTTGTCAAGGACTTCATTCTTCTTGGATCAACTACCAACACTTATGGAAGCAGCAGTCAAGAAATCAAATGACGTATTGCATTAGGCAAATTTGCTACACGAGACCTTTTTAAAGTGTTGAAGAGCAAAGATGTCAGCTTGAGGACTAAAGTTGTGCCTGACCCAACATGTGTTGTGTTATTTTCAATAACCTCATATGCATACAAAAGCTGTTCAGTGAATAAGTAGAACAATTGAGGCTTTTGAGTTATGGTGTTGGAGGAAAATACTGAAAGTGCCATCAACTGCCCAAAGAACCAACAGATCTGTGTTGGAAGAAGTGCAGTCAGAGTTCTCCTTGGAGGCCAGAATGGCCAAACTTCGTCTCTCATATTTTGGACATATTGTCAGAAGGGACCAGTCACTGGGGAAGGATATCATGTTTGTTAAGGTGGAGGGTCAGAGAAAAAGAGGAAGACCCCCAGCGAAATGGATTGGCCAAGTGGCAGCATCGATGGACTCAAGCGTGGCAAAAACAGTGAGGTTGGCCCAGGATCAGGCAGTGTTTCATTCTGCTGACATAAGGTCACTATGTGTTGGTACCGACTCAATGGCACCTAACAACAACAACAACAATCTTTATGAAAGTAGATTGCCAGGTCTTTCTCCTGTGGATCCGGTGGGTGGTTCCTTACTCATTTAGTTATGTCCAATTTTACCTTTTAATGAAATATTTCTTATTGGTTTTGTTTCCTAAGGAAGCTAATACTAGAGTTGCTGTGATGCCTTAGGCTCCTAAAGTGGACCCTTCCTATTCTTGAAGTCTCAGGGGAGATCATCCACCAGGGTGGTTATCGAAGAACCCCTAATGTTCCTACTGTAGAATGGTTCACATGTGAGAGAGCAGCGGTCTGCAATTAGCAGCAACAATCAAACCACACTTTCCTCCATTGTGAAAACCAAACCAAAATGAAAACCTTTGCAATTGATTTGATTCCAATTTACAGTGACCCCATAGGACAAAAGAGAACTGCCCTTTAAGGTTTTTAGTGTTGTGTCTTTACAGAAACAGTCCCCCACTGAGTGACTCATAAGTTTAAACCACTGACCATTGGGAGCAAGACTCATTAACAGCCTGTGATATGCAGACAATACAATCTTGCTTGCTGAAAGTGAAGAGGACTTAATATACTTACTGATGAGGATCAAAGACCACAGCCTTCAGTGGGTTTTGGTTGCATCTCAATATAAAGAAAACAAAACTCCTTGCCACTGGACCAATAAATGACATCCATATAAATGAACAAAAGTTTGAAGTTGTCAAAGACTTCATTTTGCTGCAACAATCATCAACACTCATGGAAGCAGCAGCACTCATGGAAGTCAAGATATCAAGTGATGTATTGCCTTAGGCAAATCTGCTGCACAAGACCTGTTTAAAGTGTTCAAGAGCAAAGATGTAGTTTGAGGACTAAGGTGTGCCTGATCCAAGCCCTGGTATTTTCAGTAACCTCATATGCATGTGAAAGTTGGACAGTTAATAAGGAAGACTACAGAAGATTTGATGCATTTGAGTTCTGGTGTTGGAAGAGGACATTAAAAGTACCAACAGACCCGTGTTGGAGGAAGTACAGAGTGTTCCTTGGAAGCCAGGATGGCCAAACTTCTCTCATACTTCAGACATACTATCAGGAGGTACCAGTCACTGGAGAAGGGTATCATGCTTGGTAAAGTGGAGGGTCACATTTTAAGGAGAAAAGGAGGAAGACCCTGAACTAGATGGATTGGCACAGTAGCAGCAGCAATGGGCTCAGGCGTCACAATGATTGTGAGGTTGGCCTAGGACCAGGTAGTGTTTCATTCTGTTGTGCATAGGGCTGCTGTAAGTCGGTACAGACTCATTGGCACCTAACAACAACAGTAACAATTGGGTTAGCAGATGAGAGCTCAACCACTGTGCCACCAGGCCACCTTACATGCATGATAATTATTCTTTATATCACAGGATCACTACCAGTGGCATAGTGGATCCGGAGATCATAAATCACTTGTGAGTATGTGTGTGTTAGTGTGTACGTACAAGGTTTACCTGAAGAGAGAATGTCCACCTTTTATGGGACCCACGATGGGTTCTATTAGATAGGACCCACTGATTTATATCAGCTTCACTAATTATTATTCTAGATGTGGTGACACATGCCAATCGTTTCCCAAAGATTCTATGATTCTACAAACCCTCTTACTGTATTCTCTGTAGATTTTGAGATATTCTCTCTTGTGCTCAGAATCATTAATCTTTCAAAAGATAAGGGAGTAGTTGGAGAACATGATTTTTTATCTTGCTAAAATGATTAGAATGGTAATACTATTTTTTTTTCTGTATTTTTGGGGTCATTTTACAGTTTTAGAATATGCTCCTTTAAGGTGACTTAGGTACTTGATAAAATATGTAAATGCATAAATTTAATTGACTGTCGCTGTTGTTAAGTACTGTCAAGTCAGTTCTGACCCATAGCAACCCTGTGTAGCATTTCTGAGTAATTTTTTTGTGGGAGCAGAAAGCCTCATCTTTCTCTCATGGGACAGGTAGTGGGCTAGAACCACTGACCTCATGGTTAACAATCCAGTAGTTAATTTATCCTACAGATCCACAGTGGTATATAAATTTGTAAGTTCTTATACATCAAATAAATATCTGAGCTAGGTAAAAGGAATAGCAATTAAAAAGCAACTATGATTTTGTTGTTGCTGTTGTTAGGCCGTGGAGTCAGTACCAACTCAGTGGTCCTGTGCACAACAGAATGAAATACTGTCTTGTCCTGTGACAAGCCAGTTGTTCTTACCTCTGTGTCAGTCCATCTCCTTGGGGTCTTTCTCTTTTTTTTTTTCTGACCCTCTGCTTTACCAAGCATGGTGTCATTTTCCTGGGAATTGCCCCTGCTAATAATATGTCTGAAGTATGAGAGCTGAATTCTCACCATTCTGGCTTCTAAGGAACATTCTGGCTATATTTCTTCCAAGACAAATTTACTTGTGCTTCTGGCAGTCCATGGTAATTTCAATATTCTTCTCCAACACCATAACTCAGTTGCATCCATTCTATGGTCTTCCTTATTCGCTGTCCAGCTTCCATATGCATATGAGACTATTGAAAATATTATGGCTTGGGTCGTGTGCACCTTAATCCTCAGAGTGATATCTCTGATCTTGAACACTTTAAAGAGGTCTCGTGCAATAATACATTCTTTGATTTTGTGATGGTTGCTTTCATGAGTGTTAATTGTGAACCCAAACAAAATTAAGACTTTGACAACTTCAATCTTTTCTCTGTTTATCATGATGTTATTTATTTATTGATTGAATTGTGAGGATTTTGGTTTGCTGTTTTTGTTTTGTTTTTTTTCATTGAGGTGCAATCCATACTGAAGGCTTTGATCTTCATCAGTAAGTATTTTAAGTCCTTTTCACTTCCAGCAAGCAGGATTGTATTATCTGCATTTAAGACATAGAAATGTCCTGTATAGGGCTTCCAAGGAGTAACTTGTAGGTTTGAACTGCCACCCTGCTGTTAGCAGTCCAATGCCTTTCCTATAGTGCCACAACAGGGTTAACGAATATATCCCCCAACAGGTCGTTAACTGACATCAAATCTATTTTGAGTCATGGTGAACCCCGTGTGTTACAGAGTAAAGCTGGTTCTTCAGGTCTGCTGGGGTGTAAGCATAGTGGAGACAGAACACCAGACCTTTTTATCCAGACACCAGAGGGTGAGTTTGAACCTCAAAAGCAATGGGACATTGGCTAGGAAATGGACCCTGTGGTAAAAAGCCTAATGAAATGATGATTCACTATAATCTCGTGAGAAATAGAGGGGCACGGATACTTAAAAGCCACCCCTGCCCATTGTTGTTACTGCCCCTCCCGTAAGCCCAAGCCCTTATTTGGTACCTATTGTCACTGACCTCTGAGGCCACTATTTTTACTGCATATTAGTGTTAATGAATTTTTAAACCTAAATGTTGGGTTTTCATTTGGCACCAATAAATTCATTTTGATGGGTTTAGGTCTTTTTCCTGCCCAATGATTTTCAAACTTTGCTTTGGTTAGGAAACCATCAATCCAAACAAAATCTCCCATGGACTCCAAGCAGATAAAATTGTACCTGTGATATCTGAAATGGGGTGGACACACAATCCTGTTGAAATAAAAACGTACATATGTTAGTACCTTAACCCAAAGTATACGCTATAAGGCAGCCCCCAATCCATTAGCAGTTTGTAGAAGATTAATGTTTTCTTTGTTTAGCAAAGAAAGTATGTACTGAATTGGAGTCCCTGAGTGGTGCAAATGGTAAAGCACTCAGCTGCTAACCCAAAGTTTGACAGTTTGAATCTACCCAAAGGCACCTTGGAAGAAAGGCCTGGTGATCTACTTCTGAAAAATCATCCATTGAAAACCTTGTGGGGCACAGGTCCACTCTGACACCCATTGGGTCACCATGCATTGAATCAACTCAACAGTAACTGGTAGCGGTATATATTGAAATATCAGGGGGTTGGGATAAAGAAAATCATGTTTCCAGTTCGTTTGTTTATTATTTTAAAAAAAGAACAAAATTAACTAGAGCATATTTATTTTATCTGACTGCAACCTTTGGTTCAAAATGTCAGTGGTTGGGAAAATCAAGACAACACTTATTTTCCTTGTCTAA
This sequence comes from Chrysochloris asiatica, assembly GCF_000296735.1. Taxonomy (NCBI): domain Eukaryota; kingdom Metazoa; phylum Chordata; class Mammalia; order Afrosoricida; family Chrysochloridae; genus Chrysochloris; species Chrysochloris asiatica. The sequence goes on along the minus strand of NW_006408531.1, from coordinate 3,607,070 downwards.
TTTTATTAAATACTATAATAAAATATGCAAAGATTTAGAGTTAGAAAACCAAAAGGGAAGAAC
>NW_006408531.1:3597846-3605123 GCF_000296735.1 Chrysochloris asiatica | reverse complement strand
TGATAACGTAGTGGTTGTGAGCCGGGCTGTGAATCTCAGGGTCAGCAGTTCGAATCTACCAGAGGGGCTGTGAATGAAAGAGGAGGCTTTATGGAGTCCTGGTGTGGCACTGTGGGTTAATGCGCCAGACTGCAGAGTCACTTTGAACCGCAAGATAGGCGGTTCAAGCTCACCAGCTGCTCCTTGGAAACCGTATACAGGGCCGCTATGGGTTGGAATCGACCCGACGACACTTAACAACAACAACAACATCATTGACTTTGGAAATATTCTGGACTTTTATTCCTATTTCCCCCTAAGGCCGTAGTTAGGGTCCTAGAACTCACAGCTTTCTTACTCTGTGACTTTCTGGTGGTGGCTGTTTTGGAAAGCCACTCTATGAAACCCCACGCCATTATTGCTGAAGTCCGTATGTCAGATTCAAAGGCAGCTGGCAGCTCCCCAGTGCATGGGTGCTTACCTGATGGCTTTCAGAAAGGCCTCCAAGATCCTAGGGTTCCATCACTTTCTGGAGTCAATCATATCAGAATCTATAAAATGAGAGGAAACTTGAAATGTGTTCTTTGTTAACTAGAGAGATTTTCAATGTTCCCAAGTAGCGTAACCTTGTGGGGAAAAAAATAATAATAATAAAATAAATCAGCTTTATCCACAGACCTCTTTCAAGAATTGAGAAACCTTAAACCACAAATTGAACCTCTGAAGTTTTGGGTGGACACATATACTGAGTATCTATGTCTGTCATACTTAAGCTGTTAGGTTTGTATTGTTGGTAGGTGCCATTGTGTTGGTTCCAACTCATAGAAGCCCTCTTTGCAAGAGAATGAAATACTGCCCAGTCCTGCCAACCTCACAATCACTGCTGTATACTCAAAAGCATTTATGCTTGTAGTTTTGTGCCTGCTTTGGGGCTTTTTATTTGTTTGTTTTGGTTTTATCTTGGATGGATTTGAATTAGTTAGGTTTTGGTGTTTTGTTTTCGTTATCGCTTATGACATTTCAGTCTAAATGACTCAGCAAAGAAATCAATGTTTTATGTAACTTGCCCCAGGTCCTGCAGAGAGGTTTCTTGGCTGAGAATCTTTAACCTGCTGCTTTAACCAGCTAACTCATCAGTACTTATTTCTTGAGTATCCATTAGGTTCTAGGTACAGTGTTGAATGGGAACACGTGAAAGTGCAAGCCTGGGCTCCTCTTTTCATAGGTTCCCCACACTCAATCTTAAGAGATCAAAATAACCTTTTCATGATTTCTGGTTCTTATTTGTGTCCAATAATGTCTGTGCAAAATGTCGATTTAGTTCCAAAAACTGTGCTTAAATAAGAGGCTGAATTCTGCATGTGGTTCCTCACTACCTGCCAGCCCTCAAGGTGAAGCAAATAGTGAACAGCCAGTAAGAGACGTATTCTATCAGGATTTCTAATGTTACATAAGAAGGGAAAGAAATGAAAGCTAAGGGCTACAGCATGCTTTTGCATGCCGAAGTATTAGTTTGCATAGTATAATCCTTACACCAATCCCATGAGAATGGTATTATCCCCATTTAACAGATGAGGGAACTGAAGGTCAGAAAAGCTAAGTCGATTGCCTGAAGTCTCCCAACTTACTCCATGGCCTAGGGTGGATGTGAATCTTTGTTGTGAGCTACCTTCAAGTCAGTCCCCAACTCAAGGGATCCCACGCACAAGTGAGTGAATCGCGGCCCACCTTCCATGATTGGTTGGGGATCCGTTGGTTGTGATCTAAAGGGTTTTCATTGGCTGCTTTTTGGAAATAGCTCTCCAGGCCTTTCTTCCTAGTCCTTCTCAGTTGAGAAGATCTGCTAAGACCTGTTGAGCATGACAGCAACATGTAAGCCTCCACTGGCCAATGAGTGATAGCCAGGCTTGAGATGCTGCATTAGCCAAGCTTCGAAACCACATCTTCTGCATAGATGGCAAGTGTTCTACCACAAACCACCAGTGCCTCACCATTGAATTTAAGTTTCTCCTAAGACAAAGCTCAAACATTTCCCACTAAACTAAGTCATTTCTATACAAATGCTACGAAAGATTGGCCCTCAATTTCCTCATCAATAAAGGCAAAAATCTTCCACCTTGTTTAAACTCTCATTAACTGGAAGATTATTAAATGTGGCAGAGCAAATTCAAATAAACTTACTGTGTTTAGCTCCTCAAGAATTTTGAACACCCATCAGCAAATTACAATTCAAATCATTAGTACAATTAAAGTTTTCACTGACTCAGCAATGCTGAATTACATGTCATCCAAGTTCAAGGATTTCTTAGCCACTTAGCTGATACTAATTTAAAGACAGCAATATGTTTCATTTTCACACAACTTCTTCTGCAAACATAAACCTTTCTTTAAAGGTTTGTTTTCTCTCAAATGCCTTTTACCCTGCAGCCTCTGCCCACTAATGAAGGAGTTTCTTGATTGGCAGTGAGAATTAAGGAGTGTCGCATAAAGTGAAGCACAAAAGCAGCATGCTTGATGCAAAGACACACTTGGGAATTTTTGAAGTAAAAGCTTACATTGAAAAGAACTTAAGGGAGAGTTGAGGACCCAATTTTAGATACAGGAGTTTAGACTGGATACAATCAGCCAGCAGGATTGACTGAACATTTGGTTTTTGTCCCCATCATCTACTGAAACAGGTGTGGCCAAGGTCTCTGACCCCCATGTTCAAGAACATCAACAGACATTATTCAGTCCTCACTTTGTTGTTGTTGTTGTCAGGTGCCATCGAGTCGGAACCGACTCATAGTGACCCCATGCACAGCAGAACTAAACAATGTCCGATCCTGGGCCAACCTCACTACGGCTGCCACACTTGAGTCCATCAATGATGCCACCTGGCCAATCCATCTCGTTAGAGGTCTTCCTCTTTTTCTCTGACCCTCCACCTTACCCAGCATGACATCCTGCTCCAGCGACTGTTCCCTGCGGACAATATGTCCAAAGTATGAGAGACGAAGCTTAGCCATCCTGGCCTCCAAGGAGCACTTCACTTCTTCCAAAACAGATTTATTGGTAAAGTCAGTTGTCCTCACTTTACCTCTCGTTAAATCCTATTGACTACCCCCTCCCGAATCATCATTCTCTTGGCTTCCTTGGCACTCCACTTTCTGACTTTCCTTTTACTGGTTAGGCTACTTCTACAAGTATGCACTTCTACTAGTTTGCTCATTTTCGACCATCCAGTCATTATACTCTGGAGTTCTTCAAGGCATGTTCTCTAATCTTTCTTTTAAGTGAGTTTGTTTATTCATTCAGCGTTTCATTTTTACCACCAAGCTAAGGATTCTTTGCAAGCTGCAAACACATGTGAACTTGAACATCATAAAATCACATTTAGTATATTCATAACCAAACTCAGACATATGTGTCCTAAAGCTGGTCTAATTCTATCCAGTTGCACCATCGAGAAAGTCAGGAACAGCACCAAATGCCTTGTTTGAGCAATCGGTGGAAGAGTGAGGAGGGAATGCTCTACTTGTTATAGTTGTTAGGTGCCCTCAAGTTGGTTCCAATCCATGTCCCCACCCCATGTACAACAGGACAAAAAACTGCACACTCCTGTGCAATCCTCACAATTACTGTTGACCTGAGCCAATTCCTGCTGCCACTGTGCCAAGCCATCGCATTGGGGGTATACCTCTTCCTCACGGACCCTCCAATTGACCAAGCATGATTTCCTTCTCCTCTTGATAATATGTCCAAAGTATGAGTGAAAAGTCTGGTCGCCTTGGCTTCTATGGAACATTCTGGTTGTACTTCTTCCAACACAGATTTGTTTGTTCTTTTAATGGTTCGTGTTGTTAGGTGCCATCGAGTTGGTACTGACTCATAGTGCCTTATGCACAGCAGAGTGAAACACTGCCCGATCCCAGGCCAACCTCACTACTGTTGCCACGCTTGAGTCCATCAATGCTGCCACTTGGCCATTCCATCTCATTAGGAGTCTTCCTCTTTTTCTCTGATCCCTCCACTGTACCAAACATGATATCCTTTTCCAGCGACTGGTCCTTTTTGACGATATGTCCGAAGTATGAGAGATGAAGTTTGGCCACCTTGGTCTCCGAGAAACACTCTGGTTGCACTTCTTCGAATAATACATCTGTTGGTTCTTTTGGCTGCCCATGGCACTTTCAGTATTCTCCTCCAACACCATAACTCAAAGGCATCAATTCTTCTATGGTCTTCCTTATTCACTGTCCAGCTTCCACATGCATATGAGGTTATTGAAAATACCATGGCTTGGGTCAGGCACACCTTAGTCCTCAAACTGACATCTTTGCTCTTCAACACTTGAAAAAGGTCTTGAGCAGCAAATTTGCCTAGCGCAACACGTCGTTTGATCTCTTGACTGCTGCTTCCGTGAGTGTTGATAGTTGATCCAAGAAGAATGAAGTCCTTGACAACTTCAGTCTTTTCTCTGTTGATTAGAATGATGTTTATTGGTCCAGTGGTGACGATTTTTGTTTTCTTTACATTGAGATGTAATCTATACCAAAGGCTGTGCTCTTTGATCTCATCAGTAAATGTTTTAAGTCCTCTTCACTTTCAGCAAGCAAGGTTGTGTCATCTGCATATCGCAGGTTGTTAATGAGTCTTCTTCCTATCCTGATGCCATGTTTTTCTTCATATAATGCTGTTTCTTGGATTATTTGCTCAGCATACAGGTTGAATAAGTATGGTGAAAGAATACAACCTTGTCACACACCTTTCTAAATTTTAAACCATTCAGTGTTCCCATGTTCTATTCAAACAACTGCCTCTTGGTCCAGGTACAGATTCCTCATAAGCACAATTAAGTGTCTGGAATACTCAAACTTCACAATGTTGTCCATAGCTTGTCATGATCCACACAATCGAAAGCCTTTGCATAGTCAATAAAGCACAGGTAAACATTTTTCTGATATTCTCTGCTTTCAGCCAAGATCCATAGGACATAAGCAATGATATCTCTCGTTCCACGGCCTCTTCTGAATCCTGCTTGAACCTCTGGAAGTTGTCTGTCAGTGTATGATTATAGCCATTTCTGTATTACCTTTAGCAAAACTTTACTCGCATGGGATATCAAAGATATTGTCTGATGATTGCCACATTCAGTTGGGTCACCTCTCTTTGGAATGAGCACAAATACAGATCTCTTCCAATCAGTCGGCAAGATGGTTATCTTCCAAATTTCTTTGCAGAGATTAGTGAGTGCCTCCTGTGCTGCCACACTTTCTTGAAAGATTTCAATTTGTATTCCATCAATTCCTGGTGCCTTGTTCTTTGTCAATTCCTTCAATGCACCAGTATTATTGGCTCTTGATCATATGCTACCTCTTGAAACGGTTGAACATTAACCATTTCCTTTTGGTACAGTGACTGTGTATTCCTTCCATCTTCTCTTGATGCTTTCTGCATCATTCAATAATTTGCCCGGAGAATCTTTTAATAATGAAAGTCGAGGCTTGAATTTTTTCTTCAGTTCCCCCAGCTTGAGAAATGCTGAGCGTGTCCTCCTTTTTGGTTTTCTGATTCCAGATCTTTGAACATTTTGTTGTAATATTTGGCTTTATCTTCTCGAACTGATCTTTGAAATTTTCTGTTCAGCTGTTTGACCTCCTCATTTCTTCCATTTGCTTTAGCATCTATTCTGGAGAGCAAGTTTCAGTGTGTCTTCTGACATTCATTTTGACCTCTTCCTTCTTTCTTGTCTTGTTAATGACTTTTAGCTTTCTTCCTGTATGGTGGTCTTGATGTCATCCCACAACTCTTCTGGTCTTTGGTCTTTTGTGTTTAATATGTCAAATCTGTTCTTCAGATGATCTCTAAATTCAGGTGCGATACATTTAAGGTCATATTTGGCTCTCGTGGACTTGTTTCCATTTTCTTCAGCTTGAGTTTGAATTTGCATATTAATAATTGATGTTTGGTTCCACAGTCTGCCCCAGCCTTGTTTTCACTGATGATATGGAGCTTTTCCATCGTCTCTTTCAACAGATATAGTCAATTTGATTTCTATGTATTCCATCTGGTGAGATCCATGTGTATAAGTCGTCTCTTATGCTTTCTAAAGAGGGTATTTGAAATTAGCAAATCATTGATTTTGCAGAATTCTATCATGCGTTCTCCAGCATCATTTCTATCACCAAGGCCATATTTTCCAATTACTGATCATCCTTCCTCTTTGCTTCCAAGCTTTGCATTCCAGTCACCGATAATTATCAATGCATCTTGATTGCATGTTTGATCGATTTCAGATTGAAGAAGTTGGTAGTATTCGTCTATTTCATCCTCACTGGCTTTAGTGGTTGCTGCATAAATTTGAATAATAGTGGTATTAACTGGGCTTCCCTGTATGTGCATGGATATTATCCTATCACAAACAGCATTGTGCCTCATGACTGATCTAGATATGTTCATTTTGACAATGAAAGCAACACCATTCCTCTTCAATATGTCATTTCTGGCATAGTAAACCATGTGATCATCAGATTCAAAATGGCCAATGCCAGTCCATTTCAGCTCACTAATATCTCAGATATTGATGTTTATGTGTTCCATTTCCTTTTTTTACAACTTCCAATTTTTGTAGTTTCATACTTCATACATTCCATGTTCCAATTTTCATTGGATGTTTACAGCTATTTCTCCTCATTTAAGTTGTGCCCCATCGGCAAATGAAGGTCCTGCGGGCTTTTCTCCCACAGGCTTTACTCCATTTGTGTTATTACGGTCAACTCTACTTTGAGGAGGCAGCTCTTCCCCAGCCTCATTTGAGTGCCTTCCATCCTGAGGGGCTCATATTCTGGCACTATATCTGACAGTGTTTCTCTGCTATTCATTAGGTTTTCAGTGACTAAATATTCAGAAGTAGTTCATCACTCTTTTTTCCTTGTCTGTCTTCGTCTGGAAGCTCATCTGAAACCTGTCCACCATGAGTGACCCTGCTGGTATTTAAAATACCAGTGGCATAGCTTTCAGGATCACAGAAACTCACAAACCACCACAGTATGGTACGACAAACTGACAGACAAGTGGTGGTTAACAGTTACCTTTAATATTCTTCTCCATAATTCAAATGCATCACTTCTTCTATGATCTTCTTTATTCAACTTACACATGTATATGAATTTACTGAATATATTATCATGGTTTTGGGTCAGGCATACTTGAGTCCCCAAACTGATATTTTTGCTCTTGAACACTTTAAACTGGTCTTGTGCTGCAGATTTGCCTAATGTAATACCTTGTTTGATTTCCTGACTGCTTCTTCCATG
>NW_006408531.1:3585841-3597561 GCF_000296735.1 Chrysochloris asiatica | reverse complement strand
GAATAAGTATGGTAAAAGAATACAACCCTGGTGCACACCTTTCCTGATTTTAAACCATTCAATATCCCCTTGTTCTATTCAAACATGTACCTCTTGGCTTATGTACAGGTTCCTCATGAGCACAATGAAGTCTTCTGTATATTCATTCTCCGCTATTTTGTCATGATCCACGCAGTCAAAAACCTTTGCATAGTCACTAGAGCACAGGTAAATATCTTTCTGGTATACTCTGCTTTCAGTCAAGATCCATCTTACGTCCTCAGTGATATTTCTTATTCTACATCTGAATCTAGCTTGAACCTCTGGCAGTTCTCTGTCAATGTACTATTTCAGCCATTTTTTAATTAGCTTGAGCAAAATTTTACTTATGTGTGTATTAATGATATTGTACCAAGCTTTCCACATTCCTTTGTGTCACCTCTCTTTGGAATGGTTATAAATATGCATCTCTTCCAATCAATTGGCCAGGTAGTTGTCTTCCAAATTTCCTGGTGCAGATGAGTGAGTAACTCCAGTGCCACATCTGTTTGTTGAAATATTTCAATTTGTATTCCATTAATTCTTGGAGCTTTGTCCTTTGCCAACACCTTCAGTGTACCTTGGACTTCTTCAGTACCATTGGCTCTTGATCATATGCTGCCTCTTGAAATGACTGAACATGGAACATTTCTTTTTGATGCAGGGACTCTATATTCCTTCCATGATTTTTTTATTCTTTCTGCATCATTCAATATTTTGCCCAAAGAATCCATCAGTATTGCAAGACGAGGCCTGAATTTTTTTTCAGATTGAGAAATGCTGAGCGTGTTCATCATCTTTGGTTTTCTAACTCCAGTTCTTTTTGTATTTCATATTTGACTTTTTCTTCTCGAGCCATCCTTTTTCAATTTTCTATTTGACTCTGTTACCTCATCACTTCTTCCATTTGCTTTAGCATCTCTACACTGAAGAGCAAATTTCAGAGTCTCATCTGTCATCCATTTTGATCTTTTCTTTCTTCTTTGTCTTCTTAATGCCCTTTTAGTTTCTTTTTGTGTGATGTTCTTGATGTCAATTCATAACTCTTTTTGTTTTTGGTTATTAGTGTCTAATACATCAAATCTGTTTTTGAGATGGTCTCTAAATTCAGATTGCTGTATTCAAGGACATATTTCCGCTCTCATGGACTTGTTTTAACTTTCTTCATCTTCAGCTTGAACTTGCATATGAGCAATTAATAGTCTGTTGCAGAATTGGCCCCTGACCTTGTTTTGGTTGATGATGTTATATTTCATCATCATCTCTTCAGGCAAATGTAGTCAGTTTGATTCCTGTGTATTTTATCTGGTGAACCAAGTGTATAGTCACCTTTTATGTTGTTGAAAAATGGTACTTGCAATTAATGTCATTGGTCTTGCAAAATTCTCTCGTATGTTCTACAGCATGATTTCTATCACCAAAACTGTATTTTCCAGCTACTGATCCTTCCTCATTGTTTCCAACTGTCACATTCCAATCATTAGTAATTATCACTGCATCTTGAATGCTTGTTTGATCAATTTCAGACTGAAGAAGTTGGTAGAATTCTTCAGTGTCATCATAAATAACTTTACTAGTTGTTACATAAATGTGAGTAATGTTGTTGTTGTTAAGTGACGTCGAGTTGGTTCTGACCCATAGCGACCATATACAGGGTTTCTGAGGGGCAGTTGGTGAACTTGAACTGCCAACCTTGTAGTTCAAACCAACTTTGTAGTCCAGAGCATTAAACCACATTGCCACATCATGACTCCAAATGTGAATAATAGTGGTATTAAATAGCCTTCCTTATAGGTTATGGATGTTATTGTATTACAGAGAACATTAAGTGCTGTCAAATCAGTTTCAATTAATAATGACCTAGTATAGGATTTCTGTGGAGCAGCTTGTGGGTTTGAACCACTGACTTTTCAGTTAGAAGCCCAGTGCTTATCCTACAATGCCACACCAAGAGTCCTTCAGCTCAGTAATCCCTAGAATATCCATATTTATATGCTCCATTTAGTTTCTGATGACTTCTGATTTTCCTGCATTTATGTTTTGGACATTTCATGTTCAAAATATATATGGATTCTTGTAGTTGCTGCTGCTTATTTTGAGTTGTGTCCCATCAAGCAAACAAAGGTCCTTCTCAAAAGTTATGCTCTAAAGGAAACGCTAATAGAAGAACATGATTCAGCTGTGGGTGTTAGCGAAGTTAATTGTAATTGTAAAACTTTGGAACTTTAGCATGGGTATAAAATGAAACATCTCAGAAGCAGGAAGAGGAATCTTACCACCATGAAAGAGAACGGACCAAGACTGGACAACATCCTTTGGGCCCCACGATCCCTGTTCTTTGAACCTCCCCGACCCAGGGATGAAAAGCAGAGGAGTAACAGCAGCAGAACCAAGAAGCAGAGAAAGAAACAGAGCAGTGGATTTCTGAACTCATCAAGCAAGTAAAGCTTGAGTGACTTTGGACAGGAAGTTTGCTCGTTGAGTGGGGTGCCTCCAAGGCATTTAAACGTGGGAGCTCGGTTTGCTGAGCTACAGAGCTGGAGCTGAGTGCTTTCAGGCTGAGATTTATGGGGGAGTGATGTGTCCAACAGGGCATTTATCATCAGTGGACTGTAATAACTGTGCCCTGAACATTTCTGACCCAAATGTAACTTAGAATTGTAAGCTTCTCTAATAAATTCCCTAACTGTGAAAAAAAAAAAGTTATGCTCTATTCAAGTCATTAAAGTCAGTTCTACTTTGATGGGAAGCGTGATGGCTCCACAAGGTAAGCACTGGACTGCGAACTACAAGGTCAATATTTTGAACCCACCAGCAGCTCCAGAGGAGAAAGAAGAGGCTTTCTGTTCCTGTAAAAGATTAAAAGATTGAAAACAAATAGAGCCTATGAAACCCTCTACAGGGTCACTGTGAGCTGAAACTGACAATAATTACTTTGAGGGGGCAGCTCTTTCATGGTCATATTTTGAATGCCATCCAATCTGAGAGGCTCATTTATCTGGCAATGTGCTGCTACTATTTTTAAGATTTTCAGTGTCTAATCATTAAGAGGATTTCTAGTGTGGTGCTGTAGGATCAGTACTGAACTGAGAAGCACAAGGTCAGCAATTCAAATCCCCCAGCTGCTCCTCAGAAACCCTATACAGGGTTGCCATGAGTCAGAACTGACTCAACAGCACTGAAGAACAACAGCTGTATTCAGCAGTGATTCCACCTTTCTGTCTTCCTAATGTGTCTCGTTGTTGTTGTTGTTGTTCAGTGCTGTTGAGTCAGTTCTGACTCATGGCAACCCTGTATAGGGTTTCTGAGGAGCGGGTGATGAGTTTGAACCGCTGACATTGTAATTCAAACTGACCTTGAGGTTGAGGCTTATCCTTTGGCACCACACCAGATGTTTAAAATACCAGCATCATAATTACACATACTCCACCATAGTACAACAAGCTGACAGACAAGTGGTGGACCTTTGGTTCGATGTTAGCCTTTAAAGAGTAGGGAATAAGCCTAATTTTTAAATGCACAAATTGGAATCCTTATCTCACCTCCATATAATAAAAATATATACATGTTCAGTCTACAGATTTCCAGTTCGCCTGGAGAAAGAAAATCATTACCAAACTAGCACTGAAATGCTTTGAGTTCACAACGATGAGAATTTAGAAGATACTTCGTTAGCTTAAGGGATGTTTTTGGAAAGCACCAGTTTTATACTCTATTATAAGTGAAAGCAAAGAGTTTTATTGGGAAGTTGTTGCTGTCATTGTTGTTAAGTGTCATCTGACTCATAGCAACCCTGTATAGGGTTTCCAAGGAACTGGTGGTGGATTTGAACTGTCAACATTGTGATTAACAATCCAGTGCATATCCTACAGCAACACACCAAGACTTCTTATTGAAAGGTGGTTGTTAAGTGTCGTTTTGTCTGTTCTGACTCTTAGCTACCTGTGTAGGGTTTCCAAGGAGCAGCTGATCTGAACTGCTAGCCAACCTTGTGGTTAGCTGTCCAATGTTTATTCTCCAGTGCCACATAAGATAGAGGTTCACAAATTGGGAGCCACACTAACCTCCAAGCAGGGTGTTATGGTGTTACAAATTGCAATAAGAAGGTGAGGTTATATCTGGTGGAGTATACAAAGGGTTAGGCACTATGGGCATGCAGGAGTACCTGTTACAAGGAGATTGTTAAAATGCAACCCTTCTTAACATTAGCTTGTCTATTTTCTAACCTCCTGAGACCTGTTGACCAAGACATTTTTCTTGGATCAAACCAAACACACTTGACAAACATCTCTTAACAAACAATTACTTGCACAAGCTAAAATCTTGACCCTTGATCCTTTTGGGCTGCAAGTAGTAAAACTTCTTACAAGAAGCAGAGATTTTAGACTAAGCAGCAATTTGATTCAAAATGAAGTTTAATTTAGCTCTGGGGCAGTCATTTTATTCATTCCAACTGCTTCAGTTTTGAGGTTTGCTTAGACAGGAGTTAACATTGTCTCTTGAGAAGAAAGGAAATCTACTTAAGAATACTTATCATTAGAGCAATGAACTAAGCAAATAAATCTAACCTTGCAATGATTTAAGGAACTTCTTGAAGTCTTCATCCCTGTCTTTTTAGTGTTATAAATCTAAATCGATAATCCCTGGGAAAAGCAACTGGTTAGTTTATGGTCAATTTCTCTTGATGATCCTATTTCAGACAGCATGTGAGTTATGAGAGACAATATCTAACATAGTCGTCTTTTGGAAGATAGAGTTGGAAGGCATATTCCAGGTGCTACTACTGAGTGACTTTCAACCATGGCTAAGCCTCTGCTGTGGATATTCCATGAAATAAATAGCATAAGGCAGTCTAAGAGTTTGCAAGAGGAAGTGTTTTCATTAATATTGCTTAGCAAAAACCTCTCTATATTACATCCACTTGCCAATTTAAACTGCACCAGGGGAAGGTAAATGGGCTTACATAATCTAAGTAGCCTAGGAAATATTAAATGCTTTATGTTGTTAAAGCAGGGTGACATCATTTCAAAGGTACTTTTTTTCTCTTGAAAATTGAAGGCTCGCACCATCCAGAAGTAAGGAGGAGGAAGAATTATTTGCTGTGGGAGCAGCATGCACACTCCCAGAGAGGCCTGATGCTTATAGTGTAGCTGGAAACAAGTACTGCCCAACGTTATTTCATCATTTTTTCAAGCTACAAAATAAAGAAGCAAACAGGGCAAGAGAAACTAAGGAAATCCTAGGAAGCCAGGGCCTTCAAAATGAAGGAAACTACTGCCAAGAATTACATTAATTTACTGCTTGGTTATATATGGGTTTTAAGAAGCAGGAATTCTTAGGGATTCTTAGAATAGTGTTAGAGACTTTACATAGAATTATAAAAGGATAGAGGAAGCCAATGTACATATAAAAAGAAAAACACTAAAATTTGAAGACATCTTTTAAAAAAGAGTTTACAATCTAGCAAGTGGAAGAAAGGCATGTACCAATTATGGTCTCAATTACAGTTTCCCAAAGGGGCCACCAATGAGAATTAAGCAATTTACACTTTTTTGCCTAAATGCGTGGTCAATTTTTCAGAAGTTTTCATTTTGCATTATATTGTTATCCTTTCTCATTGTATTCCATTTATATTCCTCCTCAGATAACCCTGCTTAGCTAACCTGAAATATTATACGTAAAATTAACACCAGAGATAAGTAGAAGATCATAATCTGGGTAGCTGGGCAAAGCCAAAAGAAATATTTATCAGGGTCTTTTATCTCACTGGACCAACTTAAAAACACAGACCTTAAAACAGCCTTCATTCTCTCAGTCATGATTCTGTGTAAAAGAAACCAGATTAGCAAGTCCCTTCAATCAGTCCAATTTTCTGTGGCTTTTCTGTATTGTAAATTTCCATGGCTTTACCCCAGCATTACTTATGGTGATCCAGCATTTGTAAATGGTCCCCCAGTAAAGCAAAAGTAATCTAACTGCAGTTGTTGTTAAGTGCCGTCAAGTCGATTCCAACTCATAGCGGCCCTGTATAGGGTTTCCTAGGAGTGGCCGGTGAGCTTGAACCACTGATCTTGCAGTTCAAATTGATTTTGCAGTCCAGCAAATTAACCCACAGCACCATACCAAGTCTCTACGGGTTGGATCCGACTCAAATGCACTTAACAACAGCAACAACCATACCGCGACTCTGAGATTACAGTAGTTTAGCTTTTATTTGATAGTTTTTCCTCTTTCTTTTCTACATCCTGGTACATTACTGAGTTTTCTTCTTTTCATATTATGTATTTAAGCTATTCCCCCCTCCTTATCCTTTTTACCTGAAACCTAGAACATTGTCACTTGGTCTTTCTTCAGCTCCTCTTCTCAGTTTATAAAATTACCCTGCCTTGTTAACATCATAATCTGTGCTTTCTTGAAATCACTTAATTCTAGCATTTTTCTACACATATGCCACATTATATTTCATGTATTCCTTTACATTTTATGAATATATTGTCTTTTTTAAAAGTTGCATTTGCATATCAAAGAATATTTGAAAAGGGTTGGGGGAAAAGAACTCATGGTCCTTCAGACAAAGGAGATCACTGTTTATATCTTAGTACATGGCTTTCAGACTGCTTTAAAAATAAGATTTTTAAGACTAAAATATGAGGTAGGTATTACAAATAACTTCATCCAAAGAATTTCATCTTTCTCCTTGATTCTTAGGCAATAAACCTCTAAAGCAATGAATTTTCCTGTGAATGGAGTCTCTGATATCTATGAGGACTCCAGAACACAGTGAAGGTTTATGCTAATGAGGTAACTCTTAAGTGTGCACCAGTTCAGAAAGTCCTATCAGGTGACATCAGCCAGACCACTAGGCAAGAGGATTGGAGGTTGAGCTGAACTGTGTATGTAATGGGTCAATCACAGGTGAATACAGAATGAGGCCCCAATGTAAAAACTCTGGACACAAAAGGTCCATGAACTTCCTGATTGGAGAGACAGTGATACCCTGCTACTTAGAAGCTAAGCTTCAAATTGGAAACCCTCACAAATCTTATTTTAGGTCTCTCTTCATTTGTATCATTTTGCTGTAATAAAACTGTGAGTTGTTCTATTGTTAAGCCCAAGGAAGTAGTTGGAGCCAACAAACCACAGTGAGGGGGCTCTTGGCATCCTGAGCAATTTGTAGCTAGCAGGTTAGAAATGAGCTTGCTGTGAAAGCCCCCAGGTTTGTGACTGTTACCTGAAGTCTTCGGCAGACTTGGAATCTGAAGAATATGCTCTATCACTCGTGAGATCTACCCTACCTCTGCTGACTAGGGTACGAGGAAGAAGAAGAAGTACTGCATTTGCAGTTGTTATCCGAGAGGAGAGGTAGATTTAGAGTTAAGAGTCTTGGTGTGTTGGAGAGTTACACACAAAAAGAGGTGCCCCAAATAGTGGATGTCCAAATTGAGTACAATTGTTTCATTTCATAAATACAATAATACAATTAGTCTCAATATCTTGTAATGGCAGTATTGTATTGTTGTTGTTGTGTTTTTGAGTGCCTTTGAGTTGATTCTGACTCTCCCCTGTGTAGAGTTTCTGAGGAGCAGCTGGTGGGTTTGAATTGCCAACTTTGTGGTTCACAATCTATTGCCGATCCTATAGTGCCAAACCAGGAGTCTAGCATTATAATGGCAGTATCATATTTCATTCAGAAGATATATATTAATTTGAAAGCCATTCCCTCACTGTAGATCATTAATATTGTTTTTAGATAGAAACTATTCTAAATAAACCCAAACCCATTGTTGTAGGTTCGATTCCAACTCATCTGCACTATTGTCAATGGTATTGTGGAGAGTATCTGTGTCTATTAAGCTAAGGATGGGTGTGTTTTATCTTTCACTTGTTTAGTCTGATTATTATTTCATTAACAGACGTTTCCAGAAGTTGAATTATAGCCCCTGGGAAAAGGCTAAAAATTACGATCAGTTACGCTTTCCAACACAGGGGTTCCGGTGTAGTCTTGATCTGATGTCCATGAGTTCGTTCTTGCTCAGTACCAAGTATTGAGATTGTAAAAGAAAGTTTTGCTAATTAAATATGTGAAAATGGCTTTCCTCTTGTGTTTCACTGTTTATTAGTAAGAGTGCATATATTTCCATGTATTTGTTTTTTATTAGCTTTATGCACTCATTCTTTCACCCCTTCATCATCTTTCCGTTATCTTGTGCCCCACACTGCTAATTTCCAGTGCTTATCCTCAGTCCCTTCTGCTCACTTGCCCTCCTCTTCAACATTATTTGTATAATTCTCTTTTGTCTGGTGTCCAGTAACTTGTGAGGTGGTAGGACCCAAATTGCGTTTTAAGATCATTTTTATGAGACATTCTCAGCAGTCGTCTTCAACACCCCAAGTTCTCTTTGTGTCCCCCACTGTGAAAAACTGATTGGCAGCTGGTGACGGGCAGGGCATTGATGCTTGGCACTCACAGGAAGCTCTGCAGGAGGTGCCCAGAGTCATGGCGGATGAAGTGTGGCCAAGCCAACACAAGGTGGGGGACCAGATGTCGCCCGATTATGTTCCATTGAAATCCAAACAAAGCCCCGGATTCAAGATCGTTTCCTTAAGACTCCCCAGTTGGAAACTGGCACCCACCCAGACTCTTTCAACAGCTGGTCTCCCCAGGCTCGGATTTATGTGCCCTACAGAAAACTTTACCTGTGTGTTATTGATTGGTTTCTGTAAAGCAATAAAACAACATTGCAGAGACCGAAGTATACTGCTCTCTGCCAGAAATTAAAAGGGACAATATATCACAGAACACACCAGCAGTCTTGGTGTATGAACTTGGGGACTCTGAGAAGCATGAGCTTCCCTTTGTATTGATGCTGTCCATGCTAACCTTGAGGCTGTATACTGACCATCACAGCTTTGCAGTGGCCACACATCACTCCCTGGTGGAGACTAAGCCTGCTCTCTGTAAAGAAATGGTATTATAAAGTATACTTTCAGGAGACACCAGTGGATGAGAAATCATACTGATGTTTCTCATCATCCTGTTCATGCCAGGAAATGTGAGGCTCTATCCATAATCTCATTATTTGTAATCATCCAGGTTATTTGCATTTAAGCCTTCCACCTTCTTTCTCCACAAGAAGGTGAACTATAAGCTTGGCAGTTTCATTTGTTGAATATAAGGAAGGAAAACAAAAACAATTCCCCTCTCGTGGACATCCCCCCCCTACACACACACACACACACACACACACACACACAAAGATATCATAGTTGGTTGTGCTGAGATGCAGGGTAAGGTTTTAACTTTAAGACAAAGACAATAATTTTTTTTATAATAAAACTAAGAATCATGATAGCACTTCGGTTCATATGATATTTGACTACAATTTATTCCTGACCTAAATCAAGGAACCATAGTTTCTGCATTGCCTTTATAGCTGGATGTTCCTGATGTTGAAATCACCTGATATGGTCTCTGTGTGTGCTTCTCTCTCTCTCTCTCTCCTCTCTCTCTCTCTCTCTCTCGCTCTCTCTCTCTCTCTCTCTCCCTCTGGTTGCCTGGCAGTCCTCAACCCAGGATTCTCAGACCTCACAGTGAGATTTTGGAGCTAACCCTCTCCATTAGAAACAAACAAAATAAATTGTTTCCATTCCCCAAAGGAATGTGCGAAATCCTTTCTCTTCTTTAACATGGATGCAATTTAACTTTGGCAGGAGCAGGACACAATATACCTCACCAGGAGGAGAAAGACAGCTTACAGAAACCCACAAGAAAGACCTTAGCATCCCCTCAGACTCCCGATGTGAACTTAAAGTGACAAAAAGCACCCAGTGGTGCATCAGCAGTACCTGTCCTGTGAAAACTTTGCGAATGTGCCTTCCCTGAGGGCAAGCCTTCCTTCCTGTCAAGTCCCTGTCATTTGCTTAACTTCTAGCCTTTCACCTCACTCCCCACCCCACCCCACCCCCCCACACACAGACAGACACAGATTGCCATGGAGTAGATTCCAACTCCCAGCAGCCCCGTGTGTTGCTGAGTAGAACTGTGCTCCATACACCACCGTTTTCCCATTTTCCAGGTTATGACTTTTAGAAGCAGGTAACCAGGCCTTGCTACTAAAGGCACATCAAGGTATGTTCCAACACCAACCTCTCCATTAGTAGTCGAGTGCTTAATAATTGGCACCACCAGAGACTCTGTTTCACCAGGCCAGGGGCGCCCAAACATTGCTGAATGGAGTGTTCTTCCTTACCCTAATTTAGAACCCTGTTTATCCAAAATCCTCCAGAAGTGGAGAATGAAAAGGAAAGAATTCCATGGCCCTCACTGTAGGTATGAAGTAGGAATCACATGAGATGATCTGTCTAGAACTGATCAAAAACAATAGTGAGAAGACGACGGGCTCACTGAAGCACAGCCAAAGAATGAGACCTCAAAGAAAACACACTCTGCTCCTTGTCAGTCTGCTCTTTCTCTCCTTCCCTTTCTTATGTTGGTAAAAACATCTCCTGCTCAAGGATCTAAAGGATTCCAAATCTTTGCTTAAATGCCTGAAGCCATGTTGCTTCTCAGGAGATTGTTGTCATTACCATGATAGGTCACCACAGGTTACAGGTCTGGGAACCCTGGTAGTGTAGTGAGTTACGAACTGTGCTACTAATCACAAGATCAATAGTTTGAACCCATCAGTCCCTCTGAGAGAGAAAAATGAGACTTTCTGCTCCCATAAAGATGTATATAGCCTTGGAAACATTATATAGGGTCTCTGTGAGTCAGAAGCGACTCAGGGACATACAGCCACCACCACTACCACGGGAGGTCAAATGCCAGATCAGCCAGCCCAAATGAAAGGGCTCTCTGAGACTACATTGAAGGACTCATTTGTCTTTTCATCTGTACATGTACACAGTATTCTTAATGCTCTCTGTCCTTTACTGTTGATGGCGGTGGTGTATTGTTATGATGTGCCATCGACTCAATTCCAATTCATAACAACCCAGTATAGGATTCCCAAGGCTATAAATATTTAAGAGAGGAGAAAGCTTCATCTTTTTTCTTTGGGTCTGCTGGTGGTTCAAACTGCTGACATCGTGCTTAGTCCACTGCCTATCATATTCACAAATTGATCACAGAGTTTCTTTAATTGATTTATACCTTTAGTTTGTTCCATATTTCCTTGACCCAAACTACCAATCCTCATAGGCACAAAACTTTTTGTAATCCTCAATTTGTTTCATTCCTAGACTGATTATTCTGAAAACAAGTTATTGTTGTTGTTAGGTGCCATCGAGTCGGTACCAACCCATAGCAACCTTATGCACAGCAGAGCAAAACACTGCCCGATCCTGAGCCAACCTCACTATTGTTGCCATGCTTGAGTCCATCGATGCTGCCACTTGGCCGATCCATCTTGTTAGGGGTCTTCCTGTTTAACTCTGACCCTCCACCTTACCAAACATGATATCCTTCTCCAGTGACTGGTCCCTCCTGACAATATGTCCAAAGTATGAGAGACGAAGTTTAGGAATCCTGGCCTCGAAGGCGCACTCTGGCTGCACTTCTTCTAACACAGATCTTTTGGCAGCCCATGGCACTTTCAAGATTGTCCTCCAACACCATAATTCAAAAGCATCAATTCTTTTGCGGCCTTCCTTATTCACTGTCCAGCTTTCACATGCATATGAGGATATTGAAAATATCATGG
>NW_006408531.1:3581828-3583914 GCF_000296735.1 Chrysochloris asiatica | reverse complement strand
TTTCATCCTCACTGGCTTTAGTGGTTGGTGCCTAAACTTGAGTAATAGTGGTATTAACTGGGCTTCCCTGAAGGCGCATAGATATTATCCTATCACAGACAGCATTGTACCTCATGACTGATCTGGATATGTTCTTTTTGATGATGAAAACAAGTTAGTGCATCTATTTCACACAAATCACTAACTTGCCTCATTTTATGCTTTTTGAATAGTCTCTCTTGCATTCTTTTTCCTTCATCCTCTTTGATTCTTGAACTAACAAGATTCTTAAAACTTGAAGTGAACTCTGACCCCATCCAGTTCCCTTCTTTCATGACTCCTAGACAGATGCCTTGAGTCCAAGCAGGAGGAATCTGAGATCAGGAGAGATGTGGACTATAGCAAGGGGTTGACCTGAATCCAGGAGCTGGTATACAGCCATTTCAAGCTTCAGTCTCTTCTAACAGGGAAAGTTCCTGGTGATAATTCATGAATCCTCCTCACTGCTGTACATATTGGGGTTTTCTGTTGCCTCAGATATGCACAGAATTGAGTTCTGACTCCTATGGGTCAATAAAAGTAGGGTGGGGCCCACAAGCTGTGCTTATGCCTAAGAAGTATCTCTATCCATGATTAAGCTGCAGTGGTTAAGGAAATCTCAGTTTCTTTGATTTGGCTGAACTCTACAAACCCTTTGTAGTGTGTTGATCTCATACTGATCCGAGGCCAGCTAGAGTGTATGTCTTTGATGTACGACATATAAAACTGCAGTTAAGAAAACATAGTCATTTAAAATATAGCTATGTAGGTGAAAATAATGAAGTATTGGTGATAAGGAAAAATGAAATCACAGATTGTTTCTGTGATTTAGATATGCAGCCTGAGGTCTATTTCCCCCTCTGACCACTCCTCCCAAATGTACTACCTCACAAGAGAATAAGCACATCACATTGTCTGACCTGTACTGGTCCTTGAGCCCCACTTACACAGTGACCAGAACTATATGATCTCCTGTGGGCCTTAATCAGCTGGCAAAGGTGTTCAATGGCCACAAATTGCTAATGAGTTTTAAAGCACATCACGTGACAACTCTGCCGTGATTAATAAGAAACCGAGTTACATGTCAGGACGCTTATTAGCCAGGCATGACTATATAAAAAATTACTGTAGCAGACATTACAGCACCCAAACTAGGAGGAAGTGAGGATTTTTAATGCATATGACCAGTGACACTGTAGGATTAGCACTAGACTGTGAACCACAAGGCCGACAAATTAAACCCACTGTCAACTCTTTGGAAACCCTATACAGGGTTGCTGCGAATTGGAAGCAACTCGACGGCACTTAACAACAGCAAAAACTAAAGCACGCCAAATCCCCCAAAAACCTATGTTAGTAAATTCATACACCAGCAGTACAATGGATTGTCAGAATGCATTCATTGTTGGTATTGTCACTGTGGATTTTACAAGCAGAGGTTCAACTGGCTACGGATGGTGGGCGTTATGTTGGGTGGATTCTGTCCCTTTTAGGATTGAAGGTCATACGTCCCTAAGTACTGGGAGTGCTACCAGCACCAGCTCTCACTGTAAGATGTGACAGGAACTGCCCTCATCGGAAGAAGCTGCCTTTCCTGGGCCATCCCACAAACAATAACTGGGAGATGCTAAAGTCTAATGACCCAGTCCATATGCACCAATTTGGGGCAGCCATGAAGGGCCATCCTAACTTGAGAGTTTGTGGTGAAGTCAGCGACGGCCTCGGATGAGTTTGCACCTTAGGCAGGCTTCTCCCTTTATTGAGTTTTGCTTCCTCCCTTCTCCAAACAAGTGTTGATTCTCATAGCAATCCTTGATGAGACTTCTACATGCTGATTTCCTAAGACATTTAACAGGGAACCTGACCTGCAACACTATGAAAGTCTAGATTGATGTTCTTGTTGTTAGGTGCCATTGAGTCAGTACCAATTCATAGGGACCTTATGCACAGCAGAACGAAACACTGCACGATCCTGGGCCAACCTCACTATTGTTGCCATGCTTGAGTCCATCGAAGCTGCCACTTGACCAATCTGTCTCGTTGGGGGTCTTCCTCTTTTTCTCTGACC
>NW_006408531.1:3578134-3579463 GCF_000296735.1 Chrysochloris asiatica | reverse complement strand
AGGCGCATAGATATTATCCTATCACAGACAGCATTGTACCTCATGACTGATCTGGATATGTTCTTTTCGACGATGAATGCAATACCGTTCTTCCATTTGTCATTTCAGGCATAGTAAGCCATGTGGCCATCAGATTCAAAATGGCCAATACTGGTCCATTTCAGCTCACTAATGTCTCATATATCGATGTTTATGTGTTCCGTTTCATTTTTGACAACTTCAAATTTTCCCAGATTCACACTTCGTACACTCCCAGATTCACACTTTCCAGATTCATGTTCCAATTTTCAATGGATGTTTACACCTGTTTCTCTTCATTGTGAGTTGTGCCCCATCAGCAAATGAAGGTCCCATGGGTTTTTCTCCCACTGGCTTTACTCCATTCACGTCATCATGGTCAACTCTACTTATAAGAGGCAGCTCTTCCCCAGTCACATTTTGAGAGCCTTCTAATCTGAGGAGCTCATTTTCTGGCACTATATCTGACAGTGTTTCTCTACTGTTCATAAGGTTTTCAGTGACTAAATATTCAGAAGTAGTTCGTCACTCTTTCTTCCTAGTCTGTCTTCATCTGGAAGCTTATCTGAAACCTGTCCACCGTGGGTGACCCTGCTGGTATTTAAAATACTGGTGGCATAGCTTTCAGAATCACAGCAATTTACAAGCCATCACAGTATGACAAACTAGCTGATGAGTGGTGGGAAAGTCTAGGCAGCGTCAGCCAAAATGTAATCTGAGTTAGATGTATAACATTGCATTGTAAACAGCAAGCATAACAAAGACAGACAAGTGCAAATATTGGATATGGAACAAGTGGAGCTCTCAATACACAGCTGATGGGAGTATGAATTGGTACAGTCACCTTGGAAATCTCCTTGACATTATCTGGTAACACTGATGCCGGGAGTCATAACATATAACTCGACAATTCCACTCCTGGTGTATACCCAAGTGAAATGCAAACATGTTCACCAATAAAAGAATGTACAGGGAGATTTAGACTGTCTCTCTTCCTAAATGCACCAAACTAGAAAGAATCACAATGTCACCAACAGTAGAATGGATAAACGTTGTGGTATTTACACAATGGCATAAAATGTATACAGCAATAAGAATGAAGAACTATAGCTCTACAGTTCAACATAAATAAACTTTAAAAACATAAAGATTGGGCAAAAATCGTCAGACGCACTTTGTGTTATAGATGCAGTAGCACAAAATACCAACCGAGAGGGAAAAAGTCTTCAAATCAAGGATCAAGCATGTCCTCTCCTCGGTTGGTAGGGTCAGGCAACTCAGACATTGGCTACCTAAAATGGGGTGGAGACT
>NW_006408531.1:3572725-3574918 GCF_000296735.1 Chrysochloris asiatica | reverse complement strand
GTTTGGGGGATAGGATTCTTTTAATTTAATTGTGAGTAATTGTTATCATGACAAAAAGCAGTTGTCACTATTGTAAAGGTAGAAGTTGTGTAACAAAAAAGGGGATGGTGGTGGTTGATCTTGCATTCCAGGAACAGAGGACTCTAGGACCACCAAGAGGGAAGAGCATGGGGGTGGAGCTTAGGATCCTAACCTGAGAGGCGGAGACACCCAAATCCAGAGGTATAGACAATGGCATGGAGAGAGAGAACATCTGAGGACTCTAGACTCATGGAAGGGGAAGGGCTGTGTGCTGATAGGCAGGGAGCTGGTTTGTAAAATATGCCCTTTGGTTGTTTAAATAATTGTGTATTCCTGCGTGCTTGCATTAAAAAAGGGGATTGTAATCATTACAATGAAGCCAGAAGCAATTGGTTGAATGCAAAACTGATGTTCTGTCATGTAGTCTATCACTCAATTCACAATAAAAGCTTTTTAAAAAGAGAAAGTAGTCAGACACAAAAGAACACACGCAGTGTGATTCCATTTATATACATTTAAATTAAACAAAATTAATCTGTGATGCTCAAAGCCAGAAGAGTTGTTACCTTTGGGCCATTAGCTGTAACCAAAGAGGGGCTTGATTGGAATCTTCTGGGTGGTTTGTAATACTCTATTTCTTGATTTAGGTGGTGCATATATGAGTGAACTCACTTTGTGAACATTCGTCTTTGGGACACTTACTAATTGTGCACATTTCTGTATGTTGTGTAATCAAGTGTCTTTGATTCCGTTCCAATACACAGCGACCCTGTGTGGGGTTTCTGAGGAGTGGCTAGTGGATTTTAACTGCCAACCCTGCAGTCCAAACCGATCTTGCAGTCCAGAACTTATACTGCTGCAGCACTTTTTCTGTAGAATGTTATTTATAATACAAACCCATCGAGTAGAGTTGATTCCAAGTCATGGCCGCCCCACGTGTTACAGAGGAGAACTTCATCGGGTTTTCTTGGCTGCCATTTTATAGAAGTATGTCCAAAGCATGAGGCATACTTCTAACATGTTATCAGAAGAGACCAGTCCCTGGGGAAGGACATCATGCTTGGTAAAGTGCTGGGTCAGTGACAAAGAAGAAGACCCCTCCAATGAGTTAGATCGGCACAAAGACAGCAGCAATGGGCTCAAGCATTAACAACAGTTGTGAGGAGAATGCCAGGCTGGGCAAGATTTTGTTCTGTTGGGCATTGGGTTACTTTGAATCAGGGTCAACTTGATAGAACCTAACAACAACCAATTTTAGAGAAGCAGATAACCAGGCCTTTGTTTGGTGGTGTGGCTGGCACAAACGGCCCCTTAGGGACCTTCATATATGTTCTATTTCAGTTAAAAGTTTACACAGTGAGGGAGGGAGGAAGGAAGCACAGAAATGTATCCCCAAGAGGTAGACATGAACAGGAGCCTGGGGTCCAGAGGGCCCCAGTTAACTCAATGTTACACAGCAAGTGGGGAAACACTTCCTGGTCCATCCTTTCTCCACCTCCCCACACAAGCAGAGTCTATGCTGGCACTGAAGTCCCTGCTGGACTCAGCATTACTGACCACATAATCATAGTCACAGTCTAAGTAAAGATATCCAACTTGCAAGAAAGTAGCAACTCTAAAGAAAGACCTAGAAAAGGCGTGGAGACTTGACATGCCATGCCCAGGGTAACAGAGACATTATCCTTTTTGGGGCCTACCATCTACATGGAGCTTTGGTAGCGTAGTGGTTACAAATCGGGCTGGTAATCTTACGGTCAGCAGTTAGAAACTACCAGCTGTTCCATGGGAGAGAGATGAGGTTGTCCTCTCCCGTAAAGATTTACAGCCTTGGAAAGCCTATGCAGTGTCGCTATGAGTCGGAACTGACTCCACGGCACGTAACAAAAACAACAATCTACAAGGAGTCCTGGTGTGGAGCTGAGGGTTAATGCGACAGACTGCAAAGTCATTTGAACTGCAAGGTCGGTGGTTCAAGCTCACCAGCTGCTCCTTGGACACCCTATACTGGGTCGCTATGGGTTGGAATCGACTCGACAGCATTTTACAACAACAACTATCTATGAAGAATCCTGGTGTGGTGCTATGGGTTAATGCTCTGGACTGTAAAGTCAGTTTGAACTGCAGGTCAGTGGTTCAAGCTCACCAACTGCTCCTCAGAAACCCTATACAGCT
>NW_006408531.1:3556724-3572525 GCF_000296735.1 Chrysochloris asiatica | reverse complement strand
TATTTGAAGTCCTGTTTGCTTTTAGCAAACAAGGTTGTATCATCTGCATATCACAGCTTGTTAATGAGTATTTTTCCAATCCTGATGCCAAATGCTTCTTCATATAACCCAGCTTCTCAGATTATTTGCTCAGCACACAGATTAAATAAATTTAGTGAAAGAATGCAACCCTGGTGCACACCTTTCCTAACTTTAAATTAACCATTCAGTGTTTCCTTGTTCTGTTCAAACAACTTCCTCTTGGTCTATGTACATGCTCCCCCTGGCCAGAATTAAGTGTTCCGGAATACTCATTCTCTGTGCTACTGTCCATAGCTTGTCATGATCCACACAATCAAAAGCCTTTGCATAGTCAATAAAGCATAGGTAAACATCTCGTATTCTCTGCTTTCAGCCAAGATCCATCTGATGTCGGCCATGATATCCCTCGTTCCATCAACATTCATGCAAGCAGCAGTCAAGAAATCAAACGACGTATTGCATTTTGCAAATCTGCTGCACAAGACCTCTTTCAAGTTTTCAAGAGCAAAGATGTAATTTTGAGGAGAAGGTACACCTGACCCAAGCCATGGTATTTCCAGTAGCCTCATTTATATGTGAAAGTTAGACAGTGAATAAGGAAGACTTTAGAAGAACTGCATTTCAGTTATGGTGTTGGAGGAAAATATTAAAAGTGCCATGGATTGCCAGAAGAACAAACAGATCTGTATTGGAAGAAGCACAGCCAGAGTGCTCCTTGGAAGCCCGGATGGCCAGACTTCATCTATCATACTTCAGACATATCATCTGGAGGGACCAATCCCTAGAGAAGTACATCCTGCTTGGTAAAATGAAGAGTCAGAGAGAAAGAAGAAGACCCCTAACAAAATGGATTGGCACAGGGGCAGCAGCAGTGGGCTCAAGCGTAGCAATGATTGTGAGGTTGGCACAGGACCGGGCAGTGTTTCATTCTGTTGTGCCTAGTGTTGCTATGAGTTAGTACAGACTAGATGGCAACAATAACAGTCTACCCACCCATTTCTCTAACCATCAACATTCCTTGCGTTGAACATGGGCCATTTTCTATTTGCAATGTCAAATTCAGAGGTCAAGGAGACAACAACAATTGTTTTAATATAAAAAAGCTTCACGAGAAAAAGCTTTGAGCTGTGTGCTAAATTGCCTCTTTCTCCCTTGACTTCATCTTGCACTTTAATGCTCTTCCTGACAGTATTGCCTTATAATGGAATCCTTTTGAAAAAGAGCTGAACTACAGTTACTTTCTATGTGTTTAAAGGAGGGCTAGTATAAGAGCCGCAATTTCATTTAACAGGTGATAAAGATGACGTTGAAGACTACAACCAAAATCGTCTTCATTCCTTCAGTGTGTTAGCCTCCATGTGTGCATTGGTGTGTGTTTGTGCATCCACTGGTGTGTGTGTATACACACACACAGTCCCTACTATTGTAATGTCATTTACAGGGTGCCTCCCTCTGGGTGTCTGTCTCTGTGTGTGTACATGGTGTGTCTGTACACACACACACACACACACATATTCACTGCTAATGTGATACCATTTGCAAGGTCCATGGCACTCTCTTGAGACTTTCCTGGATCTCTGCTTTTGATTACACTCAGACTAGTCCCAGAGCCCTCTGAACTAATCCTAATCAACTTGGAAGCCACCAAGCCAGGCATGAGGCTGTCAAGTGTGAGTGTTTGCAGATGTCAGTGCTGGGATGGCAGCTGTCCAGGAGGACAGATCAAGGCTTAGTCATTGAAAACTGCATGCCAGCGCACCCCAGCTCCAGAGCTGCCACACGGCCCATAAGAAAAACGTGGCATGACAGTAAATCAATGACCTCTTGGAGACGGCTCATTTCTGAAATATCCCTGATTAATTACGCCAGTACACACTTGGCAACAGTCTTTTGTACCAGCATTAACCTAATGCTTTTTTCATGAAGCAGGATTTAACTGGTTCTCATAAGTCAGATTTGACATTTCAAATCAGGCTGTAAAGGTTTGGGTTATAGATTTTATAATGTCTCCATGTCAAACATAATTGCTCTTATTGCTGCTAGTTGACTTTGCCAATCAATCAAAATAACATTTATTTTATCATAAACAAGGGCAAATTAAAACCATTTGGAATCATTGCATCTGAAGACCCAGCTACGAGACTTCTTTAGGCTCAGCCACATTTACTTGAACACTGTAATAGAGGAGTGTGATGGAATTATAAGGCGATAGAAATTCGCTACTATTTTTATTTTTTAAAATGGATACCTCTTTTTATTTCATGAATTATGTCGCTTTGGTTCAGTGTTTTATTCCCATATGAATCCAGTTTTCCTTCCTTTAATAAAAATTTAAAAGTTCTGTCCCATAAAGAACATTCTTATTTCAAGATTGTATCTAGAAACTTTTTTCTCACTCTTAGATTGCAGGTTTTATTTATCATTTTGAATTTGAATATAGAGACCGTTTAGTCCTCAGTTCCTGGAATCTCACCAGTTACTCATGGGATGGATGAGAGAAGGTCTGGTTTCTTCTCTCAAGTGCAGCCGAAAGACCAAGAGTTACTCTTCCCTAATACCAGTTCTTCCACTGACTATTCTCCCATCCTCAGGTCTTCCCCAAAGCTGCACAGACAATAGTGCTTCATGACCCAAAGTGTGGACTCCAGAGTCAAACTACCCGATGCAAAGTCCAAACCCACCACATTCAGTTGGGTAACTTTGAACAGCTTTCTTAACTTTGCTGTGTCTCAGTTCTCTTTTGCAAAATAGAAACTGATGACAATAATAATATGACTGTGCGGCTGAATTGAGTTCTAAAAGTCTTGGTGTGGTGCTGTAAGATAAGCACTAGACTGTTAACTTCAAGGTCAGTGGTTCTACTCCTCAGATACCCAATGCAGCAAGAGTGGGGAACGTCTGACCTGCGGGCTATATGGTGTTGGTGGTGGTCTTCCATCGAGTCGGTTCCGACTCATAGCGACCCTGCATAAAATTTCTGAGGCTGTAAATCTTTACAGGAGCAGAAAGCCTCATCTTTCTCCCATGGAATGGTTGGTAGTTTCGAACTGCTGACTGTGAGGTTAGCAGCCTGACTCGAATCTACTATGCTACCAGAGCTCCTTTGCAGGCTATATATATAAGGCTCTCAAAATCATTTGGATTGGCCCTTCCAAGGCAACCGCAGTTCCAGCCATCACATTGTTTTTGTTAAATACTGTAAAGTCAGTTCCGACTCAGAGTGACTCTGTATACAGTTTCTGAGGAGCAGCTGGTGGGTTTGAACTGTCGACCTTGTGGTTCGCCAGTCCAAAGCTGATCCACAGCACCACACCAGCCATCACATTAAGGGTGACTTAATTAAATGTTTGACCAAATATAGCAGGCTACTTTTTAAGTTGATAATTTTGTCTGGCCCATAAATGATGTTAAAAATTTGGGGAGAAAAGATTCCCCACCTGGTGTAGCGCTGTAGGATCAGCATTCATTGGACTTAAAACCACAGTTGGGCTGTTCAAACCCACCAGCTGCTCCTTGGAAACTCTATACAGGTTTCCTATGAGTAGAAACTGACGCAACATTACTTAACAACAACAATGTACTTAGCAGTTAGTACAGTTGCTGGCATGTGGTTATGTTGGCCATTTCTTATTTGATTACTTGTATTAATGTCTGTCACAACATGCAGGTGCTGTATCTGCCACTTGTATAATCCTCATGCAACCCTAATGGGGTAGGTCTGTCCAGGATAGAAAGACTTGTATTCACCTAACTGAGATCTATTCCCAGGAACAGCAATCCCTGGTGAGCAGATAGATATCTTTGTGTTGTCACGGACTGTATTTCAAGTGCCTTGAATAGTGACGGGCACATAGTAGGACCACAATAACTATGTATTAAATGAGGCATGAATGAGTGAATGAATGATAGCCAATGTGCCCCAGTCAGCAAGCGTGGACTTTGGAGACTGGAAGGTCTCAGGTCTAATGTTGACTGTACAATTTCCTAGCTCAACATGACCTTTGACAAGTTAATTCCCTTGTTCCTCTGTTTTCTCATTTATAAAATGAAGATGAAAATAGCTATTTCATTAGGGTTATTGTGAGAACTAAAGATGATAATGGTGGGAAATGTCCAGTATAAAACTCAGCCCTTTATATTACATATTTTTAATTGTTGTCAAGTCAAACCTGACCCCAGGAGTTTCAGGGCAGCCATCGGGTTTTCAAGGACTATGATCTCTTGGAAGTAGATTGCCAGACTTTTCTTCTGAGGTGTTTCTGGGAGGATTCAAATCCCCAACTTTTGGGTTAGAAGCCAAGTACTTAATTGCACCACCCTATTATGCATATAGATTAAAAAAGGGGAAAGCAACATAAAAACAAAAACAGATGCAAGAAATCAGTTATGCATTTACCTGTTTACCTGTTATATATCCAAATACTTGAATATATTTGATGAAGCTAAAGCTTAATTTTCTTTTTGTGGTTTTACTGTGTTGTTTTGGTATAATGGCACATATTAAAGGAGCAAATAAGAGCAGAAAGGGAAAAGCTGTAGGTGTGGAGGCAGAGGAGAGGAGAGAGGCTGAGGAAACAGCTTAGTAGAAACCAAGCCCCTTCCTTGACAAGAGGACAAGCACAAAAGGAAGTCAGGAAGACCCAGCCGGGGAATCATCCCTCTCTCCAGTCTTGCCTCCACCCAGCCTCCAGTCTCATCTTTCTAACCACTAACACCATGCTTTCTGGTTCAGTATATAAAGATCTTAGAAATCTTCACTTTTTGCTTCATAATAACACTAGCACATACACACAAAGCTGTAAAATTGAAAATCAACGTCTTTCATCTGTTAAAGGACTGACTTCACAAAGGAAACAGAAAAACTAGAGAAGCAAAGCCTGATCATCGTAGTCCCCACAAATGTTTCTCCTACACTTAGACTTGTAGCATAAAACCTCTGCCTCCCACGGGACACAGTCCATGGAAGGCCCACCATGACTCGGTATAGGTTTATCTCGTTTGTCTAAACTGAACTCGGTGCTTTTTCATGTCCAGCCATAATAATAGTCCCCTCAGTGGACCATTCTGTGCCATTGTTAAATATTTCTTCTTTGCAGCCTGGTAAATGAACTCTTCCTATAACCCTTCTTCGGCTTCATGAACCCCTAAACCAAAGAAATAAACCTGTTGCCATCAATGATGTTGTGGCTCATAGCCAACCATGTATTACAGATAGAACTAATCCACAGGGTTTTCTTGGAGCTAATTGTTGAATAGATCGCCACTCCTTTCTTCATAGTGAATCCTAGTCATGCTTGAAAACATAGCTCAAATGTCTCCTCGTATGTGAAGTCTTCCTTTAACCTAGCAAGTAGAGCAGATCACGTCTGTCTTTGTACCCTCGGGTGTCTCTGATGCTGTTGTCGGCTGCTGATGAATAAGGAAGCCTGGAGAAAAATCAATGCATTTGAATCACAGTGTTGGCAGAGAATATTAAATTGACCATGGAGGTTTAGTGAAAAAGAGGAAGCCACTCAACATGATGAATTGACACAGTGGCAGCAACAATGGGCTCAAACATCACAATAGTGAGCCTGGTACAGGACTGGGCATTTGCTTCATTCTGTTGTACATGAGGTCGCTACGAGTTGGAACCAGCTCAAAGGCACCTAACAAAAGCAACACTCTGAGAACTATCAATGTTTATGGGAGAAGTGGATATTGATATTTAAAAGGTTATGGTATATTAAGGTATAACATGGGTCATCTCAGGCATCAATTCACAGTAAGACTCCCTTAACTGGTGACCCACCAGCTGCTGTAAAGGAGAAAGAGTGTACCCCAGACTTTCCTAACAGTGCCACAGCTGCTCAGCACCTCGTGGATATCTTCATTAGGAAGATTCAGCAGGTAAGACTATTTGCCCCAAATCATATTTAAAACACTTTTTAAATGAAAAAAATCATAGTCCAGTAAAACAGTCACTGTCCTTGCGTAATTGTTTCTAAGACACATACTTGGCTCTTCATTACCAAAATATCCAGGTCTTTACTTAATGCGTGGCACTATTGTGTTTGTTTGTCCTAATTATTAAAACCATATCCTAAGAGTTGTTGGGGCTAATGTTAGAACTGGATGAGTCCCATATTTAGCACTTAGCCAATGAAGTGCTGGAAACATAAGGGCGCTCAAAAAATGTTAACTCCATTTGAATCGAAGTTTTTTATCCTAGGTCACGTTTGCAAACCTCCTCCTAGACACAGAGTTGCACATGTGTAAAAGCATCTGAGACTAACTTGACAGGTGGCAGAAACCCAAAAAAGCACAATCGAAGTGGTTCTGGAATTTTCTGGAGAGATTCAGTGTTGTGTTGTTCAAGCATCATCCATCTAAATCCAATGCCCATGAGATGAGAATGTTCCGTTTGAGAAATGGCAACTCTGGTGGCTTCCTAAGGAACCCTAGTGGTGCTGTGAGTTAGGCATTGGGCTGTTAACTGCAAGGTTGGGAGTTCAAACCCACTAGCATCTCCTCAGGAGAAAGATGAGCCTGCTCTCATAATGACTTAAGAGTTTTGGAACCCTATGTAGGATCGCTATGAATCAGAATCACCTTGATGGCAGTGGGTATGATGTTTGGGGGCTTGGGTGACTAGTTAGACTGGCATTCTTGGTTAGTCTCATCACAAAAATAATGAGGAAGGGCTAGAGATTTCAAGTTGACTGATTAGTAAAATTAATGATGGCTCGTGGTTGCAGATTGAGACATTTGTTGGATTTTCGGAGTATTAAGAATTGAGGTGTTTTAAATCCTGCAGCAGCTTTGTTTCCAGCCTCCTGGGCAGTCACTGCCACCTCCCTCAGTTGGAAGAAATGCCACAACTACTAACTGAATCTGCTGTGGCCCTGGTGAGGGACTTCTCCGGGGACCCTGGAAACTGCCAGAGGTGAGGGTCTGTCTGTGACTTGGAATTGTCCTAGTATTTCTGATGGCACCACTTCTCTCATCATAGATCATGTTGTTGTCATGCAATGGGCCTTGTTTCAAAACCTGGAAATCCTTCTAGCTTTATTTCAGAATGCACATTTCTCTTTTCACATCGCTTTTTATTCCATTTGTGACCAAGGAGGAAAAACAAAAACAAAATGTTCGCATTTTAATCTGTATTTACAGTTTCCTGTGTCCTGGAGCAGTTTTCCAAATTACTTTTGTGATATATGCCTGTGAACTTGTTGGGACATTGAAGGGACTCTCCCTCACCCTGTCCTCCTAGGCAAGTCCAGTCCTATCTCCAGCCCTGCCCTACAGCCTGGGTACCCACAGGAATGCATATACATGCTGACACACACTGAGACACACAGACACGTAAACACAGAGATACAGCACAGAGTCATCCTTTACCCTTCTATTTATGACAAATTGCCGTAGCAATCAAAGAAAACCTAGAGAAATGACACTACCCCACACCAGTGGATCAGATCCCCCAGGAGTCAGGCCCAGTCATCTCACCGTAAAAAGCTCACCGAGTACTTGTGATAACACACACTGCTTTCAGAAATGCTAACAGTCTGCTCTCTCTTACATTGGCAAATAAGTATGCATGGGATGCCCAGCTTTCTTGTTACCCAGCTAAGAAGGAGTTAGTTGGTTGGACCTCAGGTTCAAAAGGAGGTTTTGCTTCCATGGAAGAAACCGTTCTTACCTGAGTTCCTATGATAGAGGCGTTGACGTTAGGTGTCGTCAAGTCAGTTCTGACTCATATTGACCTTGTGTAAAACAGAATGAAGTCACTACCCAGTTCTGAGCCATCCTGACGGTCCTTGCCATGTCTGAGCTCATTGTTGTTGCCACTGTGGTAATCCATCTTATTAAGGGTATTTCTCTTTCCCATCGGCCCTCCATCTTACCAATCAAGATGTCCTTCTCCAGGAACTGGTCCTTCTTGGTAACATGTTGAAAGTACGTGAGACAGACTCCTGCCATCCTCTCTTCTCAGGAGCTTTCTGGCTACACTTTTTCTAAGATATTCCAAGGTAATAGGAATCGTACTCTGCTATTTAAAAATTACTTTAAAGAGGAAGGGAAAGACCAGAAGAATGTCAATTAAATAGTCTTCAAATCTCTTTTATTACTTTTGGTATTGTGCTTTCTGATTATAGTTGTAGATTCTATCATCTAAAGTAATCATGAGAGGCCCCATAACTTATCCACCTTCCTTACTTGAATTCAGACCGCACACAGCTTAGTTTTCATCCTCTTATTAGCCCCCAGAAAAGGTTATTCTAAAATTTCCCTCAAGTGTATAGGCCACTGATTTCTGTCAAGAAGCTTTTCCCAACAATAAGTCTAGATCCTTCTTGTGTAATATAAACCCATTTCTTTAATACTGTTAAATACTCCATCAGTAGCTAAACTTCCTACCCATGAGTCTCTCCATTTCTCTGGCAAAAGAACATCCATTCATAAATCATGAAAGTACAGCTAACCACTGAGAATCTGTTCTAGGAGATCCCGCCCTGCAAGTTGTGGAGCACTGATGATCTGGGAGATAATGTATGTGGGGCACTGGAAACTGACATTCAATAACAATGAATTGTTTAATGAAAAACAATTTACTCTCAAATGTCTTTAAATCCTTCTGATTACATAGAGAAGAGCATCTACTGTGTGCTAGTGTACACACCATGGCCCCCGAATGCTCCCATCCCTAGTGAACACATTGTGAGCAGACCTCAGAAACAGAGCAAGGGCACTCAGCACTACGATGAACTGGTTCGCACTGTGATTGTTTTGTTTCTGTTTATTGTTTCTATTTATGACAAACAGCACTCCATTTATGAGTTGTATGTAAAGTTAACCTTTGCATATATTTAATGAAGAAACCATGTGATGGGCAAGTTTGGAAACAGATAATGGTAAAGTTAAGCATCATCATCATAACTAATATCACTGAACAGTACGCGTGAAGAATGCTGAAAGGCAAATGATTTCTTACATATGTTGTTGTTGTTAAGTGCTGTAGAGTCGATGCTGACCCATAGCGACCCTGTGTAGGGTTTCTGAGGAGCAGCTGGTGAGCTTGAGCCACTGACCTTGCTACATAAAGGAAGGAGAAAAACATATGTATTGGGTTGCTTTTCTTTAAAAACTCAAAAGTCACTGGTATTAAGTGCCATTGAGTGGGTTCAAACTCCTAGTAACCCTTGTAGGGTTTCTGAGGCTCTAAATTTTTATTAGATCAGAAAGCTTCATCTTTCTCCCGAGAAAAACTCAGATATGATGTGACAAAGTTGCATTAGGACTTTTATATGCCATTGTTGTTGTTGTTAGGTGCCATCGAGTCAGTAGCGACCTTATGCACAGCAGAATGAAACACTGACCAATCGTGGGACAACCTCACTACCGTTGCCACGCTTGAGTCCATCGATGCTGCCATTTGGCCAATCCATCTCATTGGGGGTCTTCCTCTTTTTCTCTGACTCTCCACCTTACCAAACATGATATCCTTCTCCAGCGACTGGTCCCTCCTGACAATATGTCCAAAGTATGAGGGACGAAGTTTGGCCATCTTGGCCTCTAAGGAGCACTCTGGCTGCACTTCTTCCAAAACAGATCTGTTGTTTCTTTTGGCAGCCCGTGGCACTTTCAATATTCTCTTCTAACACCATAACTCAAAGGCATCAATTCTTCTATGGTCTTCCTTATTCACTGTCCAGCTTTTGCATGCATATAAGGTTATTGAAAACACCATGGTTTGGGTCAGGCACACCTTAGTCCTCAAGCTGACATCTCTGCTCTTCAATACTTCAAAAAGGTCTTGTGCAGCAGATTTGCCTAATGCAATACGTTGTTTGATCTCTTACTGTTGCTTCCGTGAATGTTGATAATTGATCCAAAAATAATGAAGTCCTTGACAACTTCAATCTTTTCTCCATTGATAAGAATGTTGTTTATTGGTCCAGTGGTGAAGATTTTTGTTTTCTTTACATTGAGATGTAATCCATACCGAAGGCTCTTTGATCTTCATCAGTAAATGTTTTACATCCTCTTCACTTTCAGCAAGCAAGTTGTATCATCTGCATATTGTAGGTTTTTAATGAGTCTTTCTCCAATCCTGATGCCACATTTTTCTTCATAGAACCCCACTTCTCAGATTATTTGCTCAGCATACAGGTTGAATAAGTATGGTAAAAGAATAAACTAATAAAAAGAATAAAATAAGTATGGTAAAAGAATACAACCTGTCGCACACCTTTCTTAATGAAGAATTATATGCCATAGGTACTTTGAATTTATGGGTGCCTTCCAAATTAACAAAAAGTAATTATATATATTTGTATATATGCATATATACAAAGAGACTTCAAAAAATTTATGGAAAACTTCCATTATCTTTGGATTTGCTTTTTCCACAAATTTGTTGAAGGCCTTTCATAAAATTATGTATGCATTTATAGTTTTTTTAATGTGTTGATATAAAGCCTCTCTCAAAGTTCTTTTTCTTCTGATTTAAAAAAGAAATTAAAAAGTTTCCTAGATCCCTAAAAACATCGTGGGCCCTACGCATCACTGTGCCTTCCATGCCTAATGGATAGGTCAGTACTGGTTTGGGATGTGGTAAACCATTTAGCATGAATTCTTCATGAGCGAGTCTTGAAAAGCACCAATTTAATCCAAGCCTCTCGTATTATGAAGAGGAATACGAAGTCTCAGAAGGGACCAGAAACCTAACAGTGAGTGGTACACTAAGCACAGGATCCCAGAAGCCAGTTACCTGCTCTGTCTAGCTTCCCACTCTGTTGTCGGCCTTGGAGTCTCTTCTCTAATCCACCTAAAGATCTTCACATCATCGTTAAATCATGGGTCCTTCTGTGACTCCCACCCTCTCAGTGTTGAGCACTGCTGTGTTCAGAGGTGACACCATGTGGTTGATGCATTCTGGGTAGACCTTTGCCATGGGGTATGAGCAGTTTATGGAGATAATCAACCTATTCCTTCCTTAACCCATCAAAGGAACCCAACCAAACTCATGAGGGGCCCCATTAAGAAAAACACAAAGGATGCAATAGTCCAACATAGATATGGGCTTTCCTTATTGAACACAGTCTTCCAAATGCAGTTTCTTTGTTAAAATTAGCAGCAGTGGAAGATAAAAGCTTGAGACAGAATCTTAGAATTGTCTGGGGCATTGTTTATATGAGAGATGGTAGCTTTACTCCATGGACTACTTAGTGCTTAAAAACAAGTTAACTCTCAAGTAACTCAGAGGCTGGGGAATGCTTTATTGATAATGTACTAAAGAAAAGTCCATATGCAACTTTTACAGCATCCCCTCTGGTGACCAGTCTATATCTCCGTCTTTGTTTATTCAAAGTGGAGCTGCACTTGGCTAAGAAAACTCTGTTAAAAGATACTTGTGTTTGAGGACATAGAAACAGATCTTTAACCATCATCTATCATAACAAAAAGGTGATTTTTGTTGGAGGTGACTTTGCACTAGATGATGTTTCTGGTTCTTATCATTCAGAATGGTAATATGCCACATGAAAAAACACATTTAACAAAAGTAGTTTTGCCCAGTAAAAACCTTTTGCTTAAGTTGAGGTGCAACCAAAAAATGATTCCAGCCTGTTGGGAGGCAACGTGTGTGCTCTTCAATCATGCACACTCACAAGTTTGACTCAAAGATGATTAACTTGAATATCTTTAAAATATCTTTTAATGTGCAAAAGCATTAACCTTCCTGAGCTTTTGTGGCCTCATTTGCTAAATGGAGTTAATAACTCCCACTGAAGATGTTGTACTCTGACACACAAGGGGGTGCCATGAGTTGGACTTGATTCAATGCCAACTGGCATTTTATGGACGTTGTTTAGTCCCTAAGAAGACCTTCTCTTGAAATTTCCCATTGGCCACCCTTGCACATGCGTCAAACCAAAATCACTGTCATCAAGTCAGTTCCCACTCATACTGACCCTATATGGTCTGTTGTATCCCGTATGAGGTTTCTGAAGCTGTAAATCTTTACAGGAACAGAAAGCTTCCTTTCTTCCTCAGAGCAGCTAGTGAGTTTGAACTGCTGACCTTGTTGTTAGTAGTCCAGTGCTGATCCTACAGCGCCATCAGGTAACATGAACAGCTAGTCACAGAAAGACCTTTTGTCAGTGATTATGTCATCAGACGACCAAGTGGCTCATTTTTCATTGCCATCATGCTATTGATGAAGTGGCCTAGAAAGATATGCCTTTTTCAAGTCGATTTTCTACCTGGCATCACCAGTGTGCCCCATAGTTCCTTGAGTTATAAAACCTGATAATTAGCAAATAGGCTAATGACCTGGATAACTAAAGATTCAGGTTGGTTATTTGAACTGATAAAAATTTATGGAGGAAAAATGGATGATTTTCTGCCCAGTTTGAAGCAATGAAAAGATAGGGTTTAGGAACTTCTTTGGTGTTCATGAGTCAAAAATGATATCATCATTCCATGATCTTCACAGCTTGTCAAAGTTGATGTTGTCTTCCATGCAAAGGCTGCATTTGCAGGAGATTTTTCTTCTGGATTAGACTAGTCTCCTTGCTGGTTGTATATCTGAATTTTACTTGAATGCAACACTGTGAAACATTGTTGACATCTTAGGCTGTTGGTGAAATACTAGGCCAGTATCATCTGAGGTGACTAGATTATAATGAAAAGCCAGCACCTTCGATCTTTAAAATGTCTGCTCTCTCTGTATTAAAACCCATGTATATTTTCAGTGGTTCTGTTCAGAGCTAATTATACTGTTTTAAATCCTTAATAGGGAAGCAAATAATAAAGAGAAAACTACTCAACTATGGATCACCCATCTGACATTCTTGAAATGCCATCCCTAATTACTAATGTATTAGCCATCATAATAGTATCTAGAATAGAACATTTGAAGCAAAGTATTTCCGGTGTCTTGGCATTTCTTTCAAAACTATGTCTTTTTTTTTCTCTGTGAATATAAATAGTAAGCTGAGCCAAAGATGTTCATCTGGATATTCACATCATGTCATTCGCCTACCAAGAACTACCTGTTACTTGGTTTCGTTTTGCTAAAACATTTATTGTTGTTAGGTGTTCTTAAGCCTGTTATGACTCATAGAGGCCCTGTGTACAAAATAATAAAATACTACCAGGTCCAGTGACATCCTCACAATTATTGCTGTGTTTGAGGCCATTGTTACACCCCGGTGTTAGTCCACCTCATTAAGGGACTTCTTGATTGCTGACCATCTCCTAAGACAGATTTATTCATTCTTCTGGCAATCAAGTATGATATAGTCAATATTCTTCACCTACCACCATAACTCAAATGCATCAATATTTCCTTCATCTTCCTTACTCAGTGTCCAGCTTTTACATATTTATGTTGTTGTTAAGTGCCATTGAGTCGGTTCCAACTCACAGAGAACCTGGCTTCCGAGGTACAGCTGGTGAATTTGAACTACTAATTCAAACCAACCTTGAGGCCAAGTGCCTCTGCCACAACACCAGGGATTCACGTAAAGTGATTTAAAATACCATGGCACACTTTGGTCTTCAAGTGACATCTTTGCTATTTAACACTTCAGAGAAGTCTTTTGCAGCACATTTGTCCAGTACAATAAATATACAAAGTCAGGTCAATTATCTGCATCCTATCTCTAGATTTTATTTATTCAACATTTGTAAAAAGCAAATACATCATTTTTTGACGTCTCCTCGGTTTACAATACACTTTGTCCATCTGTCAACATGATTTCATATTCTCTTATTAAAAAATGTTTTAGGCTGAGGTTAAATGCTCCGCTGTTTTCACTTCTTCGTCAGAGGTTAATCTTTGTCCTCACATGGCTGCTTACAGGGTTCCACCTAGGTGAAAGTTCAATGGAGCAAGATCTGGACTAGACTAAGGATGCTTTAACACCTCAAAACAAAGTTTTTGCAAGAGTGTCAGTAGTGTGAGCAGAGGTGTGCGGATGTGCATTGTCATGCAAGATCACAGTGCCCTTGGATAGCAGTCCTCTGTGTTGAATCTGAGATTTTGGCTTCAGCTCTTTAGTGAGCATCTCACACTATCAAACAATGATTGTTGAGCCTTTTTCCTGGTAGTGTTCCAATACTGGCCCTTGAGAATCCAAGAAAACTGTAAGCATCAATCTTTGAGCTGATTGTTAACTTTTGGCCTTTTTCTTAGTTGGCGATTGAAGATGTTTCCATTCCATACTTTGACACCTATTCTCAGGCTCCTAGTGCTGAATCCATGTCTTGTCATCAGTAACGATTTTTTTTTAAGAAACTTTTCCCTTCCTTTGAGTGTTGGTCCAAATTTTGTTTACAGATGTCCCAGAGTTTCTGTTTCTGCTCTTGCATGAGTTGTTCTGGTACCTATCTCGCACAAACTTTTCGAAACCCAAGTGTGTCATGGATTATTTCACAGGCAGAGCCATGGCTGATTTTAAAATGGTAATCCATTGTCACTCATATATTTGACAGAATCATTTCATGTGCACATTCAATGTTGTCATCAGCTGTGGACTTGGAGGAGGGTTTTAATACACTGGGAGTGTGGTTAACTTTTGACCCATCCCTTACACATGGTTTGATTTCTTGACAGCTGCTACCATGTACCCTGATTGTGGATCCAAGTAAATTAAATCCTTAACTTCAATATTTTCTCCATTTAAAAATATTTTATTAGTGTTTGACAATCTTAACATTCCATTTCCTGCTTTTTCCTGGAATATGCATCCTGGTGTGGCACTGCAGGATAATGTGCTCCACCAGGAGGTCAGTTTCAGCCACAAGATCAGCATCCACTCCAAGGAAACGTTATACAGGGTCACTATGAGTTGGAACTGACTCAGAGGCAGTTAACAACAATAACAAAGGAGGTATTGGGAAGCGCAGTAGCTCTGTACAGTAAGCACAAAACTGCAAACCACAAAGTCAGTGGTTCAAGCCACCAGCTGCTCCTTGGGAGAATAATTAGGCTTTCATCTCCCACAGAGATGTACAGCTTCAGAAACCCTATACAGGGTTGCTATGAGTAGGAACAGATTCGACAGCACTAAACAGCAACAAAGAGGAACTAAATAGAATTGCACTCTGGTGATGGTTTAATTTTTAATTCTGTCAATTGTGTGCTCATGGACACTTTCCAGTGTGGAAGAATCGGTATATACCTTGACACACTTTTACCTAAAAGGATCTTGGCCTTTATATTTATCTACCAAATCTCAATGCCAAGAATATTTGAATCTTCAAAGAATGTTAAAATGTGACTTTGCTTTCCTCTTACTGTGTGGATGGGATACATTTCATCTCCATCCTGGGACACAGCACTTAGTGCCTAGAGTAACCACTAAGTCAGAAAACCATAAATGCAGGGTCTCCTCCCCTTCTTTGTATTCTAATATTCGTAGTTAAAATCTAACCTCTCCTGGCTTCTATTTCCTAACTTGATATTGGTATGTACATAACTTAATATTATGTCTCTAGAACCTTAAAACCTTCATAGCCTTTGACTGACTATAAAATTTTAATATACAGACAAAATAGATGAGTGGGACATACTAAAAATTAAAAACTTTTGTGCATCAAAAGACTTCACCAGAAGAGTAAAAAGGGATCCCACAGACTGGGGAAAAAAATATTTTGCAATGACATATCAGACAAAGGACTTATTTCTAAAATATATATGAAACTACAACACCTCTACAAGAAAAAGACAAATAACCCAATTAAAAAATGTGTGCAGGACATGAACAGACACTTCACCAAGGAGGAGATCCA